>NC_071572.1:99625122-99932204 GCF_024509145.1 Vidua macroura | reverse complement strand
GGAGAGAAAGAAAGAACGAAGGAACGAGTAAGAAAGAACGACGGAGAGAAAGAACGAAGGAACGAAAAAAAAAGAACGAGGGGAGAGAAAGAAAGAACGAAGGAACGAGTAAGAAAGAACGACGAAAAGAAAGAAAGAACGAAGGAACGAAAAAAAAAGAATGACGGAGAGAAAGAAAGAACAAAGGAACGAAAAAAAAAGAACGACGGAGAGAAAGAAAGAACGAAGGAACGAGTAAGAAAGAACGACGAAGAGAAAGAACGAAGGAACGAAAAAAAAAGGAACGACGAAAAGAAAGAAAGAACGAAGGAACGAAAAAAAAAGAACGACAGAGAGAAAGAAAGAAGGAACGAAAAAAAAAAGAACGACGAAAAGAAAGAAAGAACGAAGGAACGAAAAAAAAAGAACGACGGAGAGAAAGAAAGAACGAAGGAACGAGTAAAAAAGAACGACGAAAAGAAAGAAAGAACGAAGGAACGAAAAAAAGAACGAGGGAGAGAAAGAAAGAACGAAGGAACGAGTAAAAAAGAACGACGAAAAGAAAGAAAGAACGAAGGAACGAAAAAAAAAGAACGACGAAAAGAAAGAAAGAACGAAGGAACGAAAAAAAAAGAACGACAGAGAGAAAGAAAGAACGAAGGAACGAAAAAAAAAGAACGACGAAAAGAAAGAAAGAACGAAGGAACGAAAAAAAAAGAACGAGGGAGAGAAAGAAAGAACGAAGGAACGAGTAAGAAAGAACGACGAAAAGAAAGAAAGAACGAAGGAACGAAAAAAAAAGAATGACGGAGAGAAAGAAAGAACGAAGGAACGAAAAAAAAAGAACGACGGAGAGAAAGAAAGAACGAAGGAACGAGTAAGAAAGAACGACGGAGAGAAAGAACGAAGGAACGAAAAAAAAAAGAACGACGAAAAGAAAGAAAGAACGAAGGAACGAAAAAAAAAGAACGACAGAGAGAAAGAAAGAAGGAACGAAAAAAAAAGAACGACGAAAAGAAAGAAAGAACGAAGGAACGAAAAAAAAAGAACGACGGAGAGAAAGAAAGAACGAAGGAACGAGTAAAAAAGAACGACGAAAAGAAAGAAAGAACGAAGGAACGAAAAAAAAGAACGAGGGAGAGAAAGAAAGAACGAAGGAACGAGTAAAAAAGAACGACGAAAAGAAAGAAAGAACGAGGAACGAAAAAAAAAGAACGACGAAAAGAAAGAAAGAACGAAGGAACGAAAAAAAAAGAACGACAGAGAGAAAGAAAGAACGAAGGAACGAAAAAAAAAGAACGACGGAGAGAAAGAAAGAACGAAGGAACGAAAAAAAAAGAACGAGGGAGAGAAAGAAAGAACGAAGGAACGAAAAAAAAAGAACGACGGAGAGAAAGAAAGAACGAAGGAACGAGTAAAAAAGAACGAGGGAGAGAAAGAAAGAACGAAGGAACGAAAAAAAAAGAACGACGGAGAGAAAGAAAGAACGAAGGAACGAGTAAAAAAGAACGACGAAAAGAAAGAACGAAGGAACGAAAAAAAAAGAACGACGGAGATAAAGAAAGAACGAAGGAACGAGTAAGAAAGAACGACGGAGAGAAAGAAAGAACGAAGGAACGAAAAAAAAAGAACGACGGAGAGAAAGAAAGAACGAAGGAACGAGTAAGAAAGAACGACGGAGAGAAAGAACGAAGGAACGAAAAAAAAAGAACGAGGGAGAGAAAGAAAGAACGAAGGAACGAGTAAGAAAGAACGACGAAAAGAAAGAAAGAACGAAGGAACGAAAAAAAAAGAACGACGGAGAGAAAGAAAGAACGAAGGAACGAGTAAGAAAGAACGACGGAAAGAAAGAAAGAACGAAGGAACGAAAAAAAAAAGAACGACAGAGAGAAAGAAAGAACGAAGGAACGAAAAAAAAAGAACGACGGAGAGAAAGAAAGAACGAAGGAACGAGTAAAAAAGAGCGAGGGAGAGAAAGAAAGAACGAAGGAACGAAAAAAAAAGAACGAGGGGGGGAGAGAAAGAAAGAACGAAGGAACGAGTAAAAAAGAACGACGAAAAGAAAGAAAGAACGAAGGAACGAAAAGAAAAGAACGACGAAGAGAAAGAAAGAACGAAGGAACGAGTAAAAAAGAACGACGAAAAGAAAGAAAGAACGAAGGAACGAAAAAAAAAGAACGAGGGAGAGAAAGAAAGAACGAAGGAACGAAAAAAAAAGAACGACGGAGAGAAAGAAAGAACGAAGGAACGAGTAAAAAAGAACGAGGGAGAGAAAGAAAGAACGAAGGAACGAAAAAAAAAAGAACGACGGAGAGAAAGAAAGAATGAAGGAACGAGTAAAAAAGAACGAGGGAGAGAAAGAAAGAACGAAGGAACGAAAAAAAAGAACGACGGAGAGAAAGAAAGAATGAAGGAACGAGTAAAAAAGAACGACGAAAAGAAAGAAAGAACGAAGGAACGAAAAAAAAAGAACGACGGAGAGAAAGAAAGAACGAAGGAACGAGTAAAAAAGAACAAGGGAGAGAAGAAGGAACGAAGGAACGAAAAAAAAAGAACGAGGGAGAGAAGAAAGAACGAAGGAACGAAAAAAAAACGACGGAGAGAAAGAAAGAACGAAGGAACGAGT
Source organism: Vidua macroura (assembly GCF_024509145.1). Lineage (NCBI taxonomy): Eukaryota > Metazoa > Chordata > Aves > Passeriformes > Viduidae > Vidua > Vidua macroura. The sequence continues at coordinate 99,929,599 of NC_071572.1, read as the reverse complement.
AAAAAAGAAACAACGAAAAGAAAGAAAGAATGAAGGAACGAAAAAAAAAGAACGACGGAGAGAAAGAAAGAACGAAGGAACGAGTAAAAAAGAACGAGGGAGAGAAAGAAAGAACGAAGGAACGAAAAAAAAGAACGACGAAAAGAAAGAAAGAACGAAGGAACGAGTAAAAACGACGAAAAGAAGAAAGAACGAAGGAACGAAAAAAAAGAACGACGGAGAGAAAGAAAGAACGAAGGAACGAAAAAAAAAACGACGGAGAGAAAGAAAGAATGAAGGAACGAAAAAAAAGAACGACGGAGAGAAAGAAAGAACGAAGGAACGAAAAAAAAGAACGACGGAGAGAAAGAAAGAACGAAGGAACGAGTAAAAAAGAACGAGGGAGAGAAAGAAAGAACGAAGGAACGAAAAAGAAAGAACGACGAAAAGAAAGAAAGAACGAAGGAACGAGTAAAAAAGAACGACGAAAGAAAGAAAGAACGAAGGAACGAAAAAAAAAGAACGACGGAGAGAAAGAAAGAAAGAACGAAGGAACGAGTAAAAAAGAACAAGGGAGAGAAAGAAAGAACGAAGGAACGAAAGAAAAAGAACGACGGAGAGAAAGAAAGAACGAAGGAACGAGTAAAAAAGAACGACGGAGAGAAAGAAAGAACGAAGGAACGAGGTAAAAAAGAACAAGGGAGAGAAAGAAAGAACGAAGGAACGAAAAAAAAAGAACGACGGAGAGAAAGAAAGAACGAAGGAACGAAAAAAAAAACGACGGAGAGAAAGAAAGAACGAAGGAACGAGTAAAAAAGAACGACGAAAAGAAAGAAAGAATGAAGGAACGAAAAAAAAAGAACGACGGAGAGAAAGAAAGAACGAAGGAACGAAAAAAAAAACGACGGAGAGAAAGAAAGAACGAAGGAACGAGTAAAAAAGAACAACGAAAAGAAAGAAAGAATGAAGGAACGAAAAAAAAAGAACGACGGAGAGAAAGAAAGAACGAAGGAACGAAAAAAAAAGAACGACGGAGAGAAAGAAAGAACGAAGGAACGAAAAAAAAAGAACGACGAAAAGAAAGAAAGAACGAAGGAACGAGTAAAAAAGAACGACGAAAAGAAAGAAAGAACGAAGGAACGAGTAAAAAAGAACAAGGGAGGAGAGAAAGAAAGAACGAAGGAACGAAAAAAAAAGAACGACGGAGAGAAAGAAAGAACGAAGGAACGAAAAAAAAAGAACGACGGAGAGAAAGAAAGAACGAAGGAACGAAAGAAAAAGAACGACGGAGAGAAAGAAAGAACGAAGGAACGAGTAAAAAAGAACGAGGGAGAGAAAGAAAGAACGAAGGAACAAAAAAAAAGAACGACGAAAAGAAAGAAAGAACGAAGGAACGAAAAAAAAAGAACGACGGAGAGAAAGAAAGAACGAAGGAACGAGTAAAAAAGAACGACGAAAAGAAAGAAAGAACGAAGGAACGAAAAAAAAAGAACGACGAAAAGAAAGAAAGAACGAAGGAACGAGTAAAAAAGAACGACGAAAAGAAAGAAAGAACGAAGGAACGAGTAAAAAAGAACAAGGGAGAGAAAGAAAGAACGAAGGAACGAAAAAAAAAGAACGACGGAGAGAAAGAAAGAACGAAGGAACGAGTAAAAAAGAACGAGGGAGAGAAAGAAAGAACGAAGGAACGAAAAAAAAGAACGACGGAGAGAAAGAAAGAACGAAGGAACGAAAGAAAAAGAACGACGGAGAGAAAGAAAGAACGAAGGAACGAGTAAAAAAGAACGAGGGAGAGAAAGAAAGAACGAAGGAACGAAAAAAAAAGAACGACGAAAAGAAAGAAAGAACGAAAAAAAAAAGAACGACGGAGAGAAAGAAAGAACGAAGGAACGAGTAAAAAAGAACGACGAAAAGAAAGAAAGAATGAAGGAACGAAAAAAAAAGAATGACGGAGAGAAAGAAAGAACGAAGGAACGAGTAAAAAAGAACGAGGGAGAGAAAGAAAGAACGAAGGAACGAAAAAAAAAGAACGACGAAGAGAAAGAAAGAACGAAGGAACGAGTAAAAAAGAACAAGGGAGAGAAAGAAAGAACGAAGGAACGAAAAAAAAAGAACGACGGAGAGAAAGAAAGAACGAAGGAACGAAAGAAAAAGAACGAGGGAGAGAAAGAAAGAACGAAGGAACGAGTAAAAAAGAACGAGGGAGAGAAAGAAAGAACGAAGGAACGAGTAAAAAAGAACGAGGGAGAGAAAGAAAGAACGAAGGAACGAGTAAAAAAGAACGACGGAGAGAAAGAAAGAACGAAGGAACGAGTAAAAAAGAACGACGAAAAGAAAGAAAGAACGAAGGAACGAGTAAAAAAGAACGAGGGAGAGAAAGAAAGAACGAAGGAACGAAAAAAAAAGAACGACGGAGAGAAAGAAAGAACGAAGGAACAAGTAAAAAAGAACGACGAAAAGAAAGAAAGAACGAAGGAACGAAAAAAAAAGAACGACGGAGAGAAAGAAAGAAAGAAGGAACGAGTAAAAAAGAACGACGGAGAGAAAGAAAGAACGAAGGAACGAATAAAAAAGAACGACGAAAAGAAAGAAAGAACGAAGGAACAAAAAAAAAGAACGAGGGAGAGAAAGAAAGAACGAAGGAACGAAAAAAAAAGAACGACGGAGAGAAAGAAAGAACGAAGGAACGAAAAAAAAAGAACGACGGAGAGAAAGAAAGAACGAAGGAACGAGTAAAAAAGAACGACGAAAAGAAAGAAAGAACGAAGGAACGAGTAAAAAAGAACGAGGGAGAGAAAGAAAGAACGAAGGAACGAAAAAAAAAGAACGACGGAGAGAAAGAAAGAACGAAGGAACAAGTAAAAAAGAACGACGAAAAGAAAGAAAGAACGAAGGAACAAAAAAAAGAACGACGGAGAGAAAGAAAGAACGAAGGAACGAGTAAGAAAGAACGACGGAGAGAAAGAAAGAACGAAGGAACGAAAAAAAAAGAACGACAGAGAGAAAGAAAGAACGAAGGAACGAGTAAGAAAGAACGACGGAGAGAAAGAACGAAGGAACGAAAAAAAAAGAACGACGGAGAGAAAGAAAGAACGAAGGAACGAAAAAAAAAGAACGACGAAAAGAAAGAAAGAACGAAGGAACGAGTAAGAAAGAACGACGAAAAGAAAGAAAGAACGAAGGAACGAGTAAAAAAGAACGACGGAAAGAAAGAAAGAACGAAGGAACGAGTAAAAAAGAACGACGGAGAGAAAGAAAGAACGAAGGAACAAAAAAAAAAGAACGACGGAAAGAAAGAACGAAGGAACGAGTAAAAAAGAACGAGGGAGAGAAAGAAAGAACGAAGGAACGAAAAAAAAAGAACGACGGAGAGAAAGAAAGAACGAAGGAACGAAAAAAAAAGAACGACGGAGAGAAAGAAAGAACGAAGGAACGAGTAAAAAAGAACGAGGGAGAGAAAGAAAGAACGAAGGAACAAAAAAAAAAGAACGACGGAAAGAAAGAACGAAGGAACGAGTAAAAAAGAACGAGGGAGAGAAAGAAAGAACGAAGGAACAAAAAAAAAAGAACGACGGAAAGAAAGAACGAAGGAACGAGTAAAAAAGAACGAGGGAGAGAAAGAAAGAACGAAGGAACGAAAAAAAAAGAACGACGGAGAGAAAGAAAGAACGAAGGAACGAAAAAAAAAGAACGACGAAAAGAAAGAAAGAACGAAGGAACGAGTAAAAAAGAACGACGAAAAGAAAGAAAGAACGAAGGAACGAAAAAAAAAGAACGACGGAGAGAAAGAAAGAAAGAACGAAGGAACGAGTAAAAAAGAACAAGGGAGAGAAAGAAAGAACGAAGGAACGAAAGAAAAAGAACGACGGAGAGAAAGAAAGAACGAAGGAACGAGTAAAAAAGAACGACGGAGAGAAAGAAAGAACGAAGGAACGAGTAAAAAAGAACAAGGGAGAGAAAGAAAGAACGAAGGAACGAAAAAAAAAGAACGACGGAGAGAAAGAAAGAACGAAGGAACGAAAAAAAAAACGACGGAGAGAAAGAAAGAACGAAGGAACGAGTAAAAAAGAACGACGAAAAGAAAGAAAGAATGAAGGAACGAAAAAAAAAGAACGACAGAGAGAAAGAAAGAACGAAGGAACGAAAAAAAAAGAACGACGGAGAGAAAGAAAGAACGAAGGAACGAAAAAAAAAACGACGGAGAGAAAGAAAGAACGAAGGAACGAGTAAAAAAGAACGACGAAAAGAAAGAAAGAATGAAGGAACGAAAAAAAAAGAACGACGGAGAGAAAGAAAGAACGAAGGAACGAAAAAAAAAGAACGACGAAAAGAAAGAAAGAACGAAGGAACGAGTAAAAAAGAACGACGAAAAGAAAGAAAGAACGAAGGAACGAGTAAAAAAGAACAAGGGAGAGAAAGAAAGAACGAAGGAACGAAAAAAAAAGAACGACGGAGAGAAAGAAAGAACGAAGGAACGAAAAAAAAAGAACGACGAAAAGAAAGAAAGAACGAAGGAACGAGTAAAAAAGAACGACGAAAAGAAAGAAAGAACGAAGGAACGAGTAAAAAAGAACAAGGGAGAGAAAGAAAGAACGAAGGAACGAAAAAAAAAGAACGACGGAGAGAAAGAAAGAAAGAACGAAGGAACGAAAAAAAAAGAACGACGGAGAGAAAGAAAGAACGAAGGAACGAAAAAAAAAGAACGACGAAAAGAAAGAAAGAACGAAGGAACGAGTAAAAAAGAACGACGAAAAGAAAGAAAGAACGAAGGAACGAGTAAAAAAGAACAAGGGAGAGAAAGAAAGAACGAAGGAACGAAAAAAAAAGAACGACGGAGAGAAAGAAAGAACGAAGGAACGAAAAAAAAAGAACGACGGAGAGAAAGAAAGAACGAAGGAACGAAAGAAAAAGAACGACGGAGAGAAAGAAAGAACGAAGGAACGAGTAAAAAAGAACGAGGGAGAGAAAGAAAGAACGAAGGAACAAAAAAAAAGAACGACGAAAAGAAAGAAAGAACGAAGGAACGAAAAAAAAAGAACGACGGAGAGAAAGAAAGAACGAAGGAACGAGTAAAAAAGAACAAGGGAGAGAAAGAAAGAACGAAGGAACGAAAAAAAAAGAACAACGGAGAGAAAGAAAGAACGAAGGAACGAAAGAAAAAGAACGACGGAGAGAAAGAAAGAACGAAGGAACGAGTAAAAAAGAACGAGGGAGAGAAAGAAAGAACGAAGGAACGAAAAAAAAGAACGACGAAAAGAAAGAAAGAAGGAACGAAAAAAAAAGAACGACGGAGAGAAAGAAAGAACGAAGGAACGAGTAAAAAAGAACGACGAAAAGAAAGAAAGAACGAAGGAACGAAAAAAAAAGAACGACGAAAAGAAAGAAAGAACGAAGGAACGAGTAAAAAAGAACGACGAAAAGAAAGAAAGAACGAAGGAACGAGTAAAAAAGAACAAGGGAGAGAAAGAAAGAACGAAGGAACGAAAAAAAAAGAACGACGGAGAGAAAGAAAGAACGAAGGAACGAGTAAAAAAGAACGAGGGAGAGAAAGAAAGAACGAAGGAACGAAAAAAAAAGAACGACGGAGAGAAAGAAAGAACGAAGGAACGAAAGAAAAAGAACGACGGAGAGAAAGAAAGAACGAAGGAACGAGTAAAAAAGAACGAGGGAGAGAAAGAAAGAACGAAGGAACGAAAAAAAAAGAACGACGAAAAGAAAGAAAGAAGGAACGAAAAAAAAAGAACGACGGAGAGAAAGAAAGAACGAAGGAACGAGTAAAAAAGAACGACGAAAAGAAAGAAAGAATGAAGGAACGAAAAAAAAAGAACGACGGAGAGAAAGAAAGAACGAAGGAACGAGTAAAAAAGAACGAGGGAGAGAAAGAAAGAACGAAGGAACGAAAAAAAAAGAACGACGAAGAGAAAGAAAGAACGAAGGAACGAGTAAAAAAGAACAAGGGAGAGAAAGAAAGAACGAAGGAACGAAAAAAGAAGAACGACGGAGAGAAAGAAAGAACGAAGGAACGAAAGAAAAAGAACGACGGAGAGAAAGAAAGAACGAAGGAACGAGTAAAAAAGAACGAGGGAGAGAAAGAAAGAACGAAGGAACGAGTAAAAAAGAACGAGGGAGAGAAAGAAAGAACGAAGGAACGAGTAAAAAAGAACGACGGAGAGAAAGAAAGAACGAAGGAACGAGTAAAAAAGAACGACGAAAAGAAAGAAAGAACGAAGGAACGAGTAAAAAAGAACGAGGGAGAGAAAGAAAGAACGAAGGAACGAAAAAAAAAGAACGACGGAGAGAAAGAAAGAACGAAGGAACAAGTAAAAAAGAACGACGAAAAGAAAGAAAGAACGAAGGAACGAAAAAAAAAGAACGACGGAGAGAAAGAAAGAAAGAACGAAGGAACGAGTAAAAAAGAACGACGGAGAGAAAGAAAGAACGAAGGAACGAATAAAAAAGAACGACGAAAAGAAAGAAAGAACGAAGGAACAAAAAAAAAGAACGAGGGAGAGAAAGAAAGAACGAAGGAACGAAAAAAAAAGAACGACGGAGAGAAAGAAAGAACGAAGGAACGAAAAAAAAAGAACGACGGAGAGAAAGAAAGAACGAAGGAACGAGTAAAAAAGAACGACGAAAAGAAAGAAAGAACGAAGGAACGAGTAAAAAAGAACGAGGGAGAGAAAGAAAGAACGAAGGAACGAAAAAAAAAGAACGACGGAGAGAAAGAAAGAACGAAGGAACAAGTAAAAAAGAACGACGAAAAGAAAGAAAGAACGAAGGAACAAAAAAAAGAACGACGGAGAGAAAGAAAGAACGAAGGAACGAGTAAGAAAGAACGACGGAGAGAAAGAAAGAACGAAGGAACGAAAAAAAAAGAACGACGGAGAGAAAGAAAGAACGAAGGAACGAAAAAAAAAGAACGACGAAAAGAAAGAAAGAACGAAGGAACGAGTAAGAAAGAACGACGAAAAGAAAGAAAGAACGAAGGAACGAGTAAAAAAGAACGACGGAAAGAAAGAAAGAACGAAGGAACGAGTAAAAAAGAACGAGGGAGAGAAAGAAAGAACGAAGGAACAAAAAAAAAAGAACGACGGAAAGAAAGAACGAAGGAACGAGTAAAAAAGAACGAGGGAGAGAAAGAAAGAACGAAGGAACGAAAAAAAAAGAACGACGGAGAGAAAGAAAGAACGAAGGAACGAGTAAAAAAGAACGACGAAAAGAAAGAAAGAACGAAGGAACGAGTAAAAAAGAACGAGGGAGAGAAAGAAAGAACGAAGGAACGAAAAAAAAAGAACGACGGAGAGAAAGAAAGAACGAAGGAACAAGTAAAAAAGAACGACGAAAAGAAAGAAAGAACGAAGGAACGAAAAAAAAAGAACGACGGAGAGAAAGAAAGAAAGAACGAAGGAACGAGTAAAAAAGAACGACGGAGAGAAAGAAAGAACGAAGGAACGAATAAAAAAGAACGACGAAAAGAAAGAAAGAACGAAGGAACAAAAAAAAAGAACGAGGGAGAGAAAGAAAGAACGAAGGAACGAAAAAAAAAGAACGACGGAGAGAAAGAAAGAACGAAGGAACGAAAAAAAAAGAACGACGGAGAGAAAGAAAGAACGAAGGAACGAGTAAAAAAGAACGACGAAAAGAAAGAAAGAACGAAGGAACGAGTAAAAAAGAACGAGGGAGAGAAAGAAAGAACGAAGGAACGAAAAAAAAAGAACGACGGAGAGAAAGAAAGAACGAAGGAACAAGTAAAAAAGAACGACGAAAAGAAAGAAAGAACGAAGGAACAAAAAAAAGAACGACGGAGAGAAAGAAAGAACGAAGGAACGAGTAAGAAAGAACGACGGAGAGAAAGAAAGAACGAAGGAACGAAAAAAAAAGAACGACGGAGAGAAAGAAAGAACGAAGGAACGAAAAAAAAAGAACGACGAAAAGAAAGAAAGAACGAAGGAACGAGTAAGAAAGAACGACGAAAAGAAAGAAAGAACGAAGGAACGAGTAAAAAAGAACGACGGAAAGAAAGAAAGAACGAAGGAACGAGTAAAAAAGAACGAGGGAGAGAAAGAAAGAACGAAGGAACAAAAAAAAAAGAACGACGGAAAGAAAGAACGAAGGAACGAGTAAAAAAGAACGAGGGAGAGAAAGAAAGAACGAAGGAACGAAAAAAAAAGAACGACGGAGAGAAAGAAAGAACGAAGGAACGAAAAAAAAAGAACGACGGAGAGAAAGAAAGAACGAAGGAACGAGTAAAAAAGAACGAGGGAGAGAAAGAAAGAACGAAGGAACAAAAAAAAAAGAACGACGGAAAGAAAGAACGAAGGAACGAGTAAAAAAGAACGAGGGAGAGAAAGAAAGAACGAAGGAACGAAAAAAAAAGAACGACGGAGAGAAAGAAAGAACGAAGGAACGAGAAAGAAAGAAAGAAAGAAAGAAAGAAAGAAAGAAAGAAAGAAAGAAAGAAAGAAAGAAAGAAAGAAAGAAAGAAAGAAAGAAGAAGAAAGAAAGAAAGAAAGAAAGAAAGAAAGCCCACTGAACAAACCTTTCTGAACATTTTTAGGGGGAAAAGCCTTCAGATGTAGATAGTCCAAAAAAGCCCACAAGACACATATACAGCCATGTGCCAGTTTGTTTGCAGTCATAAGAATCCAGATGAAGTCAACTCAAAGTACATAAATCCATAAACTAACTTCAGAACACACTTCACTTCCTCAAGCACCTGCTGCTGCTCTAAGGGAGAAGAGCTAGGGAACACAGAGCAGCATCCTGGGAAAGATAAGAGGGGAATGTGCAGGATGCATTTTACCCCTCCTGTTTGCCTTTGTCATGTTAGTATTTAGTCACGAAATTTTATGGGATTTTTGTTCACCTTAGGACGCTCGCCTCCCTCACCACACACACTCAAGGAAGGTGCTCAGGTTATGAACAGCAAGTCAAATGCTGGTCTCTTCTTGTCGCAGAGCTCAGCCCCTGACTCACAATGCAGTGCTTAAGCCCTGCTTTGGCCACCAAGATATTTGTATGGATCCATCATTATCACATTCATTTGTTCACTCAAAGCCCCTTTGTGTCAAGGAAGCATTTTCCCATTTCAAAGGTGGAAGGAAAAGCCACAAGGGACATCTGCAAATCTCGAGTCCTCCCAGAGACCCAAAGTCAGATCTTTGAGCAGTTGGTATTAAATAGCAATTTTCGTGCACAATCTGAAAAAAAATCTCCCCTTGAACAAAGTTTTGGCTCTTAGCATGCTGGTTCTGAGCCACAGTTCAGCTATCTAGAAAATAAAGAGCAGGGAAAACTTGACTGAAAAACATTCACATGTTGCATCTATGGCAGAGGCAGGGCTAGGATACAGCTCTCCAAGGAAGCACTGGGGCTGTTGCTGCATCCTCCCTGTTTTGCCAAATGCACACCAGCCAACATTTCCCACAAAATGCAGTTTATAATCCCAACCTTATGGGTTTTCCAGAAAGTATTGCAGAGATTTTGTCTTCAAGGTTTTATATGAGAAATCCTAGAAAGTATGTGTAAATCATTCCCTGCTGACTTTCAGTGAATGCAAATATAGAGTTCCTTGGTAGAATTAAACTCCTAATGCACAGATAAAATGAAAATGGGGAAATACTTCTCCTAATATTTGGAGAATATGGGAATAACTTGGAATAATTCTACCTGGGTCACTCACAGAGCATTAGTCTCTACCACTGTTACATACACAGGTGGTTTTTGCATACCATCTGTATTTTTTTTTTCCTGTGGCAGAGAAATATAAACATCTTCTGTCTTTCAGTGGTTGCTGCTCAGTTCTCACCGTGAGATGATGTTCCCTGTTTAGAGATGGAACAGATCCTAATGTCCATCCTGAAGACACTTCAAAGGCCTCTCAGCACACAGACATTTGGCACCTCTGTATCCAGCATCTACCAGTGCTTGAGTTTAAAGAAACATGGCAAGTGATCACACTTCTGCAACAACCCAAAATTTTACTCTTGCCTTTGCAACTGCAGGAGAGTGGAGGTTTTGCCTGGACCTCGGTGTATTTTTAAGTTGTGCAGATATCCTGGGATTTGTGTGCTGTAGTAGATGGCTTCTTTGTTCATCCATTTGTGTGAATAATACATTAATGAAGGATACTTGAGGCTCCTTGTGCCATAATGAATGTCCATTATAGCTTGCTGATTGATTCTTGAACTTCAGCCTGACAACCCAACAAAACAGGATAAACACTGCAAAAACAAAATCAAAGCTGATCAGTTGGCTCTCCTCCACTGCCATCCTCCCCAAAAGAGTGCTGACATGTATTATTGCTGCAAGTCTCTCTCCAAGCCCAAATCCAAAGTTATTATGTAGACTTTGGAATGCTTTCAGTGATGCCCTATTATTCACAGAATCAACTACTGAATAGCATCCTCAAATGCCATTGTATGAAATTTGCATCCAAAAGCATCTAATTATTCAGTCCAACAGCCCACTCAAGCACATAGCAACTCCTCTCTTCAGTGTTTGCAACAAGAGAGACACAGGAGAGTTACTTTGAACTGTCAGCCTTGGATTTCCACAGCTGCTTTAAAGTCCTAATGTGAAATCAGGGAACTGTATAATGCATGGCCATGAGTTGTCTCCGTTTGGAATTTCCTCTCCAAGGATGCTTCTCAGACAACAATGAAAAAGGCAGAGCAGCTGCTGTTGCAAAAACTCATCTCCAGGCTGGATGAAGTAGGTGCTGATGTCCCTCACCCTCCCACAAAGGAATGAACACAAAGAAGCTGGGAGTTCTCAGTTCCTTCGATGAGCTACCTGCATCATGGGTCTTCCTCAAAAAAAAAAAAAAAAAAAGAAGAAGACCCACTTCCCAGTCATGTGATTTTTCTAACTACTCTACACTGATTGTGTTATTTGGCATGGCTGGTATCCAAAACTGCATGCTGCAAATCAAGTCATGCTACATGGCCAGTAAACCAAAATGGCATTCTGATTAATGGCTCAGTGAGCCCACACAGCGTGCTAAACTAAACTTAGGCTTATAATCCTTTCCAATTGCAATTGTGTTTTATGTCTCTGTTGTGAAGGTATGGTCATGCAAATCTTGATCTTCATGCAAACTTTGAAGGTCGAGCAGAGGATGCTGATAAGCCATCCTCACCACAGAAATGAGTCATTAACTACATTCGCCTTACAATGTTAAATTTTCTGCCTATGAAAATCAGACCAGGGTATGACTGCATGATGTAGCACTTATTCCCTATATTGCCCACAGCCAGGCTGCTGCTTTTCAGTCTAATATTCTTGCCACAGGATGTTCTTGGTGTTCTTTGCTTAGAGGGAGCTCAGTACCTTAGGAGGACTGGAATTGCCCTGTACATGGGAGCCTTGAGCAGCCAGCAAATGCCACAGGAGCTGTAAATGTGGGAGAGCATCCCAGCTCCTCCTTCTTCCTCACCCCACCAGGCACCTGTGCCAGAATCAGTGCTTCCAAGCAGCTGTCAGCAGCATCTTCTTCCTGTGGAAGTGTCCAGCTTACAGTCAGTCAAAGCAACAGCCCCTGCTCAGGCCCACAGCATCACCTGAGCCAAACCCTAGTTCAAGCAGTGCATCCTGTATCATATTTTGTGGCTTAACAGTCCTGTTCTACCCCTCTAGAACTGAGAGACATCAGGTTTTGGGTTAAATATCCTAATGGGTGTAGATGTTGAAAAAGGTCTGCTCTTGATAATACAGTAGATCTCCTGAAGGCAGCTTCTGTCTCCTGCTGTCACAAGTTTCCATCTCTTGAAATCCCTTTATAGTTGCAACATATAGTTGCAAAGTGCAGCCTTTGGAGCCAGCTTTTCCATGGGATAAATGGAGCTGTGAGTGGATCCTTTTTCAGTTATTGTTATCTGAAAGTTTTAGCAAAAATGAGAAAGGGGCAATATAGGTTCAAGTCTTTACAGGCTGAAGAGGATGTAGAAAACATGTCTCTTATTTCCTGAGCAAGAACTCAAATAATCTTTACTAATATAATCTTTTCTCACACTGTCTCTTCTAAAGAGCAGAAGAGAAGGTCCCGGTTTATGCACATCAAAGAGCAGGTATAAATGCCACAGTAGCAGGTAGAGAATTAATTCAGGAATAGCTTCAGTTCTTTCTCATTTCCCCACTCAGACTGATGAAGGATGCTAATCCCACTTTGAGGCACCCAGCTCTCCCTCCCTCAGTGGTTAGGTGCCACTCAGCCTTGTGAATTCCCCTTCTGGAGACATCAGATCTGTTCTGGGCACTGCAGCACTTGAATCTCACACCATGAAAGTCCGCTTTTCACACCTTTCTTCAGACAGCCACAGGAAGAGAGTTTTATTTTTGATGCTATAGATGCTCTAAAGTCTTCCAGCTTGAAGCATGCTGGCAAGGTCTACCAACCTTCATGCTAGAGAGACACCAGAATAGAATATAAAAATTCATGAAGTGGCTGAGAAATATAAAAGACTGCTTTAAAAGAAAATAAAGAAGCTAGTCTAGAAGAATACCCTGAGCTCTTCTGGGTAAGTAGGTTCTTGCTGTATTTTTTTTGAATAATGCCTATTTTAAACATTATTTCCAGCTATCAGGAAAATAATATTGTAAATGCTAAGACTTTGCCAAAGTCCTAGCGAAAGCGGAAAGCGTGGGGCAGGTGGCCAAAGGATGTAGAAGAGGGAGGAATCAACAATACATTTTGTATCAAGAATGACCTCTAATAAACACAGCAATTAAGCAAGAGAACTTCTAATATGCTTATATGAGCTGCCTTTCTCCCTTGTGCAGTGTCACAGCAATAGCTGCACATTTCCTGATGATTCCTTCCTTGTGCCTTCTTTCTTAATAATGCTGTCTCTGTGTCATGGTTTCAGCTTTCATTAATTTCCTTCCTTTCTCCAAGGGAAGTTACATTCCCACTGCCTCTTTTCAAAGCATGCATTAGGGTATTGTGCCCATAATTTCATTTTGCAGTAGTTCTTTTGGACTGTGATCCACAGTCCCCTTGGAATGGAAGAGCTCTTTGAACCATGTTATTTAGCTCTTGCTTGGCTGGACTTAAATGAAAAAAAACTGAAGGAGCACACAGTCTCTCAGTCCTAACCTCCTATCTCATGTAGTGCTTCATTGCATTATTCATAAATAACGACCTCCTGCAGTGTGGTCAGGAGCAGAGCTGTACAGATAATGCTGGGATGTGCCACGGTGGAACAATGAGGCCTCAGCACCAAAACCTTTAGAAAAACCTTTACGAGGTGAACTGTAACTTTGCTGATGGACAGCAAAACTGATGGTGGGGAGAATAGTAGGAGTGCAAGAAAACAAGAGGAAAGGTAATGAATTAAAATTAATTCTTTAAATATATAGAATTAATATATTAATTTAATCCTCCATGTTTGACTATTTCCTTCCAAGAAACCAGAGACGTGGGACTTCTCATTTCTTTTACTGATTGGGGATCTTCTATCACTTGAGCAAAAATTACATTGACTTTATATACAGAACCTGAGAAACCCTGTGTGCCATGTAACTCTAGCAGAGCAGAGTAGAAATCCTCCAGTAATACTAAAAGCATTAAAAATGGAGTTTTTACTGAATAAAACATGACCATGAATAATGTAGACTGCACAGTATTTCTTGTGTTATTAATTTGATGGTAAGTTTAATTAACTTAATGCTGCCCTAAATTTTAATTTTCCTTCTGCTGCAGAATCTCAAGCTGGAAATGCCAAAGGGCTTTACAGAACTTTTAGAGAAAACACTGAGTATTGGTGAGAGTGAAAAGAGGACAGCTGGAGTTGCTGGGGATGTAAGGCTTGGGCAACTGTGCAGGAAAGTGGAGCACAAACTTTGGTACCTGGGTCTTCCAAAATCACCAGTAATTAAATAAAATGCAAGGCTAATGTTGGGAAAGCAGGGGGACGCACACCACAGAATTTATTTCTTATACCAGCTGCAGCAAGCTGAGGTAGACGAAGAGGATGTGGAGTGCCTCTTGAGCCTATGCTTAAGAAGGGCTGCCAACTGAGATGCGTGTTTTTGGAGTCACATGACGATTAATGTTCCAAGGAAAATTTACATTTCTGAGCCCAGTTCGGTGCCCAACTCATCATGGACCCCATAGAAATGAGAGGTGTCAGCAGGCAGCATGGAGGGCCTTTTTTATAAGAAGAATCCCCAAAAGGAAGCATGTTCTAGCAGGAGGGACTATCATTAATGAAGTGGTCTCTTTCCAGTTGCTTGGATGTGAGTGTCCTACTGATGTAGCACTGAGCTCTTGGCAATGCTGTGATCTGACAGGTTTTATCCCCCAGAGGATTTACTCACAGGGCTGAAGTCATCCTCCTGTAGCTCGCACTGGTGTCTTTGGGTACGTACATCCAGGCACTAAAGGTCTGCTGTGGGGAAGGTTTTTCCACTTGTTCTCTAGGCACTGAGATACATCCCAGAAAGAAGCATTCAGAAAATTACTTTTTATCTATATGTTTGTTTGGTAGGGCTCCAGCTATGTCAGGCTAGAGTCAGTCTACCCTTATACGAAGGGCAAGAGCCTGCCTTAAATCCAAGGAGGTCCAAGGTGGTCCAAGAGCTGGCATTCAGAAGAGAAGGGACTGAGGTAAATGTAGAGTTACTCTGTGTACTCTATTCTAGCCACTAAATTTTATATGGCTCAGTAAATCTGAGTACACAAAATATATTTATGTGTCCTTCAAATCTTTCTCAGATTTTCTGTTGCAAGGAGAAACACAGCCTGCTGTATTGCAGACCTGCTTTCTAGAAAGCTTCCCCCATTTCTTCAAAGTTTTCATTGGTAAATGTCGTGGTTTGACATGGAAGTGAATTTTTTCCAGGAAGTTGGGTCAAACCAATCAGTGGTCAGGTTTGGATATTGGCACCTGGAGTGACCACTGAAAGTATGGACACGCCTCTGAGAACACAGGGGGTAAAAGCAAGAACTCGCAGGAGAACTCTCTCTTTTGGTTCCGGTCGTCAGAGAGTGCAGACCTCCCCTGCCCGGCCTCAGGCTGGGTGGGGGAGGGGAAGCCACGCGGCCTTGTCCAGGTAGGCCAAGGGGGGCTGAGGGTCTGGAACCGAGCCAGCTCCTGTGGATGGAAGGGTGGAGAGAAGCGGAGATGCCTTTGTTCCCCCCCCTACAGAGGGAAAGAGACAGAGAGCCTGGCGGCACCTGGAAATTTGCCGGCAGAGGAGAAGGAGAAGGGGGGAGGAATGCCCAGCGTGGGAGGCGGAACGCCGGACAGAGATATCAGCCCTCCAGGGAGTCTGAACTTTTAACCCTTTCCAGGAAATGAGGGCTTTTTTAAAAGTATTACTCCTCCTTGATTTGTAGTGGAAGAGAGATAGTCCGGGACCTGAGATGTTAGAAGAAGAAATATTTAGGTGGGAAGAGATGATGAAGTAGCTTTGGCTGGACTTTTCTTGTTAGCCATGGACTGAACCAAACTCTCCTGCAATAGAGACTGCATTTTAGGGGGATGCAGTGGTGACCCAAGGAGACCTGTTTCAGCTTCTAACAGCACAGGAATGGCGAGAAACGAAGAAAGCTGAAGAGGGAATGGTGATACCCTCTGTCTTCGGGAAGAAGATGAGTCCTGTTTTTGGACCCCTCGGCCCCAGGGGAAAATGGGGGGGACTGTAGTCCCAAGATGAGAAGCTGAACTGTTGTATCTTTGGGTCCGTGGCAAAGCATCCTTAAAGGAGCCCTATGAGCAGTCTGTCCATGCATGGTGGTGAGAGCACTGTGACATGGAATGGAGAGTGTCACACTGGCAGATTTTTTTCTTCCGGGCGGTGGCCATGTGTGACAGGGAAACACAGGGTGGCAGCTGTGTTTCCTGGGGGGTCTGTGGTACAAGAGAGACTTCTCTCTCCCTTGATAGTTTGAGTATAGATTACCTGAAGGGTGGTGATTTGATCAAGAATCCCGGGTGATGTTTCATGGCTGGGTGTTTTTGGAATTGGGAGGAGGAGGGGTGGTTTAAAAGGTCTTCATCCTGGATTTAGTTTATGTGTTTTCTGTATTAGTAGTAGTTTAATAAAGTTTTTTTTCCTTTGTTATTAAGCTTGGGCCTGCTCTGCTCTGTTCCTGATAACATCTCACAGCATTTATTTAGAAAAGGTGCATTTTCATGGGGACGCTGGCATTGCGCCAGTGTCCAACCATGACAGTAAATTAAGTAGCTGTGCTGCTGGCTGGCTGCCACACAGCTCTTTACATTCACAGTTACAAAACAGGATCCTCCTAAAAAGGAGCTGTCACTGACAGCCAAGAAATTGCTTTTGTCTAGAAAACAGTACATTTGGCTTTTTGAACAACCAACCCTTTTGCCCCGGTTTTCCAGGCCAGTGGAGCACAATTCCAGCATTCTCATGCACATCTGCCTTGCTAGGTTTTGATTCCCAGCCTTCATCCTTCCAGTATCACATCAAAAATTCTTGGTCCCCATCTTCAGCCAGTTGGAGTTCGGTCTCTCTCTTCCAGGTCCTCCCAGAACTGGAGTTTTACTGTGAGGGAGAAAAGCCACCACAGTTTTCTCCCTGTTCCTCTCTGTCATGGTACATATCCCTCTGAAACAGACATGGCCTGGTTACTACTTCCATGAGCAAGGGGATAATCAACATGCTTGCTCTCAGCCAGAAAATAGTGAAAAACCTCTCATATTAATTCCTCATATCGCATATGACTTATAGCTTGTACAGTAATAAGAAGTACAAGGTTAAGAGCTTAAAAACATTTCATTTTGCTATTTCCACTTTGCCTTTTCAGGGACAGAAGAACCTTTCAGCTCTCGGTGGATTAATGATTTGTTTGTGATATCATCAAGAACTTAAGAGATCTGCCACGGCAGTGTGAGCTGTTCCCATATGGACAAGGCATGACCTTACCCCATACTCAGAGATCCTTCAGGAGTGGGGGTGAAAGAGGGACCTGGGGAAGATTAAAATCCAAAGGGGATCTCACAAAGAACTTAAAGAAAGGTTTGAATACTAGTCTATTTAATCTGTTTTGGAATGTGAAGTGTGAGCTAGACAAACAAGCACAGCCAAGTACAGAGCAAGAAGGAGACATGATTTTGGAATAAATCAGCAAAATTTAGTTTTCTCCTGTTTTAAATGTATTTTTATAAACCCATGTGACAGATTTTTCTAGGTTAGGTCCATTAACTAGTTACTTTTATTTGCTTTAACTATAACCTGACTTGACTTTTAGGGAATTTCATTTTCCACCAGCAGAGGGATTGACAATTTGAGGGTGTTCCTGCAAAGCTCCTGAGGTCTCTCCCAGACATCCAAGGGCACCACATTACATCTCCACCTGGACAGATGATCTGCAGGGTTTATCCCTGCTCCAGGTATTTGGTGTTCCCTACTCCCAGTAAGTACCAGAGATGTCTCCAGTAAATGGAGTTCACAGTAAAACCAAAAAAAAAAGCAGAGGGCCTGCCTGTTAAAGATACTTAGCTGCCTGAATAAGCTGCAAGGCACGAGTGGTTGCTGAAATCTAAGAGAAGCACTAAGTCTAACGCTGACAGTCTCTCATATCATCAATACAGACAGGCTCCTCTTAAGCAGAGTTTGAGAACAGGGGCCTTTTGGAAAACCCCAAAATAGGGCTGCTGGTCCCCTTGATCAAGCTCAAATTTACCTGCTCCTGCTGCTGAAATTAGCTTTTTGTCTCTTGCTCGTCCCAGTACACAGAGCTATATGCTTACAGCTGCTCTGTGCATACAGCCCTCACATCTTGAAAGCAGACTTACAAAATCTGTAATGAATATGTTTTAACTCAACAACTTAAATTGACCCTTGTCATTTAGGGTCACTCTAGTATTAACTCCAATGTCAGCAGGTTCCTTCCAGAGGAGACCTACCCATAGCAATGCTTTGCTTTATGCATTTCAAGCCATTCTGTTTGCAGGGTTATAATAGCACTGGCTTACCCTAAAACTAATGACTGCTACTTCTTTTAAAATTTATAATTTTCATTTAGTTCCTTTTCCATGAAGCTGGTGGGTATTCCTTCTCCTCACCACTTCCACGGGAAGGTGAATAGCTCCCTCAAGTGCCCCATTCAGTCCCTCATCTGGAAAACTAGAGCTGACACTTCCTTGGGAATCCTTCTCTCTGTTCTGCAATTCAAACTGTTTCTTATACTGCATCAGACAGAATATGAATGAAAAACATAGCCCAGGAGAGCAATTACCATCCAAGCTGTGGCTTTCCTTCTCTCCTGTTTATATGCAATAAAAATGGGGGAAATGCTCATCCAAAAGCCTGGAATTTTGAAGAAGGAGAGCTGGCCCCAAAGTAGGCAAAAAACCTCAAAGCAAACCACTAAGGTAACATTTTTAAAAATTTTTTCACTGCAAGTAATTTTTCTGTATCTCATTTTGCAAGCTTTCATCTTGTGAAAGTGACATTGCAGACATCAGTGGTGTGCAAATCTCACACTTTAGGCTAAACATTCTTGGTTCAGTAGGAAATAAAAATAGATATGATAAATAAAAAATACTAAAAAAAAAAAAAAAAAAAAAAAAGGCTGTTTGTCTCATTGGGAAAGTATTCTTCATTTCAAGATGAATTTACCAGGATGCCAATTACTTTTTTACACAAAGATTCCTTTCACCGAACAACATTATCACTCCCAGATTTACTCCATTTGCTCAGCATGTGCATGTGAACGTCCCTATGGATCAGACTTGGTATAATACCAAGAAAAGGCAGTTGCTGATGAAAATCTGACTCTGGAATGTGATCAGAAGCTCAGTCTTGAATGCAGTCAGGATTTCAGTTTGGACAAGACAAAAAGTGCAACAGAGGCAAGTGTCAAAATTTCCTTCTGGCCTTAGTCAGTTGGAACACTCATATTTGCAAACATACTAAAAATTCATCTGAGCAGCATTGTGTTTTGAGTCACTCAGCATCATGTCATCTCAGCTCCTGCCTTGGGGTCAGTCTCTCTCTTCACAGCTGTCATGGTTTCACCTCAACGAAGCACCACACAGCTGCTCACTCACTCCCCCCATGTCAGGATGGGGAGAGAACTGGAAGAGTAAAACTGAGGAAACTCAGGGGTTGAGATCAAGGCAGTTTAATTGCTAAAGCAAGAGCCATGCATGCAAGCAAACCAAAACAAATTCACCCCATTCACCACTTCCCAAGGGCTGGCAGGTGTTCAGCCATCTTTAGGAAAGCAGGGCTCCATCATGTGCAGTGGTGGCTTTGGAAGACAAGCACCATGATTCCGAATGTCCTCCCTTCCATCTTCTTTCCCCAGCTTTATTTGCTGAGTATGACAGGATACCCCTGTGCTCAGCTGGGATCAACTGTCCAGACTGTGTCCCCTCCCAGCTCCTCGTGCACCCCCAGCCCTGCTGCCAGGCACGCCACTGGAACAAGGGAAAGCTGAGCCCAGCAGCTGCTCTGTCCAGAGGGCTACATGGACAGAGAGAACTGGGGGCAGAGGCAGAGCTCTCAGAAAGAGCCAGCTGCCCTCAGACATGGTCACAGGTTGCCACGCTGAAGAGCAAGGTGAGCTGGGAAAGCAGGAAAAAACTTCAGTAAAACATCTGGATAATACAACCTGGGTATGATGCAGTTAAAACCAAGGGTCATGCAGTTGTAGTTCCAGCCCTCTTCACCTCAATTTTTTCTGCATTATTTTCTTTTTACATCACAGTGGTTCTCTCTCCCTCTAAATTCTCTGTGATTAAGGAGTGTAGACTGGGTTTTTAAGAGCAGCAGTCTCAGGGGACTTGGAGGAATTTAATTTCTGCTGTCAAAGATGCTGAAAATTTGAGGGAGAAAATAAGCTTTCCTGCCTGCTAGACACAAAGAAGCAGAAGCATTTTTGAAGAAAGGGGGATATGTGTCAGGGGAGAAGCAAGATCTAATGTATATCTGCTCTGCTAAACCAAGTCAAGTTGAGGACCTCTCATTGCCTACCCTGATTACTTTTTAGATTGCTGCCTTTCTGTTTTGGACTGCTCTGACCAGCTTTCTCCAAGATGTATCTGCCCTGGAAGAAAGTAGCCCTAAGAAGAGTCAGTGCAAAACTATCCCTGACTTTAATAATGAGCATAGACATAAATATGGAGGCCAAGCTCCTCTTCAGCAATGCCCACTCTGGAAAACAAAGATAGTCTAGAATGAAATAAATGCAGTTTCATGAGGAGGTTGCTCAGAACCTCTCAGCCCTGAGCTACAGGCTTCATCTGGAGGATGGAGAGAAATCCCACAGCTAAGAACATTCCACACATCCCATAAAAAAGGAGGTAAGGGATGGTTGTCTTATCAGCACCAGCAAGGAAACAGCTCCTTACTGCAGTTAAACACAGAAAAACAGGGTTAAGGGAAATTTGGCAAGGTCTAACCCACCTCCCCTCTACTTGTTTCTACAGGTCTCTGCAAGAAAGACCCAGCAGTGTCCCACTCAAGCTGTCCACACCAGGAAAAGCTCTTCCCAGTAACTACTCACAACCTGAGAGGTTACACTGTAAGCTTGGTGCTCCTCATCCCATCTACCACAAACTTTGAGGACAGATTATTCCTTAACCCTCTTTTTAACAACCTTCATAAACGTTTTTTGCTCTCAGACACTTCTTCTCTACCATAAACAATTCCAGTGTTCTCTCTCTCCTCCCAGGTCAGGTTTGCCAGAACTTAGATCACTCATGTTAGCCTCCCCTTCACTCTTTCCCACTGAGCTACATCTTTTCAGGTAAGTTGGAAATGTTACTTCACTGAAGATACTGAGTAGAGCAATACTTCTCTTTATTCATCCCTTTAAAATGTATTCCTTTTCTACAATAATACACCACCTCAGCTGTCTAGCTCTCCTCCTCTTCTGAAGCTGCCATCTGTTCCCTGGTGTTTGTTACCACTGTTCAGTTTACCTCTCTAATTTCACCCTTTAAATTAATTTTGAATTTTGCTCTCATCTTCAAGTGCACATATGGCCCCTCCCAGCTTTATGCCATGTGAACATCTCTTCAAAAATGCAGCTAAAGTTAGACCCAGGACAGACCAGAGCATAACCTTGCTCCCTCTTCAGCAGGATGCCTTCTGTAAAGAGGATGCATCACAACTACTTGGAGCAGTTACCCACCAGCAAGGGAGGCCAGGTGGGATTTTGGGTGAGACAGTACTTTAGAACCGAAGGTGACTGACCTGGCTTTAGCTTTACCTTTAAAAAAGGACAAGGAAGTGGCTGATAAACAAACAGAGGGTGGCTGAGAGATGCCTTGACTTGTGAAGATGAATGTTAAAAATTGAAGAAAAGCCATCTGCAATGAAATGTGAAGAGAGCAGGAACAGCTAAAAGAAAGTGGCTGGGAAGAAGGCACTGTGTTCCTATTATTGTCTCCCATCACTCCATAGCATATGTATCTTCTGTTCCTCCTTTATTCTAGTTGAATTGGAAATAAATGAGCAGGAACTGTGTACTCCCAGCTGTGTGCTATTGTTAAGCAATACAGGGCCCTGATTCCAACTAGGACACCCAAGCAAGTTCATCACAAAGATACGAAAGAAATAAATATGTGATGGTGAGGTCAAGCATACAAGAAAGAAGAGAGAAAACACTCCTGACACCACACCATCTAGCACAAAACTCAAGTACACCCTGAGATGGACAGGTCATGTTCAAGTGTGGGTCAATTGCTATAAAAATAAGCAATTCAGATCTCAATGGCCCATTCTGTGCCAAGTCTTAGGTCAGGGGAGTTAAGTAATCATTTTCCCTTGAAACACAGCCTGTGACTTCAAAATGAATAGATAGCACCAGTGTCTAGCAGCTTAACCACTTACAAAAAGCTAGGTGGGAACCAGACATCTTTGTTTTGAACTGAGGATCACAGCAACAACTGTGTAACCTAACAATTAAAAAAAAAAAAAAAAAAAAAAAAAAAAAAAAAAAAAAAGGCAAACTAGGAATCTTTACTTTAAGTCACAGCTGTACATATTTAGGAGAAAGTCTTTTTTACCTTAAATGGGTTTTCACAACTAACCTATTCCAAGTGAGCTTTGAATAAACAGTCTTTCTGATGGGTAGGGAAACACATTTCAAGCAGGATCTTTCCACAGCTACACAAGCATCCACAGCCACTCAGGCCCCCTCCCCAGTGCGAGGGGAGGAAGAGCAGGGTGAAGAAAGGCAAAAGATTTCATGAGTCAACATAGAGACAGTTTAATAAGGCAGTCACTGCAAAGGCAGTCACTCACCACCTCCCACAAGCAGACTGATGCCCAGTCATGGAACAACAGTCAGCTTGGAAGACAAAACCTTGACAGACACGTGTGGGGGGAAAACAATCAATCAACAAAGCAACGCAAAGGACGCATAGGGGTAAGCTGCCAGAAAGCAGCAGGGAAGGACAAGTAAAGGAGAGTAGTGTGCTTTAAACACAGAACATGCAGCAGAGCTTCTCTAAATGCAAGGAACTAAGACCAGAAAACAACAATATGGGAGGGAGTTGGGGGTAGAGAGGTTTTTCCTGGTTTTCTTTTTTAAACTAGAATAGTATCAAGATGTCACAGCGTCTGACAGAGAGCTGTGCTGTAGTGGCATTAGTTTCCTTACAAGAACACCAAGAACAGGAGCTGCTTTAAATCCATTTTCTTTGAAAAGGGTTTGCTCCAAGTGATTTTGTTTCAAGGACCTAGTCTGATTAGAGGTCATGGCTGCAATTCTCTTGGAGGAAAAGAAATGTCAGGTGTCAGAGGTAATCATGTGTGGTCTGCAGACACTGCTCATGGGGTTGCTCCAATCTGCCACAGACCTGTCATGACAATGATAGGTTGAGGTCATGCCAGGGAACCAGAAGGGCAAAGGGTACATCAGTCTTGTAACAGTAATGAGGGCACCATTCAGTATCCCACAGTTGCATATTTCCCTAGATTTAGCTCCTTTTAATTTTTTTCTTATTTTTCTTGCTTCTATTGCAAGGACTCCACTGCAGCTCACTTACCTTTGGGATCATGGTAAATTAAAGGGAATATAAGGAAAACATTAAAAGCACACATGCTGTTTTCCTGAACAAGTTATATGATTAGTTCAGAGAAAAGGGGTAAGCAGCTAGTAAATACTGAAAATTGCTGCTGAAGTTTGCCAGCCAGGAAACAGCTTTAGGCCTTCCATGATCAGCCAACTTTGCAAGGACCATGAATGCTGCCCACCTGCCCAGCCATAGTGGGTAGACCCAACCAAACCAAGCAATCAGGTCACACCCCACATCTGGTGTGACTCCTTTTAGTGGAAAGATTTGATGTTGCCTAGTTCATGAAAGGTCGGTCAAAAGTGTAGAAAAAGAAGAGGAGAGCTCTCTTACTGCTAACTCATGGCGCTGAGGACCCCCAAATCTGGCTTTCTCTTTCACTTATGATGTTATTTTCCAATGACCTCCATTCTCACTACAGCCTGAACTTCCCAAGAGCTGAGCACACTCAAAGCTACCAACACCTCTGCCAACCCACACCTGCTGCAAGCAGCACTTAACTGGGTAACAAAGTTAGTAGGAGCAGAGATACAGCATGCAAACAGATAAACTGCTGACAAATTCATATGTATTGATCTCAGCACGTATATACATACACATGCATAGACATATGCCTGTATGTGCACACAGACACACACAGTTATGAAAGTATTGGCATGTTCTCACTCAGAATCTGGGTGAAGTATAAAAAAACAGTACAAATACAAACAGTAGTTTCACGTTATTTGCAGTGAAGTCTTTTACTCAGGCTGTACCCACTCAGATCCCTTCTCACTTCCCTCGAATGCTGCAAAAACTGGCCATCATTGCAAAGAAAAGGATAGACTGGTGAAGATTTCAATCAGCAGCAGCAGAAGCTACAGCAGGACAGAAACTGCAGGCAAACAGGAACCCACAGTGGTTTTGAACTTGGTTGCAGATAGAGACCAAACAAGATCAGTTAAGTCCAGAGCATGATACAAGTCCAGAAGCAAGTGACAGCAAGGGGAAGAAAAAAAAAAAAAAACACAACCACAAAAAAACCAAACAAAACCAAACAAACAAACAAACAAAAAAAAAAAAAAAAAAAAAAAAAAAAAAGAAATCCCCCCCCCCAAAAAAACCCACGAAAAAACCCAAACAAACAAACAAAACCACCAAACAAACAAAAAATACAATGCTGTGAATTTCCCTTAAGGAAACTGAATTATCAGAAATGTTGGAAAGTTGAGCACACAGTGCCTTAGGCTCTCTTCCTGCACTCTGAATTTCTATTTTCCTAGAGCCAAGGAGCCAATTACTGCCTATGAAACCAAAGACACCATCCTGAAATAACCTGCCCTGCAGACACATAAGACCACAACTCTTTATCAGGTCAAAATTATCCCTATTGTGTTGCATCCCGGAGTTTGGGTTTAGATTAGGGTTTTTAATTTATGTTAAAATAAGTCAAGTTCTGTAATCCCGCGTTTCCCCCGCGTTGTTCCCCCCCGCGGTTTCTGGCCCCATGTTGCCTGCTGCCGGCTCTTACCCCTGTGCCGCTCCTGTAACCACCCTGCCGTCCGGCCCCGGGAAACCCCGTGCTGGCCACACGATCCCGCTCAGCCCGCGGCTCGGCGCCCGCCCCTGCGGGGCTCTCTGGTTGGTCGCTGTTGCTGGCGTCACCGCCACGGCAGCCGCCCCTATTGGCCGGCAGGCCGTGGATCCTCTCACCCCGCCCCTCCATAAAGCCCTATCCCGCCGGCAGTCAGGCGCCATTTTCTCCCATGCGAGTGCCGGGAGCGGTCGCGTCTTTCCATCGAACCGCGCCACGTGACCAATAAACCGTTCCTGCCAAGCACGGAGTAAATGGACAAATTCCTTCCTCTTTGCCGGGTCCCTAGCGCACAGTAACAGCGGCTGGCCAGCCCACGCACCCGAGACGCGGAGCCGTGTCCGGGAACCCGCGGCAGCAAACCCCGGCAGCACGTGGAAGCTACGCCACAGCCGGGCTCCCAAGAGCCGCGTGCAGCTGGGGAGAGCAAAAACCCACGCCGCACTATTGCTGTGTATCTATTACTTGCACACTTGCTCTGTCTCTTAGACAGCTGTAAAGTTTCTTCGATTTTAACACATGAAATTTGGAGTCAGGTAGAAACAAATAAACCAAAAAACCGTTTGTCAGAAATTAATTCTCAGTAAGTTATGTCCTTTAGATTTTATTCTTGTGAGTAAAATTTTCTACTGGCCTCATATCAGCCACCACAACTGAGCAACTTTACTCCTCTGTGCTCTGTTCCTTATGGTAAAAAACACAATTGCCTCAGGATTTCCTGCTCATGAAAGTAAGTTGCTCAGTTGTAAATGGAAGAGGGGAAAAAAGTCACAAACCAAGCAATAGAACTATGTGCATGAGCCCTTCGCTATGTACTTGCACTTTAACACATGAAGTAAATTTTTCACTACATTTTAAGAATTGCTTAATTATGACATACCATATCTTACAAAACTAATTATTCCAATTGTCTTTTTAAAATGTAATTTGGTTTGCAGGGTGTTTCAGCTATTCACCTGAAGTGAAAATAAGTGTGCCTGATGTGCTAAAGCTCACCTGCAGAAGAGAAACTTCAGGGTGCAGCCACTGCCAATTTTGAGTGATTTTTGCCTCATTTGTGTCTACCTCCAACAACACTCCAAACTAGGAGAGTGTATTTGTGAGGCATCATTGTCACTTATCCAGATTGAACACCTTTCTGAGGCATCCACTACTATGTCAGCATTTCATCTGACCCTTGAAGACAAGCCCTGTGATGCAGAACAGCAGTAACTGAATTGCAGTGATATTTACAGTTCATATTAAGTTTTGCAGTCAGTATGCCCCAAAGCTGCCAATGTCTATCCAGGCAGGCTGGAACAGCCAGGCTTCAAAGTAAATCTAGTGATGAACTCATCCTTTCTCAGGTGTTCAGTACTGCCAGGCAGCTTGCTGGGAAGATGAGAACAGTTGATGTCTCCTCCTCCTCCCCCTTGGCCCCAGCCTCTGTTCACTAGGGAGATCAAGCTGCACCTTTTCTTTTTCCTGCCTGCCCTCACAAGATGAAAACTGTATGGCACATCTTTCTCCAAACACCAGCCAGTACAGACATTTTCTTGCGCTGCAGCTTCCCTCAGCTGAGGTACAGCAGTTGAAGGCACCACCTGCAGCGACAGCCTCTGTTAGGCAAAGAGGTTCATCGGGCAGACTGAAATCAGGATTTAGAAGCAAGCCTTGGTAGACTGAGGCACAGGTTCCTCACTACAAAATAGCAGCAATTCACTACCTTCTGCCTGCAGCCCCACACAGCTCAAAGGTGAGCTGCTCCTTCATGCGCATCTTACACTGACTTTCTCCTTTGTTTGTATCAGCTTAACGTTTGAATTTAAGTATTTGTTTTTCAATAGCATAATCTTAGCTTGCAATTAAGCCTTCATTAAATCCAGGGCTACACTTTCATCTGCACATGGTAAGAAAGCCAGCTAGCTACTTGAAGTTTAGCAGTTTCACTTCCATGAAATCAGATTTCATGCTTGCTACAGATTTTCTCCTTGCTAAAGGGAGGTTTTTTCAACACAGCTTTATTCCTGACTCTTCCAGAGCTTCATTTTTTATACTTTTCTTCCCAGCTGTTCAACACTGGAATCTAGCATAAGAATTGTTTTAACCAAATTTGACTACATTTCCCAACCATCTCCATACTACCACTACTTAAAATCCTATTGTCCTATTTTTCCATGAAGGTAAATTATTTCACCAAAGTATCACAGTAGAAAGTGGATTAATACATTAAATAGAAATTGGTGGAGTAGACAACACATTAAAAAAAATTATACTTAAAGTTTTATAGGAGGCAATTTAACACTTACTATTTCAGAAGTAAGTTTGACCCTTAACTTACACCAGAGCTGTCTTCAAGCACATTGGCCATAAAAGTGCCCCGAGTTCAACACTTGGGGTTGCTGTGGAACATGAGACCAGCTAATTTCTGAGTTTCAAAACTGGCAGTGGTTACATTACTCTTAGAAAAAGACATTTGCTTTCATGGTATTTCAAAAAAACAGTTACAAAAGTCTGCACTGGTAACTGTATCAAAAAACAGCAAATAATCTAATATAAAATACCGTCATTAAATTTCCTGTTCCTCTGAAGCTCTAATTTTTAAGATGTTTACACATTTTTCATGTTTTGATTATGTTGTTAGGAATTTTGCTTCTGGCTGTACAGACTAATTTTAACAAGCCTCCATTCCTACACACCTTTTGTTTATTAACATTGCAATACAGTATGGGTAAGGAGGTTGTCTATAAGGCTTTAAACAGATTCTGATACATCAGCTTTGGGCCTTTAAATTATCAACTACACACCAAATGAACTAACATTCCTTGGTTGCAACATGCTTTGATTTAGACAAAACAGTCTGAAGAATGTTTAAAACTTACACATAATGAAAGGCCCCATAGCACTCCTATACCTTAATTAAAGCAATCTCCATACACTTACTTCAAGATACTACAAATCAGTCAATCTCTAAATCTGTTTATTCACCATGTGAAATAAAAAAGAATGTTTCCAGACCCATCATTGGAAAGAGCCATGCCTGACACCTATTGCTGTCCTAGTCACAGTCCTTCTGTATTATTGATGACACATTTCCCATGTCTGCCATCCTGTCTGTAACATCATCTGCAGCCTCTTACCACCAATTCCAAAGGGAAAATTGCACTTTTTCCAATTAGGAAGTATTTGGACTACAAATATCCCACACCTATTCCACATCCATTGTTAAAGGAATGCTATGGGCTTTAGAAACACCCTAATTGCAAAATACTGCTTTGACAAGTCTGCTACTTGTAAATACATTACTGACAATGTCAGTATTTTACATTCCTCTCAAATATAGACATGACTTGGCCTTTCCTCCCTCTCCCCTACTCAACTACACTTAACAATTCAAACAGGGTATAAGCAAATTCTGGAATAACAGCAGGATCTAGTTTTGCCTCCATTCCACTACAGATTTATGTGAAAAGATAATTTCCATTTAACCTTAGCAGTTCACAAAGATTTCAAAGTAAATAGAAAAAAAAGGCTAGAAGAAAAAAAGGCTAGAAGAAAACACACATGCTAAAAATTATTTTCTCTAAATTATCCATTGCAGCTTATGAAATGCATTATTTGCACCTTCATGCAATGCTTAACAGATGTATTCAAACTACAGTTTGAATTGCAGTCATCTCTGCAATTCAATTCAAGGCAACTGAATAAAAGGAATTCCAAGCACATCCACAAGCCAAATTTTGCATGCTGGATCAACAACACACAATATTCAGTGAGAGAACAGCTAGGATCACAAATAATCCAGTTTAAATTTGGAGAGACTTTAACTGCTGCTGATTTTCTTTACTACTGCCAAAAGATTACTGAAATACACCATGCTAGTATAAAGTTTTTTCATTTAATACCCCACTTCTTCATAACAACACGATTGATTTTCCCACATTTCATGTAATCCTTTTAAGTCCTTAGCTCATAACTGTATGATTTCCCATTCTGAATTCCCACCACAGAGGTAGCTTCATTATTTCCAGATAAAACGACACTGTCATTAGCCAAGAAAATAACATTTCAAACAAAGAAGCCTACAAAATACAAACAAAAAATAAGTGCTCATTTGGAAACTAAACAGTAAATGGATTGTCATCCAAGTTCCAAGTTCAGTGTAATGTGAAAGTAAAGTGACAAAAATTAATGGTTATTCATTAGTAGAAGCAGTATTTCCCTAAGAAGCAACAATTTCCTGCATATTTATTTGTGCAGAGATGAGTTTATATTTTAGCAAGATATTACATGCATGATATCTGTCCAAGTTTTTCAACATGAATTCATGTGGTTGTAATCACACAGTGCACTTCAGAGAGGAAAACAATTAACAAATGTGGCACTACAACTTTATTCCCAAAAAGGTTTCAGTTTTCTGTCTTAAATGAGGGCTTAATCCCTGGCTATATGCAATTAATCAAAATGGCAACATATAAAAGAAAGACAGTTAAAGTTTTGGGAGAAATTTTATTAATGTACAATTTTATTAGCGATGTACAATAGACATTTTAATTCTCTATTTATCCTGTCTCCTTGAAGCTTGGTAAATGCTTGTTTGTATATAAAACTACACAATGCTTTTTCATGAGGACCAGAAACTGTGAAAATATAAGTGCTACAGTATATTTTGTAGTGATTTAACACGTTGTCCAGAAGAGTTACCAGCCACTTCAATGAAGGACTTCTAAAAATATTTCTGATCAGTTCAAATGCATCTGTTCATAAATAATGATTGGTTTGCTCATGTCCATTATACTGCTAAGTACAAATGTCTCCAACATAAAATACCGTTTCAATACATTTTTCCACATGAACAACTAGATAATTCAGTCATATTTACTTTTAAACAAGGCTAATACAAATTTACAAGTAAAGTAACTTCAAAATTTATTCAGAATAATTATTTTTTCAACCAGAAGCTTTACTTTGGACAACGCAGAAGTATATTGCAAGTGACATTCTGCAGCAGAAGCTGGAGGCTTGAGAATAACAACTAAGAAAGACTAAATATCAGCAATACACACTTTTACAAGAATTCTGACCATTCTGACTGTTAACATTAAAGATCAGATGCTTCAGTTTGTGCGCCTGTCAATCAAAACCTCCACACAAAAAAAAAAAATTAAAAATTTCCCACAGAACACAGTATTTCAGAGAACAAGTTAGACACTGGCATGACACTTCCCAAATCAAATTGGCAACTGAAATTTAACATCCACATGAGCTTGTTTTGCTAAGCTTACTATTTCAGACAGCTTCACCACCTGAAAAACAGAGAACAAAAACTTAATTTCAAAGCAATCAGAACTTGACTGAACTGGATCAATCTTTTTAAACAAAATAATACCAGGGAATCATCAGTAAGGTATCAGAGGGGATTACTATTTAGCTCAGTACTTCTTAATCACTTTTAAATGAAAGATAATCAAGTCTTCTAGAAAACATCTCATGGAGTTAAACAAGTCTGCTTCTCATTTATAACAAAGTATATTGATAAAATGCTAAGTTTTAAATTTTATGTGCCACCTTGTTATTTTGAGGGGTGTTGAGATGGCAACTCACAAGACATTCTATATATCTAGAAGCTATTTCTCCTCTGAGTTTTTTTTGCAAGCACTTCTGGATCTTATTTTGATACCTTAAGGAGCCTCATCTTCTCCTGCATAATGACTCTAAATTTCTCTGAATTATTTCCTGCTTAGAATGAAATGTTATAACAGAGTAAGTGGTTCTTTGGGAAAAAAAAAATCCGTAAATTTCCCCATGACACAAAATCCACCAGGTATCTTCTAACTTTTTTGCTATACATTTCTAGTACAATTTTCTTTTCCACAAACAAAACAAAGCAACACACACAAATCAGTGCCTCTGAACAGTGCATTTGAATATCTAGTTATCTTACGAGGCCACATCATGATCAACTATAGTTTCAATCATGCACACTGAAATACAGTGGTTGATAAAAAAACAGCATTACATCGTATTTTTCAGCCACCTCAATTAAGGTATTTTCTCTCAATTAATAAAGCTAATGTCTTAACCATTCCCCCACCAAGGGGAGTGGCTGACCTGATAATTGATCTGGTTTTGGTTTGTGGGGTTTAATAGCTTCTGACTGCATCATTGTTTCCCAGACAAATTATGCACTTACTAACTCGTAAAATATTTGATTCAGGCACTGGTAGTAACTGGCACTGGGATTTATCCTAAGCTACCTGTAGCTGATTGAATGGAGTTTCAACTTTTCAATACTCTGCAACAGATGCTATGTTCTGAAAAGAATATTCATAACCAGCTATCTTACCATTTTTGCAGCTTCATCCAAGTCATCACACGCAAGGATTTTGAGCCCACTAGCTGTTATTAAAGCTTTAGCATCATCAACTCGTGTACCTTCAGAAACAGATAAAATGCCACTCTTATTGAACAGGAGAACGCTACTAGTCTCATATTTCTAGGAAGCCTGTTCCTAAAGTTAGTGAATAAATCTAGACAACGACATTAGCAGTTAAAAAGCAGGAAGTCTCTTTTATTAACTTTCCAATCCTCACCATCTAAATTCAAGCTTTGCCTTATTTCTCCATTGACTTCAACTCACAGGCAGCTTGCTATACAGTATATAAGCTCAATGACACCTGTCAATTAGAGAGAAATATATTAAAATATATGTGAAGCACACTCACCTTGCAACCGTACCACAATAGGAACTTTGAGCTCCAAATCCTTTACTGCCGTAACAATGCCTTGTGCTATAACATCACATCTCATAATGCCACCAAAAATATTCACCAGAATAGCCAGTACCTACAGAATCAATGACAATATTCACATTGAAAATGGCCAGAGACACATCAGATGAAAGTAGCATACAGCCTTCACTCTAAGGGTAATTCAAGCTCTTTAATTGTATCAAGGGACTCTGCAAAAGACAGACCACTTCTGTTCTACAGAACATCAGCAACCAAAGTACAGTTCTGCAGAGCCACATACAAGAGAGCAGTTACTTCAGAAAACTGCATTTGTCAACTATTTATCTTTCCATTGCTAACAGTACTCCATCAGAGGTACCCCCACACCAGTAACTCCACATACTGAAAACAGGAAATTTTAAAAATTCATACACAAGACCCTGCTTACAGAGTTTACCGAAAAGCCAGCATGCTTAGAGATAAGCTATTTGAAATACATTTTATTCAGGAGGATTAAGCCAACAGTTAAGGGAACAGAAAGGAAGTGGCAGTGGTAGAAAGGAAGGGTAAAAAGAACCATGGTCAAAGATGAAAGATGAAACAAAGCAGGAATCAAAATGGGTAGATAGCCTTAGACAACAGAACAAACTTGACAAGACAAAACATTCCTGTGCGACTGGTTCATGAACAGTAACTTGGTTCCCATGATGTTGCACTTAGACTAGCTCGTCTGTGCAGCATTGTTCTTCCTCCTCCTCCTAATGGACAACTTAGACTGGCACCTCAGAAGGCTGTTCCAAACAAGCCCTGAACTGAACCCTGAGCGCAGTCTGTGACACCAGTGGGCTGCACTGCTCTTTGATTTTCAGCAACAGGAATCTCAGCTATAGTAATTGTTTTTTAATAAAATAGTGAGCAACTGAAAGAAAGCAGAAAGGAAAAGCTGTCTTAAGAAGTCTGTTTGGACACCCTCTGTCCACACATCAGCAGAGAATTTGCATTGCAAAAACTTTTCTCAAATCAGCAACCCTCAGATTCTTCCTTGTTTCTTCTCTTCTCTCTGTAATTCGGGCGCTCTGTGACTCTGTCCCTCATTGCTCCCTCAATTTGCTGGAAAAATGTGAAGAAAGAACAAGGCTTATGAGGATGTGCTGATGGAGCTGGGGTGTTTAGCCTGGAGAAAAAGAAGGCTCAGGGGGGACCTTACCACTCTCTACAATTGCCTGAAAGGATGTAGCAAGGTGGGGTTCTCCCTCCTCCCAAGTAACAAGCATTAAGATAAGAGGAAATGGCTTCAAGTTGCACCAGGGGAGTTTTAGATTGGATATTGGGAAAAATTTCTTCACCACAAGGGTTGTTAATCATTGGCACAGGCTGGCAAGGAAGTGGCTGAGTCACAAACCCTGAAGGTCTTTAAGACTTGTAGATGGGGTGCTTAGAGACATGGTTGAAGTGCAGGACTGGGCAATGTTAGATTTATGGTTGGACTCAATTTAAATGTCTTTTCCAATCTAAATGATTAAATGATTCTGTAACACTCCTGGAGCATGTTACAGACCCTGCATTTAATAATAAGTCTTTCCAACAAGAAAGAGACTAAGCTCCTCTGGAATATCACTCACTATTTGTTTCTGGACCTTTCCAAAGATGAGGAAGTGGTACATAAAATTGTCGTGCAAAAGTAGCAGCATATCATTAGCAGGTCTCGCAAGTCATTCCCACCTTTTAAAGCTACCCCTTTTAAAATAGTTTTCTTTATTTTTAAAAAGCCCCAAACTGCCAAGTTCCCCTTGGGATAAGCATCTCTATGTAGACCATCAATCCAGCCTTCACATTATTTTTGTAGAAAAGCTCTTCCTCCAGTTTCAACCAATGTATTATTTTAATAATATTGAAGCACTTCTGATAAATTTTTAATAGGATAAACATTAAAGCCCTTCCAAGCCCCTTACACAGTTATTTTATCTTACATTACATATAACCAGTACCTTAGAAACTTGTTTGTGCACAGCACAGCAAATATTCATCTCTACGCAAAACACAGACCCAGCTGTAAAACTCATCCAAAAGAAAAACAAAACTGGAAAGCCAACTGAATACCACTTCCTGTTTAAATAGCAGACAGTGGGAGTTTCTGACCCCAAGATTTCTGGAAATATTAAAATACAGCTGTAACTTCAACCAGCAGACACAAAACTGTCTACTCAGTACACAGCCAAAACCCCTATTATTTAAAAAGGTAAAAAAAAAATCCATATATTATTAGGCCTCCTTCATCTGCACCAAGATGAAGCTAAGGTTTCCATCTCCTTTCTTTCTAGTTCTGTGCTTATAAAAACATGTTTTCTGGAGAACATGCACTAAGCATTGTCTTCCAAATCACAGCCTGTCTTACCACTGTGTAGGACCTTGATATGCCAACTCTTCCCTCACCTTTTTATCAGAGGTAATAAGCTTAAAGGCTTCTGTCACTTGCTGCGCTGTAGCACCACCACCAACATCAAGGAAGTTTGCTGGAGTTCCGCCGTGAAGTTTAATTATATCCATTGTGGCCATAGCTAAACCAGCACCATTGACTATATGAGAATAAAGATAACATTTAGGAATTCCGTTTATAAATCCATTAGGTCATTTAAAATTCATTAAATAGTACATACCTAAGCAGCCTATGTTTCCATCCAACCCTATATAGTTGAGATCTGCTTTTGCTGCATCCTTGTCTCTTTGGTCTTCCTGTGTCCAATCCTGCATATCAAAGATCTTCTTCTGACGATAGGCTGAATTGCTATCAAAGTTTATCTTTGCATCCATACACATCACTGAAAGGGAAAAAAAACCCACCATTACTTACCATCATTTAATATTATAGTAACAATTCAAATGTTACATGAATGTGTTAAAGTATGTTAAGTCAAAAATGGCAGCTAGGTCATGCAGGCCAAACACAAAGTTTTGCTAAAAAGACACATATACCACTGTCAATAAATACAAGATTCTCTCCAGTTTCCCCATATAATCAGTTATGCACAAAAAGGGAAGATAACTATTTCTTGAGACACTCTAAACCCAAAAAGCTTACAACAAGCTGTTTGATAAATCTGAACAAATTATGTTTTCTCTGATCACACTGCAGCCTGGAAAAGAATGGGGGGGAATGCACCACAAGTAATTAACATAAAACTAATCCTTAAAGAAGGTCTCTGATTTGAGTTTTTTTTAATCCGTCTTAGTTTTTGCTTTTAGAATAAACATATATAATGTGTGCATGACAGTAAGCACACAGAAACATGATGAAAAAGTGCCTGAGTTGGAAAATAAAATGTTAGGAAAAAATACACAGAAGTAAATTTACTTAAGATTTAGCAAGCAGAAAATCTACAGTATTCTTTACATCAGAACTAACATCGTATCATTGTATCATCCTATCAACTTCATTTCTATCCCTCAGTGAAAATAATATAAAAATAACAAGGCACAAGAAACAGACAGAAAAGACTGCTCTATATTGATCACTTAAGTATTATTAAAAAAAAAAACACACCAAACCCCCCCCCCAGTGACAGTAATAATGAACACTTTGATGAAAGAGGTACATTCATATTTAAATTTCAAACTGTTGTATCTGAGTTCAAGCACAAATATTCTCTACAGGCTTATTTTTTTGTAGAGTGGAATTGGCTGTGATTGAACATTAAATAACTATTCTGCAATTGGATATGCTAAAAACCTCATAAACATCAAGATATTACTTAAACCCCTACAGTCTTTCCATAGATCACACTCCATCAGCTATTCTAATGCCTGAGTCATAAAGGCAGGAGATTTCTTGTAGTTGCTACTATTCTGGTTACCATCACAGTACCAATTTTGGATACATGCGGTGGCTCAAGTTGCAATTTATGAATTTTGAAAGACCTGATTTCCAGGACTGCCTTATCCTGGGTAGCTGTGCTCTTTATTAAAAAATCAAAAATTACAAAAGGAAATTACTTACACTTAAGATCACACTTAGCAATTAAGAGCAGATTCCTACTATATTTAGATTCTCAAATTTATCTGCTTTATTAAATTTTTTTCAACATACCATGTTAATACTAACTCCTCTTGCTGTATACAGCTGAAGTTTTAGCAATGTGAAGCAACCTAGATTTACAAAAATGTCAAGGTGTTACAAGAAGAGTACGAATAAGAAGCATTACCAACTCCTGATGCATCTTCCACCATAGGATTTATTTCTATCATGGTAGCATCATATTTTAGAAAGAGATTATATAATTTGATCATATTTTCAGCTGCTTCATCCACCAGATTAGGAGGAAATCCCATTTTCTGGGCAAGCTGAAAGTAAAAGAATGGTTATTGTTAATTCATGTTAGGATGTCTCAGTTTAGCTACTATTTCAATGTCATTTGGATTTGTAGATGCAGAACCTGCCCTGTCTACTGGGGAAAAAAGAACAAACTCACTCTTTGGTTTGAACAGATTGTTTTCAATATAGAACACTGTACTTACCCTAAAAAAGAGCTAATAAAAATTTATCATGCTATTCCTTTGCACAGCTGTATAAAAGCTAGATAAAGTACTGCCATGCAGTTGGATTTACACTGATTCACCTGAAAATACTTAAATATCTAGTTCAAATTTGTTTCAAATAAGGATTTAAGACAACTGAGCAGGTTGAATACACACACCCTTTATTAAAATTAGAAGCAACTTTCCCATCCTCACTAATGTGTACTTTCCCACATTAACAATTACCCTAACAGCTTGTTCCTTTTTTATGCCTTCTACTATATCGATGGGTTCCTTAATTATCGCCTCAGGATTCTCTGCAGCAACATCTTCAATATTAACACCACCATGAGAACTGCCTATCAGCACAGGACCCTAGAACAAAAAGGGAAAAAAAAAAGCATAAGTAATTTGATACCACACAATTGAAACTTAACTCTTCCCATAAGATACCTCACAGCAATAAAACCTTTTTCATTGAAAAAATTAGTGTAGCTATTCAATACCTCCCTATAAAACCTTTTAACAATACTTTCCAAATGTTAAAGTGTATGTCAGGTCCACTTTCTTTTAACAAGGAAAAATTTCCTCTGTAAAGCAGCAGCAAAACAATGAACACCAACATATTATGTTTAAATTTTGATAGAAAGGTTCAACTTCATAATCACATACATTTTATCTTTTAGGTGTCATCAGAGAAAGCGTAACTACGTTCTCACCTCCACCTTCTTCACTCACTCCTACACAGAGATCAAATATCAGGCACTCATTCGTTCATTCTGCCATGCTCCAACCCCAAGGACATATGGAGGTGTACAGAACTTAGTGATAAATTACTGCAAACCATACCTGTTCAGTAGGATCACAATGTCCAGTAACTAAAGCCTTCACTGAAAGTAAGTCATAGCAAAACAAAACAGCACTCAATTATTCATTAACAAAAGAAATTAAGAAACCAGAATTGACAGCATTTGCAGCTGAGTTTATTTTTAAAAAAGCCAAATCTCAACAAAAACATGAAGGACTCACTACCATGGAACCTAAAAATCTCTCCTCCAGTTCACAGTAAAGACATACTTGGATCCCTTCAACCAACCTTCCCTTATCATCACCCATGCATGGATTATGGCCATGGGTGTACTAAGGCAGCATTTCCTATCAGCAGAACTGAAAGATTAAACAGCCTTAAAACTGCTGACAATTAATTATAGAAAATGTGACCCTGGTTCACAGAACGTGCTTAATAACTACACCACTCCCCTCCCATTACCATCCTTCCAAATGGAAATACACAGCTTGCAAATTATCCTGCATCTAATAGCAATGTTCAACTCAATGAACATTTTTGGATATTCTTATCTTGAACTGTCAGTAAGCTACAAACTGATCATAAAATAACTCATCGTTCCATAGAATTGACCAATGTGAACAGTTTTGCTTAAAACACAAACCCCTGTTGGCGAATAATATCCAAGTCATAAAGTTCCCGTTTCAGCTGACTATTTTAATCATTTTTCCCCTCCTTAAAGGAAGATGTTGGCAACAACATCAGGAATAAACAGTGTGTGCTATTCAACCTTCACACTTCCTTCTTTTGAAAGGCATTTCCTCATCCTAAGCATCCTATACAAGTTATAGTAATTACAAGCACATCTAAAAACATGACTTATAAAGTCACAGTAAAAACAAAGCACATCCCTATCAAAAGGCAACAACCCACACAGTATGATCAATATATGCTAGTAAGATTTATACAAGAGCAAGAACAAGCCATGAAAATAAGTTTCCTTTCTTCATCTAATTTGCTACAATCAGTTACAGTAAATTTTATTTCCATAAGCATCGCTGCTTATTGCTTACACAATTTTAAGTCTGAAATGTGTTCATTTACAGCATTTTTCCGCCACCTTGTGGTGCATACAGAAACATTTGAATCTCCCTTTCTCTATTCCAGCACACATCACAATGGAGGCGCCCTAGTCACATAATTCAACACAACTGATACTTTCCTATCAAAAATAACACTACGGAGGAAGAAAATGGAACAAATATTTAATTCCTAATACGGCAATCAAAAAGAAAAAAAAATAAAGAGTAAGACTAGTTTTCTCATTCCTCCACAGAAAATTATTTCATCCATACTTAAATATCCCCTAATCACCAAAACCAGTGCCTCTGCAAACTCTTAAGCATCTGAACAGACAAAACTCAGTATTTCTCAACTTCAGCAAACAAAGTTCTAAGATCTGTTCTAAATCCTGGCTTCATTCAAGTTACTTGCCAATTCATGTTCTGTGCTCCAAACAGAACACTTGTCTGTCAGAAGACACTGACACATTTCAGCAACCACATTTGAATTGTAGCCTAAAAAACTACATACCCACACATACAGTCCATATATGCAGAAAAGACTGGCTTTCATTTTCCTGAAAGATATGAAGACAGACCTCTAGGCCCAAATCTTCTTACCAATTTCCTGGAAAGCATTAGTTTAAGAAACACTCTCACAATCAAGGGACACACCAGTGCACCTCTGGGAACCTTCACACACTGGAGAAAAAGGATGTTGGATTTACGCAGGACCATTTGCTCTTCCACAACACTGTCACTTATCTTGTTTCTGACAGTCAAAAATGGGGTGTAAATGCACATGCACACATATAGCTGTGTTTTTAAACTAAATTGTATAATCTGTTATGCAAATGCAAATTAAAACCAAAATGAAAATTACCCCATTATTCTACCCATCTCCCCTTTGGCCATGTGACTCTGAACTTCAGCTGGGGCTACCAATACTCATTTATTATTCTGTAAATTCAAACTGTAGCATTACATATTGACCACATTTAAAAACAAAGTAAATCATATAATCAGATACACTGGAAAACAAAATTTAGCTTGTATACATCTGATTTTCAAAAACAAGTGAACAGTAAACAGTTTTGCTGATTTTTTTAAATTCAGTTGTAACGAGTTAATTAGCTTACTTCTATTTCTAATATTACTCACTTGAAAAGACCTTTCCATTGTTATTGCAAAATAGTATTCTCTCCTGGGATATCTGCGTTCACAGATAAATACTTGATTGCATATCCTGCCCTTCTCTCCTGTTTGCTTGGTAAACAGCTTCTTTCCAATCATTTGGGAGGAGACAGCTTTTGCTTCTTCTGGACTAGAATAAAAGAAGCACAGAATGTGACAAAGAAACTGCTGTAAAAACAGAAGTAGCATTTAAAAAGTCTTATCTAATTTTTGTTATTTTAAGGTTAATAATTAAAACCCTGGTTTTAAAGAAAGCAGTAGGTTCAATCCATAATGTGAAACGTTGACATTTTTCCACTTGGTTGGATAATTTAGAAAGAACTTACGAAAAAACTATTTTCACTCCTCCTTTGAGGCCACCTTCAAATGTTCCTTTTCCTCTACCACCAGCTAAGACCTGTGCTTTTACCACAATATCCTTTGAACCTAGAACAAAAGAAAACCCAAAAAAATTGTCATCAATGACTATAAAACAAATTGCTTCAGTTAAAATAACAAAGGTTGCTTTAATTCTATCCCACTTTCTCCACGCCCACCATTCAAAACACACCCATGTGAATCAAAGACTATATTGCAATTCATACAAATAGTTCCAAAAATCTCAAATAATCCACAATTTTCAGCTTTAGGCTGTTCTGTGAACTTTGGTGAGTTAGTATCCAGAAATGCTGGTGTTCTGATCATCTTTAATATGTGTTGGAGTCACATATGATTAATCACCCAGTAAGAAATTCTTGGCACCTCACAGATTATTAACAAGATGAAACTGAGTATCTGACACACCGTATGCAAGGTTTTCCTCAAACAACTACAAATACCCTGTACCTGTAAGCCATTACCCTCCCAGCAATGATACGTAACTATACCATTTACCCAAGTCAGCTTGCCAGGTCTGCTCTGGCTTCCATCCAGCACAGCACTAAGGCATAAGCTTGAGTACTTTGCAAAAGTCAGAGGCCTAAACAAACCCACTATTCTTCCAAGGGTAGGCAAAGTAAGCCCTTTAGTTGGCTTTAACTGTTTAAAAATAGTTTACAAAATATTCTTCTAGGTAGGGGAAACTGGGTATTTGAGTTTAAAAAGTAAAGCGTGAGAATATAACAAAAGTCAACTGGGATACTCTGAACTGTCACTGAGACAAAAAACAAAGAAAAATAGTTCATCAAGTCATTTAAGGTGATAAAAGAAAAAAACTGAAGTTCTGAGTTATTACTCAAGTTTGCTTACACAGAGTACAGACAGCAGCTAGACTGCAAGATGTTAAGAACTCCCCCATTGACATTTGTTCAGCACATCCCATTTTTTCTCATGCCACCATCAGCTGAGCCAATCTTTCCAAGCCAAAAAGAACTTGCTGTTCCTTTGGCTGTCAAAAGAGAACCATGGAAATGCTTAAGAAAAATTTTGCAGTACTCAAGCAAAACTAGCCACTACTTAAACTGAGGAAGGTTATGACAGGCACAAAAGTTGTGTTGGTTCCTATTCTCTCCCAGGTCCTGTTTGGACTGGTGAAACGGAACTCAAACTGTATCACAAGCTAGGGTGGCTATAAGCAGAAGACTCAAGTCACCCCTCCCAATTAGCTATCTGTTGATATTACTTCTTGAATGTCTACCTAACAAGAGATCTCTCCATTCACACATTATTTTAAAGCTCTCATGCAAAATAGGCATGAAGGTTATAAACACACAAGTATGTATTTACTTACAAAGTAAGTATATTACAAGTATATTATACAAGTATGATTTACTACAAATCAAGTATGATTTACTACAAGTTTGTGATTCTAATATTTAATTCAGTTCCTGAAGATAACTATTTTTTACAGGCAACCAAGTTAACATACTCTATAGAAGTCACACATGACAACTTTTATGCAATTACTTTAAGTACAAAGCCTTTTTTCCATTTCCTACACTAAGTCCATAAATAAAAAGCTGCAACTACAGAGAAGTTTTCAGAAAAGCCATGAAGTTCACCCACAGGCACCTTCTTTGTAAATTATCCCTCCTAGCAACAAACACCAGAATCTGAACAAGTCAAATGAGATCCCAACTAAAGTTCTGGTAAGATCTCAGCTGGAACATATCTAGCTCTGGGCATAAAAGTAAATTGGTAACTAAGATGATCACTGAAATTAAGCGATTCCCTTACAAGAAATGAGCTTAGCACATCCTTAAATCTATCAAAGGAGAAGAAAGCAAGAACATGATTATGGTCTTCAGCCTTACCTGTGACAGACAGAGCAAGAACACATGACTACATGTACATCATTCATTCTGGTTTCTGCTCTAAACCAGCCAAAAATAAAGGCCACCTACCAAGGAAGTCAGCGTTTAAAAAGTGCAAGAAAAAAAGACCCTTCTTTACACAAAATATAAGGAAGCTTGCCAAGAGATATGAAGGAATAATGGAAGAGTCAAAAGGAACTGGGCAGAGGTATTGTCTCTGATATTCTTCAGACAAAAATATGAATGCTGAGGGGAAATGAGGAGTAATGGACTGCAGAAAATAGGGAGGCTAAGAATTGCCCTAAATAGGGCAATATTCTTTTGTTCTTAGGCAGAGTAGTGGGCTACATGCACCACTACCCTGATCCTGGAAGATATTTCTTAAAAATGTTGTTACCATGATGCATTATAATATTTTGTCAACATATAGACATCCAAAAGAGTGTGAGAAAAACAACTTCTATTTTTTCACAATCAGTTTTGGCCGTAACATCACTGTGCTAATCCTTATGCAACAACTGAGTCATTAAATGAGCAGATTACTAATGCTCTGTAAATTCTAGCACTGCAAACTAGCTGCTTGATTGCA
Organism: Vidua macroura; assembly: GCF_024509145.1. NCBI lineage: Eukaryota > Metazoa > Chordata > Aves > Passeriformes > Viduidae > Vidua > Vidua macroura. The sequence continues at coordinate 99,887,960 of NC_071572.1, read as the reverse complement.
TAAACAAGTTCAAGGTTCATTTGAGCAGTTATGTTTACAAGCAATTAAACAAACTTAAGATAGTACATCCCAAGAAAACCATAACCCATCATGCAGAAAAGTCCACTGTTTAATAAACATTTTATCCCACAGCTCCTATTGAAAATTACTTTAAAACAAGAGGAAGTGTTTGGTCACACACCTCATCTGCAGTGCTCCAGCAGCAGCACTGTCACACAGTCTGACACAACAAAGAACTGCTGATACACAGTAACCCAAGGAAAAAAATCTGGAAACCAGCAGCTACCATAGTTTTCTACTCAGTATCAACAGTTGTGCCCTTGTTTTTTGCTTAGGTGGCTTTGAAATACTGCTAGGCTTGTGTTTCAATGAAAAATAGCAGTTTCTGCCCTGGAGCAGATAACCCAGCAAACACATGCCAGCAAACACACCACCAGAGAATTCCCATCCTGCCTCCAGCCCTCAGCTTTTCACTCCAGCCTCACTTCTTGTGCCAGTAGAAGCACTTGTGCTATCATGCCTTGAAGCATATCAGTGATTCCCTGAGGGCAAAAGCTCATCCAGCAGACAGACAGTGCTTCTGCAGGCTTGTGCACCATGTGACAGGAACACACACAGGAACTTCAGTGAGCAGGACTTCAGCTTTCAGCAGCAGTAACAAATTGTAAAGCCTCAACACAGGGCACTGGAACACCAGTACAACTCATGCGGGCAAGCAAGCTAAAGGCCAATGCACAAATCTCTAAAGAAGCATTTGGTAAGCATCACATTTCCATGTTAATGGCAGTCAGCTCTAAAGCACATATAAGTACAATAGCCTGAAAAAACTAGGAAATTAGAAAATTAAGAGCAGATACCAATGAGAAGAGGCATCTGAAATCAGTACACTGACTTAGCATTAATCTGTTCAAGACAAGGAAAATCTATACATTTACTAACACTACAGTTATCACCTTCAACAATCATTTATAAACTAGACAGAGAAAGAGTTACACAGTCAGCATACAAAACCATCTTCACTTCTATCAATACTGATGTCTATATTTTAGAAGGAGTAATTTCTGTTTCTGTAATTTAAGCTTTCAAACTGGGAGAAAGATCAATGCATGCAGGCAAGCAGAAAGACATCCATGTAAAATACAATCTCCAAATAAGCTTATTAAGAGGCAAGAAGGGTCATTGTTCCACTGTATCTCTGAAGTTTCCCGTGCAAGTGGAAAGTCCAATGATTACAGCAGACAGGCCTGATTAAAATGTTCTGCTTTACAAGTTTTCATTTTGACTTTTGTCAAATCACATTAATTGCCACTTCTCTGCTCAATACTATCTGCAGCAGAGGTACTGCTTTCCACGTATTACCTTCAGAACAACCATGCAAGCCTAATCTATTCTGACAAGACAGACAACAATAAAGGGCAGTGACAGGTTAGCAACTCAAGTGTCAATCAACTGCAAACTTATCCGGGGAAAGACAGAGACCTGTAACTTTTGCTTCAGTTTGTGTTTCAAAGTTCTTGCACCAGAAAAAGTAACCCTCCATTTATAACACAAGCTAATTTTTTCTTGCTGCACAGATACAAAAAAATTAAGTTTAAACAATACAGGTGTATTTACTGGCATTAGGAAAATATAGATTTGTAACTAACAACAGGAGTGTCAATATAAATAATATTCTGACCCTAATTCTGTCAACAAAGCAGAGAATCACTTCAGAGCACACTGCATTTCATTAGTAAGTACAGCTATTGGGAATTTTAACTTCAAAATCACATTTTTTTCAGCATTTGAAACTTTTGAGTGCTAGAAGACTCATTGCAGGCAAATCAAAAGTATAACTATTGAAATAATTATGTGCCAGGAATCATCATACTTTCACTGAAAGGACCATACCAGTCAGGAGACTGAACAAGATGTTTTGCTATTACAAAATATCTTCTACAGAAATACTTCCTGACATTAATCAACTGCATCAAGTTCATTATAAGCTCACAAGACAGGTTTGGTTTCGTCAACAGCTTAAGTCAAGCAATTAAAATACAGAGGTCAGAATTTGAATGTGCTGGTTATACAAGTCTATTTTAATTAACGAATTAACATCAACAATATGTTTTGATATTTTAACTTCAAAGGAGTGAAGTGCTACAGAAGAAAGCAAAGGCTGAAGCACAATGTAAGATTCAGATGCCAAAAAAATAACATTTGCCAGAATGTAAGTAAATGTTTGGTTTCTAAACTACTACTGCTGTTTATCTAGAGATTTTGACCAAGTAAATAGGAACATAATTGCATTACTTTCTTAACACCTGGGGGATTTCTGCTTAAGTTTGCCACCTTAGATCATCATCTATATCCTAGAGCAATTGAATAAACACTGTGGAGTTTCAGACAACCTGAGAGACAGCAGGAACACAGACAGATAATTGACCAACAAGGAAAACTGATAATAGCAAACAAAAAAAATACCATAAATGAAAGTATGACAAACATGAGTTTTCACTCTGACACAGACTAGAAAACCCCAAAAACTTAACTCAGACAGCCAAGGTGGGTGTGGCACACACTAAGGAGAAAACCATCCCAGCTTTTTTTGCCATCGTGCCTGGAATACGTTTTTTGAAGAGCTAATAAAGGAAAAGCTAGGAAAAGCACTTTACCTAGAAAATAATTGCACATACTGTACTAAGCTTTGAGTTCTGACTAAATCAAGCCTGGGATCAAACTTATATTTTTAAATCTACCTAGGTTCACATATTACTTTTTGAAACTTTTTTAACAGATACAAGTTGTATGTTTAAGCAACAGACAGAAAAGTAACACTGAAAAGTACTTAAAAGATGTTAGTAACATTGAAAAAACTCTAGAAGGTCTGAAAAAAATCATATATTAATCACACAACTGTCAGCAGGAATACAGCCAAACCAATTACTGGAGCTATTCTGTAGAAAGCATACCAAAACAGAACATTCTTTATGAACCACACAGACATGGAGCTGCACTGGATCTCTTAAACCGCAACAGCAAAAGTAGCAGACTCAATTCCAGGACCTTTCAGTCTCCTTTCAAGAACTCTGATGTAGAAAGGTGAAATGTTTTACACTCATCCTCTCCACACCTCCTATTTTATACAGCTTTATATTTCACTAAAATTTGACAGTCTGCCATGCACATAAAACTGTGGGATTCATTACCTGAAAACCCAACAAAACCACCAGCACACAAAAGTGGCTTGAAGATATTAATGTCTTAAAAAGTCTTACTTCTCAAATCATCATGACTCAAAATATATGCTATTAAAAAACCCCAGGCAAGCACACAATATGTCACTGCCTTTCACTCAACTGTTACCAGAGGAAGGGATTAGGAAGCATCAAAACTTGAGATACAACAATACATTGCACCTATGGAAGTGTCTCTTAACAAACAGCAATGTTTACTTCAAATAGTGCGTTCTGCTGAGCTACCTGCTATCACACTGATCAAGCATCTGTTCACTAAACAGTCTCTAGGTTCATTAGTCATGTTCTTGATAACACACACATATCAGCTCCTTAATCAAAACTGGTCACAGCGCTAGCTGGAATGCACACATGGCGAAAGCAAACCGTAACTTCAAGGTAATCAAGCCATGCTGCAGTCTCTTACCAAAGCTTTGGAACAGAACTTAATCAGCTCATTTGTTTTTCAAAATTTAAGCGAGATGATTAGGTAACACTGATTTAGCTACAGCCACAGCTAACCTATGATAATCTCTGTTAATGAGAAGTTTGCATTTGCTATACGTTGGGATAAAAATTTACCCATTTCTAAGTTAAGTATTTGCAAAAGGGAAGAAATCCAATGCCAAACTCAACCTTTAGTCAGAAATCTGCTCTGTGTAAATTTACCAGGAACATGTGGATTGGCACTAGGGAAACAGAGCAAAGAGTATTACCAACTGTCTTTGTAATGGTCTAGACACACATTTGATTAAACAGCTTAGCATATAAAAAGAAAAAAATAGGTTCCTATCTCCTGGCAACTACTTCAACACAACAAAAATCAACAATGCATGAGCGGGCCAAAAAAGTGAATTTTTTCATTCTGATAGATATTGCTTTGGTTTGTGTTTTGTTGATTTTTTTTTTAAAGTACTAAATTAAAGCTAGCAGCTAAATGCCTACAAAAACAAAGAAATCCAAAACATTGGAGCAAAGAATAGTATTTCACCACTCAGAATGAGTTCTGGACTTGCTTGAGCAATGCCTCAAAACCTCAAGCTCCTTCAGTGCATGTTCTTTCGGGAAGTTTTCCCTTCCTCATCTCAAGTACTAAAGAAAGCACAGCATTGACTACATACCAACTCCAACGAAGTATTTGGCTGACAACCAGAAGCCCAGAATTCCTTTACTAAAGGATGCCAACTCACACACTTCACAACTTCATTCTTTTAATCCCCAAGAAATTGCCCAGAGTCCCACAGCCCAGATAAGAGGCATACCTATGATGTCACAGGGATGACACAGAGCTATAAACCAGCAGCCAGACATACCCACACTGCTGGAGGAGCCCTCTCTGAGCAAGAACAAAACAAAGGAACCCTGACCTACGATTTTCTGGCCTGTTGATTAAAGAGCCACAGATAAAGGTTCTCTCATTTTCCTCCAGCAATACCTGCGCAGACATTAAAGTAGAGAAAAGGGGTATGCCTGATTTGGGAAGTTTTGATCATGCTATAAACTCACCCTTAACAGAAGGTAAAGTTCTGAAGTTTAAACCATTCTCAGAAGTATTTTAGCAACTTCCTTTCATATTAATGAAATTATTCTAATTTTGTATCACTTACTCTCTAATGGAAACAAGATAAAGAAGGTATCAGACAACACCTGAATTTCTAGGACATTCTTTTCTACATTACAAAGCAGCATAACTGGCTCCAGAAGAAAAATTACCATTTTTTTCAGATCTTATTTCTCACACTAAATGTCTATATGAAACTGAAACGAATCCAACAAAACCTATAACCTCAGGAATCACTATGAATGTATCCCTTTGGAGGTAGATAGAGATTTGAGCATTTGCATAGGAGAAAGGAATATGTCTACCTATGTCCTTCACTAAAACTTTGTGACAAGCCTAATGTTTTTCCAGGGAGGAAAAAAAAAATCCCAGACTTAAAACTAAGAAAACCCCCCAAACAAACCAATCAACCAACCAAAAAATCCCCACCTTCTAATGCCTGACAGAATAGAAGCTGACTTCCATATCAAATCCAAATTGAGTAACATTTTACTAGGACAGATCGTAAGTAACGTGGCAAATTATTGGCAAAATCAAGTCCAAAATTAAAGCTTAATTCCAAATTAAGTATTTAAGCACCTGGCAAATGAGATTGGATACTTCTTCATCAGCAAGCCAGAAATTTAGCATACAACTACAAGCCATCAAAGTCCTCCCCTCCTGTATGAAGTAGGTGCATTCTGCCAGAAAAGCACACTCACAAAGGAATAGGATTTTACTCTTCTCTTGTAGCTTAAAGAGAAGTATGGTTTGTATCTTCTGTTCTAAATGAGATCTTGTCACCACCACTGAAACTCTTCATACAAGACTTCCTCTAACCTTGCTGAAAGTAGAAAGAAATCCAGGATTTTCACAAAGTAGAGTCTATTACTCTCCAAGAAGTTTAACTCGTTATATTAGTCTAAGCTAATAGAATTTATACCTGACCTATTCCCTCTTAACGAGAAAGCTGCTTCACAGGGAAGGCTCTTTTAAAAAAAAGGTCATTCAGAACTCCAACAACATCTCACCAAGAAAGACAGAAAAAGTAGGTACACCTTGTATCAATCCCATGCCTATTAGTATATGTTCTCTTTAATATTATACCTATTTCTTTTGCTATTTTGTAAGCTTCATCTGGCGTATTGGCAACCACTCCATGTGGAACAGAAATGCCAGCCTCCTTCAACAGTCCCATGCTCAGGTATTCATGGAGTGATAGCCTCCTCTGTTGCTGTTGTTGCACTTGAAACCCATGATTGTTGAGTATTCCTGGACTTCCAGCAAGCACCTGAAGGAAAAGAATAAAAAGAAAAAAAAAGAAAACAAAAAGAAGAATGTGACTGTTGTGAAAGACCACCCTCTTTGTTTAGGTTAAAAAACCAGTCTACATATTAAACAAGTATACTTTAGTGTTCCAGTGCAAACACCCGAATATTTAATCCTACTCTTCCACATTAGTCATTCATATCAGGGCTGGTATTTGATTTTGTGAGGTTTTATTGGGCAGGGGGAAAGAGGTGGTGAAACTACTAGCACTGACAAGTTGACAAGCACTGTAACATAAAAATCAACAACAAATGCAAAAAACCATTTGCTGCATTTTTTGTATTTCACTATATGCAAATAAGACCTTAATTTTATACACAAAGCAAGAAACCTACTGAATTCAGCTAATCTATGAACATGGATGATCACCAAAAGATTCAAGGTAAAAAGATTACAAACAAAACTTACTTCCATACAAAACTTACATACAAAACTTACATACAAAACAAACTTTTGCTTTTATTTTTATTTTTTTAGTATGTACCACTGGCAAAAGCACTGTCAAAATCAGCCTGAACTAGGACGTTTCTAACAAGCTAGATTTTTAAGGCTTCATTTCACTTCAAATAAAGGAAACAAGCAGACGACACAGGAGCTTTACTGCAGCATTTCGAGCTAGCCAATCGCCAGGGCCTATGTAGCCTCCAAAGGATTCCTTCTCCAAGCAGGACGTCCTCTCCTTGGCACGACCCCAAGGGAGAGGCGCTGAGGAGGCTGCGTGAAACTCGAGAGGGGCACTCACGGCGACCTTCCCCAGTCCGGGGCAGAAGGAGAAAGTGGCAGCGAGCGTCACACACCGTGTCACACACCGCAGCCTCCCGAACTCCTTCGCGTCACCGCTTCCCAGGGGTGCTACAGCCAAAAACAAGCCCACACCCCCGAATGGCATCCACAGGAACCAAGAGCAGAGGCTGGCGAGGAGCGAGCTGGAAGAAGAGTTTAACTGGCACAGCCCGACCCCTCCCAGGAGCAAGGTGACGGCGGAGATGGAAACACGGGGATATCCAAGCAAGATAGGGGACGGGGGCGCTGAAAAGGAAGTGAAAAGGAACCACGCAAGGAAGACATGCCACAAGCAAGAACTGCGGGGCCGCACACCAAAGGTGAGCACCGGGCTGCCATCCACAGGGCAGGGCAGGGCAGGGCAGGACGGCGGCGGGAGTGCGCCGAGACGGACGCTGCTCTCGCCGCCGCTCTGCAGGGAGCGACCGCGACCCCAGCCGGCCCGGCCCCGCTTTAGCCCCGGCCCAGCCCACCCCCGCTCCCGAGCGGCCGCTACCTTCCCCGCGGTGGACCCCAGCGAGGCACGGAGGCCGCTGCCCCTCAGCCCGGCCGCCACCCGGCTGCAGATCATGGAGGCCGCCATGGCCGAGCCCCTTCGCCCTCGGGTGCCCCCGGCAGCGCGCACGCGCCGCTCGCGGGCCGGGGCGGGGCCAGGAAGCGCCTCGCGCGGCTCCGCCCCCGCAGTGACGCCCGCCCGGCGCCGGGGCGGAGCGGCTCTGAGCGGCGCGGCCCGGCCGCTGGGGCTTTCCACCGTTTGCGTTTTAGTAAAGGTTCGTTTTGCTTCGCAAGGATGCTAAAGGGGTTGTAATCCACCCACAACCTTCCGACCACGTCGGCCTCGGTTGGCACCACCTTTGTTAAATGTGAGGGAAGAGGCGCAGCTCCCTTAGGCCGCGCCCAGGCTCCTTCCCGGTTCAGCTTCCCGATGGAAGGACTTCCAGTCCTCTTGAGGATTGCTTTTTTTGGTTTCGTATTTCAGGGTGTTTCCGTGCAGCAACGTAAACACAACCATTCTTGCTTAAGACAAGGGGCAATGGTTTTAAAGTGAAAGACGGCAGGTTTAGATTAGATGTAAGGAAAAAATTCTCTGTTGTATGAGTGGGAGGCATTGGAACAGGATTTTCAGAGAAGCTGTGCATGCCCCATCCCTGAAAATGTTCCAGGCCAGGCTGGATGGGGCTTTAGCAACCTGGTCTAGTGGAAGGTGTCCCTGCCCATGGCAAGTGGGTTGGAATTAGATAATGTTTAAGGTCCTTTCCAACTCAAACCATTCCGTGGTTCTATGACTGAACTGAGGACTAGTATTTCTAGATATTTTGCAGCCCCTTCCCCATGCCACCACCCCCATTTCTGCCTCGCACAGCTCCACACTGAGCCTCCCCCTCTGCAATTCAGTGTCTGGACTTTTACTTCGGTGGTCTTGACTCAGGTCACTAAAGAACTGAAGCAGGGTACAGGTGTCCCTGCAGAAACTAGTGACCAGACCTTGTGATTCACCAGGAGGTGTGCTCTCTACAAGGAGGCAAAGCTTTTTCCTTTAAAACAAAATGGTAATTAGGAAATTAGCATTGGCCTGGGAAACTGGAACACGAATGTCCTCTACCAATAATAAGGAAAAATGCAGTTACTTCCATACATTGTGAACACCAAAGCAAAATCTGATGCGAAAGAAAGCTATGTCAGAGCTGTGATTCTTCTTGAGTTTTGTAACTTGAATTACCCAATAAATAACTGGATGAGTTTCCTCTTTTTGTTATGAAACTGAAAATGCATTATCGTAACTTCTCCTTGGGCGAGTATTGCAAAAGATGGAGTCACTCTGGTTTAGTTATTTTGCTCCTGGTCCTCCACTGACCTGGTGTTATTGTCACCTGTTAGCACTGCGGTGAGCTCTGCAGAGTGCTTAGCTCTGCACCTCTGTGTGCAGACACACAGCGTAGGAGTATGTGTCACTGAACCTGTAAGCAGCTGCAAAATGTTGGTAGACCATCCAAGATTTCCCACCACAGCTGATAAAATATTTCTTCCAGATAAGGGGAAGGGAAGAAAAAGCACTTGAACTCTGTGTTCTTTCTGCCCTCTGTACACACAGTGGCTCTTCACTAGTCACAGAACCTGCTGCAGTTCCGTACTGCACAGGACAGTACATGGATGCCATTTCCACATACAAACAAATCTCCTAACTCCAGGAGACTCCCCAAAATGACCTCTGCCCTGGAAAGAATTTGCAACAATGTTTACAAGGTGATGTAATGGATCTTGGCAAAACTTTAACCTTAAAAGCCCAAAGCTACTGTTCAGACCTAAGTACTGGCTGCAGGTCAGGAAACCAGACTTATATCCTGACTCAGTTGCTTGCTACTGAAAGGAAATTGGACAACTGTCTCTGGGCTTATAATTAATTCTTGCCTTAGCAAATGGCTGTAAGACATTCAGATTACAACTACTACTGTATCTTCTTCTCACTAGGAGTGACTTATCCTTCCAGTTTCAAAATGAAGACAGTTTTCACCTTATACATCAAAAGGAGAAACATCACATGGCTGACAATACTGAAGGACTTCTAGAAAGACTGAGGCGGCTGCCACCACTATCTAGAGTCTGATACACAGCTGTATGAGGAATTTTAATTATCTGAATGTTTTATATTGTCTGGTTTCCTCTTGGCTGTGAAAACTCGTCCAACTGGGGTGGACTGTAAACATGCCTGGATTTCTGTCTGATCACCAGTGCCACCGCCTGGCTCTGACTGTCATCACAAGGTGGTTGTAAGCCCAACTTAAAATCTTAAAAACAATAGTTCTTGGAAATGACACATTCACCTCTTCTTTATTTGGTTAGACACACAAGAAAAGATAGCACTCTTGGCTGCAACCAGACAAATTCCTAGTGAGTCCAACATAAACTCAGGTTTGGATGGGCTCAGCCTCATTCAGTATCTGACCTGCAACTGAAGAAACTGCACAAGGAATGCACTGTAGGATTCCAGCAGATATCCAGAGGTTTTGCTAAATCTCCAGAAATAGATTCCATCCTATTCAAAGTTTAAAATTATGAGATTTCTTGCTGAAGTCAGAGTAAGATTTTTAACACAGGATCAAGGCCCTCTCTGAAAAGCTGTATTTAAAACCCTAAAGAAGCAGGGGAAAGGTACATTACAAATGAGATAGAAGGAGTAAAGAAGTTTTAACGGACAAGCAGGGCAAATAAAACATCCTGTTTGAGGCCAGATACAGCATCCAGGAAGGCTCAGGCATTATAAATAGACATGAATTTGCTTTATTATAAATTTATCACATCCACGCAGTGACAATGGTACAATCTGATTTATTTCCCAGACCTTGTAAGCTCTGGTTGATACTTTGTAGTTGAAAAACATCAGGAGAGAGGGTCTTGCCAAGAACATCAGAGTCAGAAAGTGAAAGCCCCTGCCAAGGCCAAGAGGGTAGGAAATTTCCAAGATGAAATTTATCAGGGGCTTAAAAAGCATCCCAGTACCTGTGGAGAAAAACACCCTGAGCTTTCCAGAACACTTTTAGTTGAAGACAGAAAGGAAGAGCCCACTTGGTATGGTAGATGAGTAAACAGGTTTAGCTGATGAATCAGCCATGGTCAGAGCAAAAAAACTGACTTTGAAGCAGAGTGAGAATAGTCCTTCAGTGGTGTCTACGCTCCCTTACACGTGGTGAATTCTCTCTGCATTGCTTGTCTGCAGGAGTACTATCATGGTTCTCTCTGGACAAACTGCAGGTTGCTAAGGAGACCCTCAGGCATAGCTAACAACATAAAACTGTTCACTGCACCCATTTGCAATATTAACAGGTTATTCCATATCTTCTCCCAGTCATACAGAAAAGTCAATCCAGGGTCCTTCCCTGAAGGTGCTCCAGTGTGTCTCCTGCAAGGATTCTGACATCTGTCCCAGCAAACAGGCATTTGGTGTGTGCACTCTCAGGTCTAGATAGATGCAGTTTTCTACAGAATACAGTATGAACATTAATCATTAATGTACCATCTCTTCCCAGCCAGTGAAGGCTGGTAGGTGAAAGGTTCAATGAAAGCAAAGGGATTTGCTTTGCAAAAAATTATCTTTCACATAGCTAAGTTGTGGAGCACCTTGCCACAGATGCTGCAAATGATGAAAATTTACTTGGGCTCAAGAGGAGTCTTGGTAGGTTAAGAAAGAGAAACAAGAAGAGGGTTAGTAAATACACAGAAGCCACCTCTGCCTTGAGAAGTCACCGAGCCACAGATGGCTGTAGAATAGTAGTCAAAAACCCTGTCATGATTTCTTGCCTACTGTATTCCAGACATCCATTCTGGACCTCCAGGTACTATCCTAGGTGGATAAGGAATAGACACTTTACAGTCTTCTGATTCAGAGTCCCCTGGGATTGAGTACACACAGAAGTTTTATCGAAGCTGAAGCACAATCCACCTTCACCCACCTATGGGTTGCCCAAGGTTACTTGAAGTGTTAATGACAAAGCTACAAATAAAACAGAATTGTCTCAGCACATTCACTCATTCCAATGACTCAGTCCTGTCTGTACACAGCAAATAAATAATTAACAAGCATTGAAAACAGCACACCTGTAGTACAGTTCTAATTTGTCCTATTGCTCTTGCACACACCATTATTCTATCCATATGTATATATGATCAGAGGTTATTTACATTTTAACATAAAAACTATGTATTACACTTTGTGTAATTTCCACTAATAATGCTTATGAAGCTATAATATTACAGCAAACAGTGATTTATGGTAAAAGACAGCCATTTCATGGAAACATGTGGTGTCATAAAAATAATTCTGCTAAAATAAAAGTGAGGAAACAGTTAACAATGTTACATTTTCAGTATCAGGTTTCAGAATAACAACCAGCTGCTTGAATGCAAGAGAAGAAATATCTCTCAAGTTCAAGTTTAAGCCAGGTTGCTGGCAGGACTTTGGCATCATGCACTGCTGTCACATTCCACCCAGCTTCTGAATGCCAGCTTTGCAATGTAAAATATTTAAATACAATCCTTCCATCTTCCAATTCATACTTCTGCTAAGAAAATTTATAGAAAATTCCATATCCAGGGAGCCATGTGTATGAAATTCTCAGAAAGATGGATGTTTTCTGCTTGTGTAGCTGCTTTTCAATAAGCTGTTGTACACTGTGTGCTCTTCTAACCTGCTTTCCCTATGTGTGCTCTTCTTAGGGAACAGCTGTGTAGTCATTTTAATCTGACATAAATTTGGCCTGTCTCTAACATGGTTAGTCCCACCATTCTTGTTCCCAGCTACTCTGATTCACTGCCTCCCTCACTTATGTACCTGAGCTGTAAATTGTATCAGGGATCACATCCTACTAAAAACATAATCTCTCTCCCAGTTTGCTGAGTCAGGTTTGGCTTTGTGCTGTGTTTAATCTGATCGAACTCTGTCCTGTCCCCTCCCTGTGCCACCCACAGCATGCTAGAAAACACATTAATTAAAAAAAAAAAAAAAATTATCCAGATCAGCTCAGACATACAGTTCATTCAATAACACTTCCATCAATAAAAGCGTTAGCAGAAGGAACGAGGAAATGGGCCTGAAAAATATCTACCTTTTTTCAGTAGCTGCTGGATACATGCTGGTTTAACTACACTGTTTTGGTTCACAGAAGTACTTTCTCAGGTGAAATATTAATAAACTAGTTTACAAGGATATATAGATCATAATCTTGCAAGTTTTTCAACATACTGCTGTGGCAGAGGATTTTGCTACTTTCTCATTCTTGGTTTATTTCCATATTTTTCTTCAGTGGATGTCTGTTCACCATCAGATTCAGAAAACCAGCCTAGATTTACTTCATGTTCTGCAATACCTGGCTGCATAGGTATGCCCTAAATAAATCCTAGAATGAAACCAATTAGAATAGATTCAGTCAACAAAATGCTTCTTTTCATACAGTATTCTTTATATTAATGATCACAAATGTAAAGTGAGAAAAAAATGAAACAAATCTAAACATCTGTATACAATGAGATTTCAAAACCTTGACAAAAAATTAGCCATTTTAAAGTTTTGTAAAAGGGTAATACTTCACATCTTTGTTGTGATCAAGAGGATGGTAGAGAGGAAGGGAAAATCCTAGTGTACTGACAAAGAAAAATATATTGTTTATAAAAACATACTTTTTACACTCTACATAATAATCTTCATATAATATTTTCATTGAATGGTATACAACTAATATAATAAACAAGCATAATGACCATATGGACCTTTTTTTTTTTTTTTTGCATTTAAAAATAAATCAGTAGAATGACAATGGGTCACCCTCAAAACTCATTACTAAATGCTATTTGGTAAAAGGTACAGGAAAATGGTGTACATAGAAAGTAGAATGTTTTCATAGTTCAGGTAAAAAACTTTGTGGTGTTTTAATGTATTGGACCAAAATGAGCTTCATGGGTGAGGAGGAATCTTTGATACGGCTTTTGTAAGATCATTGTCTTAAAATGTAAATACAGAAGTGATATAACTGATATGTCTGGTGTTTCATCTGTAGAATAGGATACTCCTAATAGATAATTCATGGATTAGGATACTTAGGATACTCAGCTGTACTAGGGATACAGATACGAATGAATGAGCTTGGTTTACAAAAAGTCTAGTTAGCTTGGCAATTTGCCCAGGATTATTTATTATTGTTATTATTGCTGTTATTTACCAATGTCAGTAATTCAGGGTGTGGGCTGACATCACAGTTAAGCAGCACAGCCAAATACTGCCAAAGGGCAGCCTTGCTTCTAGCACGCCCAGTCATTTGCTCCTGACATGCCCTTCATGCCAATGCTGGGACACATCTCATGCTGTATTGAGCCACTTCGGGCAGTTAAACTCCAGAAAACTGGTCCCTAAAAATGTGATTAAGCTTCAGCCAGTTTGGCCCTGTGACTTTCATATGTAAATAAAAACATCTGTACTTAGGTATTTTAAAACCTTACCAAAAAAATCCCCAAAACCAAGCAAACAAAAACCCAAAACCAATTTGAAAGGTCTGCAAATAAAAACCTTCTTTCTTTGTTGTGATCAATAGGCTGAAGAAAGGGAAAATCTGACGAACTTTAGAGTTTTTTATAAAGAAAATGAAAGCTTGTATCTCGTATTCTACATATCTCTGTAATTTATAAAAATGTGAGAATGAAGGTAAATATTTGCCAACAGAAACTTTTATTTCTACTTTATCAGTCAGGAACTGTTATTCCGCCTGTGGAGCTCTGCTCAGCTAAGTTTGTTGCTTCCTTTTTAAATAATTCCAACGTGACACTTCAGAATCAGAATCTTCACAGACCAGAAACAGTGGGCTAACCAAAGAAGGGCCACTTTTCAAATTCTGGACAAATCTGCAGTCAGAGACCGACTGCCTCCCTGACCTTCAAAAACCGAGTCGTATCTTGCTTGTTTTCAGCTGCCCCTCATTTGCAGACAGGCCTTTTCTGTTCGCGGTGACCTCACAAGTCCGTGCGCGTTCAGAGGCAATGATCCCCATGCAAACAGCAGGACAGGGCACCTCTCCCTCTCGAGCCGGCCTTGGAACCTCGCCACCAGCGACGTCACCACCACGCGCATCTCGCGAGCTACGGACACACCCCCCGGCCAAGGGCCCCCCAAAACGCGGGATCCCAAACCCCGATTGGCGGATCCGCCCCAGCCTGCCCCCGGCGGGACCGAGCCTCGCCGAGCCCCCGGGGCTTGCCATGGGCGAGGAGGCGGCTCAGCCCCGGCGGCCCGGGGTCGGCGTGGGGGTGGTGGTCACCAGCGCCGCGCACCCCGACTGCGTCCTGCTGGGCAAGCGGAAAGGCGCGCTGGGCGCCGGCACCTACCAGCTCCCCGGAGGGCACCTGGAGTTCGGGTAGGAGCCCCGCGCCCTCCCTTCTCGCCCTACCCTTCTCCTTTGCACCGCCGTGCCCTGAGGCGGCCCTGCCTTCCCTTGCCTTGCCCGCCCGCAGGGAGAGCCTGGCGGAGTGCGCGGCGCGGGAGACGCTGGAGGAGGCGGCGCTGCGGCTGCACCATGTGCGGTTCGCGTCAGCCGTGAACGCGGTGTGCGCGTCCCAGCGCTACCACTATGTCACCGTGCTCATGAAGGGCGAGGCCGAGCCGGGCGCCGAGCCGCGCAACCGGGAGCCCGACAAGAACGAGGGTAAGTAATCCTCTAGTTCCAAGCGCCGTGCCGCGGGCAGGGACACCTCCCACTAGATCAGGTGGCTCCGAGCTCCATCCCGCCTGGCCTTCAACACTCCCAGGGATGGGGCATTCTCTGGGAAACAAAAAAAGCTGCTCAGGCAAAATGACTCTATATGCAACAGAGAACCTGACTTTGTATTGGTAGTTTCTATATGATCCATCTAGACTTACAGAGGAGGGACCCCCGAGCAGCATTAAATCCTATTCCTGGCCCTGCACGGGGCAACCCCAGCAATCCCACCTTGTGCCTGAAAAGGTTGTCCAAACACTTCTTGAGCTCTATCAGGCTGCACTATGGAGGCTATTCCAGTGCCCCAGCACCTTTTCCTAACATCCAGTCTAAACCTTTCCTGCCACAGCTTCATTTTGTTTCCTTGGGTCGTGTCTTAACTCTGTACTCAGATTTTTTTTTTTTTTTTTTTCTCCTACAGGCTGGGAATGGGTCAAATGGGATGAATTTCCTCCAGCAGATCAACTGTTCTGGGCCTTACGCTGTTTAAGAGAGCAAGGTTACAATCCCTTTACAGAAGAGCTGGATCATCTAAAGGGGTACACGGGAAGTCACCAATTAGAGTAAAAACAAATTGTATGTTATGTAACAAACTAAAGGACAGACCCGCTTTTTTGGTGTAGAAGAAAAAAAGATATGAAGTGCTAACCCTGCCCATGTGAAAATATTATCTTTCCCAAAGAACATAGCAACTGTTTCAGTGTTTTTCCCATGTTTCACACGACAGTTGTCTCTCATTCCAGACCCATTTCTAGGTTTAGTAGTTAACAATTAACGTTTGCTTTTACAGAAAATTCAGTGTTTTATCTAGTTAATCTTTATATTGATGAACAGCCATTTGGAAATCAGCACTAGCCAGGGAAGCTTACTCACTTAAAAGCAGTTGCAGCAAAACTTACTCATTTAAACCTGCCTTCCTGTAATTACTGGACCAATTTTAAAACTTAGCCTTGTCTCTTAGCTTCAGTTATGAAGCTACTGTCATGAACAAAAATTGCATTTAATAGACAATGCCTTTTTTCCCTGCAGACAGCAGTATATACTTGAAAATCAAAGGAGTATTAAAAATTTGAAAAGATTACCATGACTTATTGCAGAGAATGAAAATTCCCTGACCCTTCTTGCCAGTTGCTTTCATAACAGTTCTGTTTAGAGCCTCAGTTACATTGAATTTATCTGCAGCAATGTCTCAGATCTCTGCAATTGATCTGAATTTGTAACTGAACTCTCGGAATGGAGAGGTGCCTACTCTACTAGGCTGACACAAATCTCATTTATAGGTGCAGCTCCATGGCAAAAATCATACTTTGTGGCTAAAAAGAGCTGTCAGTATTAAACAGCACAGATGAGTGTAATTCTGTATGACTGGCTACTGAGATTTGGTAAAATAGTGAATTTTCAGTTTGACTGATTAAATGACTGAGTTGTTAGTGAATGAAATTACAGTACATACAATACCAAGGAGTTCATATATTTTTTTTTTTTTAGAATCTGTAACTAATTTTGATTAATTGTCACCATCCAGCTGTGGTCACTAAGATATCAGCAGTTAATTGTAGGATATAATTTTTAAATAAATCACTAATTGGCTCATTTTTCTCTTGTCAGGGTTCTTTTATAGCACATCTCCTGTCTATTTCCTTTAGATATACTCATTGTACAAAAATGTTGTAAGATAGCTTTAATTTCTCTGGAATAAAAAAGAGGCACAATACTGAGATTAAAATTACCTGAAATTATGAATTGACTTCTCAGTTTTTAAAAGAAATCAGCTTGAAGCTGATTCCTTACTTGGTACATAATTTTTTTTTAAATGGAGATGGCTCTTCTTGCTGAGAAACAGACAGAGTGATGAGGCATAAAGATGCTACTGCCCCTGGCAATCCTCCTGCTTAGAGTTTGAAGTATTAATTATGTGCAACTTCCCTTAGGACAGACACCCATTCTCTGAAGTGAAGAAAGAAGTAACATTACACAGCAGTTTTGAAATGGGAAATTTCACAAAAAATTCCTTTGCTACTGTACCTTTGTAAAAAGCTTATTTTTCTATTCAAAAGTGGAGATTTGCTTCCTGCAAGCAACCTTATGTACACCGAAAATTATTCCATTCTGTCAACAAAGAAGCTGTAGGAAGAGTTGACAGATGTCCTGCCCATCTGTCCCAAAGACTAATGAAGAAAAAAAAATCGAATTATTTAGTACAATTTTAAAGTTTAGAAAACATCTAGGTCCTGATGAGAGAACAGAGACCACTGTAAAATGGTCTGTCATTCAATAAATACTTTCTTGGCATATTTTGTTAATGGTTATGAACATTCTATTTTTTGTAAATACACAAGTAGACACTGAAATGAGGACACAAACAGTATCTCCATATGTCAGCATTTCTGTATCTTTTCAAAATGGATCGATTAAAAGACTACAGTGCATTACTGCAACCAGCTGTCAGCAATCCCCAACTCAAATAACTTTGTAGCCATCACACATTTATATTCCCCACCCCTGCAGAAAATGTGGTTCTCAGTCAATTTTAGCTGCCAAGACTCAGTCCTTTCAACTAAGTCTTTACTTTGATTTTTGGTACTTTTGCTAAATAGGAAAATAGTACACATCTAAGCCACTGAATAACAGAACACTCAGTTACCATATCATGGTTTACTAAACTGTTTGTAACTGACAGAATTCACCTAAGATGGCATTATAATTAGCACTGAGAAGCATACTCCTGAACTGTGCATAGTTTGGAGCACTGATGCAAGGAAACTGATTAGGATGCATCTAATACCCAGTGTTTGATTTTATGCTAAGTGAACAGTGGGCAGAGCTGTTCCCTTACCTATTTCTTAGATGTAATACATTGGTCCCATTTAATCCTGTAACAGAGGAACTAACAAGGCAGAAAAATAAGTGGTCATTGCTTCAGTTCTCTCATATCTGAAAAGAATCACCCACCTCCACAATATTTCAGTTGGTGAATTATATAGATCACACATGCTTTAAGACAAAAACTAATGTGAGCTAGAAAAGGGGTAGGCAAGGTTAACTAGAATGACTGATACAGGGCACATGTATTTGGATTAATGTGAATTAAACAGGAAAGACATTGGAGATAAGCACCCAAGAGGAAAACATAATATTGAATAAAGGTTACAAAATGTATGTATATGAATAACTTTAAGTTGTGAAAGAGGTGACAGTTTAATAACTCTGAAAATACTTGTAAAAGGAATAGCTGAGACAAAACCAAATTCCCCATTTCTCTGAAAACAAAACCCACTGCCCTATATTATGTGATTGAATATGACTGAAGTCCTTTCTACATCCTTATGGGATTTGTACAGATTGGTCACAGGTGGCAGCATTACCAGCAGCAATGTTTGAAAGATTACTTGAGCAAAGGAGGAATTACCTGATTCATCAGGTACTTCCTGTGAGGAATCTACAAAATGGAAAAGGGAAGAGAATTGTGATCTATGCTGCAGTAAGCTGTGCTGCAGGACAGAAACCTGTAACTGCCAGGAGCAACAGTTCACATGAGTTTTGAAATTCTATCAGAGGGTTACATAAGAGAAAAGCAGCTGTCATGACTCCTTAAGCAAAACAGAACAAGGAAAGGAAAGCCAAGGGAATTGCCTTTGGAAAGACAAAATAATAACATTGCAGCTGATTCAGGAAATGTAATTGCAAAAGTAAACAAATCAGCAGGTTCAAAGAACTCAAAAAATTAAAGATGACAAGAACAAAAAAAAAAAATTCTTGAGCACTTTGATCTGAAAGGAGCTAAACCTGCAGCATGCCCCAAAGTGTGTCACCTCCAGGGTCCCAGGACACTTAACCAAGTATTTGGGGCAGCCTTGTGGGTGGGCACTCGCTGCTTCAGGGTCGGCCCAGCTTTGTGTGTACCTGGAAGGGCTCACCTGAATAGGAAGGACAGGCTTTCCACTTCTGACTCCTCAGCTGCTTCTAATGCTGACTGGGCACTTTGCATAGGGGAAAATGGAGTACAAACTTCTGAAACTCAGTCAGAATTCAACCACATACTGGGATAAAATGTGCTGAGTATTGAAGTTACATGGCAACTCGTCTAAGATTCCAGTTTGGAAAATTGACGTTAGATCAAAGCAGAGTTTATTTATGACAAATCTTCATTATATATTACAATAATTACAAACTCTTTTATTACACCTTATTGCCATATTTTTGTTCTTGATACACAGATGATCAAGGACAGATTTAGGCAGTAACAAAAAAAGGATACATTACAAACTTTGTGTTTAATTTCTGTGGCATAGAAAAGGCTATCATCAAAAGAGTAAAGTTACTAACAAACATACAAGGGGATTCCCCTTACACATTTTTTCCCAGGAACTTATGTCATCTAATGTATAGTAAATACATATATATAAATATATATTTACACATCTCTTGCAAACATACATTTACACAATCACTGAAAATCTGACATCTCTCCCCCAGCAGACAGCTTCCAGACATTTCTCCCAGCTCCCAGAACATCTAACAGGAAAAAAACAAGTCTACAGTCCATGGTTTTAAATTAGTCACCCTATATCTGAGCCAGCTGTTATCTTCTCCCTACACAGGGCTGCTGGTGTAACAAAAGGATATTGCAGTTTGTGACAAACAGCATCTAACCTACCTTCACCACAGGAAAGGTCTACTAGGGATACTGTGCCCCTAGTCTGAGTCACTGCTGCTGCTTGAGGAGTCTGTTGACATAACTTCTACATCATCTTCATTCTCTTTATTGTGTCCTGGAGGCTCCAGCATGAAGTCATTACTATGATTAGGAGGTAGCATGTTCATTGACATATCACTTGACTGCCAAGGATACTGAGGAGCAAGCACATCTAGAAAAAAAAGAGGCATAATCAAGAAAACTTTCAGTTTTGTATATTGACAAATTCAACAAGACAGCTCAACCAGAACTTCAATTTAAAATCAAAACAAATCTTGAAATCCTTTTCTAAATTTTGGACAAATTAAACCCTCCAGTAACAGCTGGAAAAATCTCATGATGGAGCAATTCTATAATCCTAAAAGTCTGCTCTGCCAGAGAGGCCCGTTTATGTAGGTGGCTCTTGATAACTCATATACTCAATACAGAGCTTTTCAACTTCAAAGCACAGTTTGAACTGATTTAGCACTCACAACTACTGGGAGTAATGAAAATTATCACGGTCTGTCAGTATGCAAAAATAGATTAAAATATTAGATTAAAAAAAAATCAGGCAGACCATAAAAATTCAGAGAAAAAGGCTTTATCCAAATATGCCTGAAAAGCCTTTATCTGAACGAGCTAGAATGGAAGCTAGTGTTTTACATTTTGTGGCCATGCTTCAATGCTAGAACCAGTCTGCTATTAAACCAGGCTGAATGTGTGTGCTAAGCAGCCTCAAGGTTTGGAGGTTACCAAGCAGTCCAGAAACTGGTCTGCACATTCACTAAGGACTCTCTGCAGGAGTCTCCAAAAGGACTACATCTCATAATTAGCATTCTCAGGACATGCCTCCACACACCAACAGATTCAGCATCCCTACACAAAATGCTCAGGCAGCTTCAGCTTTCTTGTAAATCACTGTTTCCCTCTTACCTTGACAGTCTAGCTATGTGAGTGTTTCACCTGACAGAGGAGCCCAAGATTCAATTAAGAATTTTACTGGAGGAGTTTAAATCCCACATTTTCCAGCTTCTCAAAGAAAATTCCTAAAATTCCTGAAAATTCCTTTCAGTTCTTATAGAGACAGCACTCAAAAGTAAATGGATCAAGTCTGCATCCTCTAAGGCAGAGGAGCCAGCCAGAACGGGCTCTACCAAAACTTACACAAATAAATGCTGAAATTCCATTAGGGAGTCACAACCTTAACATCTCCTCTGACCATATTTCAAAAGAACAAAAAAGGTACGTGGGCCAATCCCCAGCATTTCCCTGGTGAGTTGCTATGGACAGATGTCAGGGTCCTACTCCCATTCAGCTCACTGACCCATTTTATCCAAGCCCAGAAGTTTACAAAGTGAGATGATGCAGAATTTCAAGTCACTTCCTAAGAGGTGACAACAGGGTTAGACAGATGATCAGAAACACAAAATCCAAATTTACTATTTCTGCAGTGGAGTCACAAGAGGGGTTTTTTAACAAATTCAGCATGATTTTTGAAAGCAAGCTTTCCATAATACCTGATAGTGGCTTAACAGATATGTAAGAAACGTTACAGATCTCCTATGAAGCCAAACTACGACTTTTTCCACCATTTAGTCTAACTATGGTAGATCAATGCTGCACATGCACAGAGCAACTGAACTCTTGATCCAATTACTGTAATTTACTGCTAAATTCAATTTTTGCATGAAGGAATGAATCTCACTGAAGTCAATGGAAGTGCCCATTTCACAAAGCAATTAAGGGATTAAAGCTTGATTCCTACACTCAGTGTACTATCTCAGCAGCTGTCCCCTGCCATGTCTTTTAAATCCAAAACTTCTAAGCATAGACTCAAAGAAAGGTAGGGAATAACAATAAACCACCTTTCTTCCAAATACAGCTTTCTCAATTCCATGCTTTGCCATCACCACTAAGCAAAAGCTGCTCACAAAGTGCTTCTTTCTAATATGTCTAGAAATCACTTAATTATTTATTTAAAATACAAGAAGGTAACTGAGTTTTGTTTATATTGACTTAGCTGTAGTGTCTGCAGTTTAGCAAGAAATGAAAAAAAAAAATGCAATTTCTAATTCCCTTTCTTTACTAGGTCTTCACTGCTAGGGAACAACATTAACCACAATTTTCATTGCTTTGCCTCTGATTTGCCTTTGCTAAGGGAAATGTATAGCTGCTGTGAATCTATAAGCAGTAAAGAAAAACAAAACAAAACTGAGTTTCACTTACCTGGCAGTCTGCCTGCTGCAAGCGCATCCCCTGGTAAGTGTCCATTGACTCCATTGGTGGATGGGTTGTTCATCTGACCCAAGAGACCACTTCTCATTTCCAGATCTGTAGGATATGGCCTACGTGGGTCCCCTTTAAGAAAAAAAAAGAAAAAGAATGCTTTGAAATATTTACCAATTGTCTTGCAGACATTAGCTTTAGCTTCAGAGCCTAGTTTAATGACCAAAAAACCTCATACTCCGGTTGCTTGGATGAGCAGTGAGCATCACACCTGTTTTATTAAAATCCAAGTCTGTCTTTCACTTAAGACTTTCTTTGCTCATTCAAACTTGGCAGAAAAAGCACATTAAAAAAACCCCAAACAACCCAAAGCAACTCAAACAAAAAAACCCCATCATGTTTAAAAGATACTTTTGCTCACCCTGCTATTTCACAGCTAAACAGCAAGGACAGAAATTGGATCAAACACGTTTTCATTTTGAACAAAGAGGGTAGTATCCAAAATTGAAACATGTCATAGTAGAAGTTCTGCTTCTGGCTCCACTGTTTACTAACATTCTCTGAAAGAATATTGTAAGGTGCAAGAGGGAACACAACCAAATACATAGAAAAGCCTTTAGCATTAGCCTTTGACTTATAATCAGGGTAAACATTCAGGGGAAAAAAGCAAACAAAGGAGAACAGAGGAGGCCAATCTGTTAATGAAAGCAGACAGTTTCATAACCTTTTGGAGATGTAAGTGAAGTCCACAGGATTTTCGATATCCATTTTAGATAAAACTAAATATTTAGAATTAAATATTAGATGTAACAGATGAAAACAATGTCATTCTAATAAATGCTGGTGGTTATTGCTGTATAAAAACATTGTAAGACCAGATATTAACCATGATTTATTATTTTTTAAAAATCTACTGTCATAAACACAATAGTTACCTGGTACCCATGTCAGAGGGGCACAAACAGCATTGCTAGCACTGATCCTATGGGCATATTTAATTATTTCTTCAGAGGAAATGGCACCTGGAAGAACGGAAAAAAATGTTGCTGCATTCTTAAGAGATTGTGCATTTAATTATTTCAGAATATTGGCCACCAGTATTTAAAAGACTGGGAATGCGATTTTGCCAAACATTAAAAGCCTGGTTCAAATGCAATGACTGTTTAGAATATTCTCCAACTATGCAAAGATGAGCTTCGCAGTGAACTGAATTTACACACACAAGTACAAAACACCTTCAATATCAATGGTTCTCCAACCTCGTGAAAAACACAAACAATCTCTTAAACAAGTGTTCTTGACAAGCACAAAAAAAAAATTCTGAAACTTCAGCTCCTGCTTTAATATAGAATTTTCTGTAGCAAAGAAAGTTTTTTTGTTCATTCCCACAAGTAGCTACAGACTGTACCCAGAAGAGTCCCTCCAAATATGTGCCTGTATTAGATTAATAGGAACTTTATTAAATTCCTTGATTTTCTAGATGAAAGGGACATAACAAAATTATAAAAGACACTGTAGAAACAAAACAACACAACACAACCTAAAGAAGATGCCTTCTCCCTCTCCCCTGCCCTCCCCCCCACCCCCAAAAAAAAAGTTAGTTCAGTTCGGTAAGTGCCACAGAATGGCAGGAATTGCTACAATTAAAATCTAGTATCACCAGTTAGTCAGTCTTTCAAAATACAGTGCATATACACACAAACATTCTCTTCCTTTCCTTAGCAAACTTCCTGAGGCAATTTAGTAAGGCACTTAGGTAATCAGATATATTATTATCAGTCCAAGAAGACTGCTAAGACACTTTCATATTAAAATATGTTTTAAAATATGTTTGCCACAAAAAAAAAAAAAAATCAATGCTGTCTTTATTCTGAGAAAATGGTTACACTTTCACAATGAAATGGAAATTTGTTTACACAAAAAGCATCTGAAATCTGTGATAGTAAACTTAAAAGAAATAAAAAAATGCCCAATTTGAGCTCACTAACAACTTTCTTTAGAATTGAATTTATGTAATATGTACAATGATGGATACTCACCTTTTCGTGCTTTTTCAATTGATTTCAGTTTTTCCTTTGCTTGATAAACAGCTGTTGCCTAGTTGTAAAAAATAAAAACCCACAAAGCAAACCAAACCTTCAATACATCTTTAATTTATAAACGTCTACATAAAGTCAGCTTTTGTGAATAAATCCTTCCATTTAATAGCATTTTAAAAGAGAAACTTCCACGAACATTTTCAAAATACACAGAAATAAAGTAGACTTAGAAGCAAATTAACATTATAAAAAAAAAAAACTTAATACCATGATAACTAAACAGTGTTTGACTACTGAGAAAAAACCCAAACCACTAAGCTCTTATGAAGTTTTAAGTATGTAAATCTTCTCAAACTAACATAACACCATTTTGCCCAGAACCACCTTTTCTACGAGATGCTCAAAAGCAAACACATCATTATGAACTTACCAGTATGTGCTCTGCTTCTTTAAGCTGTTTCTGCAGCTGCTGAATATCATTATCCCGCTTTTCTACTACTTTTTCTAAAAGCTGCATTTCATGATGGATTTTTCCCTGATCAACTGCCAACTTCATTAGCTCTTGAAACTCTCCGTCTCTCTGAATCAGCAGTTCCAGGATCTATTGAACAACAGTTTTGTAGAACTTTTAATTTGGCTAGAGTAACAACACACCCTCAGTCATGCTACAAAGAAGAGCAAATGGCATCCATAGGAGTATTTTTGTTTGAATGAAAAATGAAACAAAATTTCTTCCTGTTTGCAGAAACAGCCTATGAAGCACATAAAAAAATGAATAAACAACAGGAGAACCAATAATGCCTTTGTAGCAGGGCCAAATCCCCATCATGACCATTAACACGAATATAGGCAAGGACAAAGGGAGAAAGTAAGGACAAACAAAAGAATGGAAAAAAATTAGAAGTAAAGCATTATGCTTATCCAAAGAAACACAATTTAGAAAGGCAGCTTACCTGGCTCTCTTCTCCTGGTTGTGGAAGCTTTTGGTTTCTTGAAATTGCCAACATTTCAATTAGTTCCCTGAAAGGAGAACTCCGTTTGCACAGTTTTCTAAGGCATTCGCACATCAAGTCATCCCAAAATTACCAGAGTACTGGTATCATTACGAAAGTATTCATGGACCTGAGTATTTTATATTTTATAGTACAGTGTGGGCAGGGACTTTTCAACCAAGAAAGCACATTCTTTTCTTTGTTATTTGAGTTCATGAAGCCCTCATGAACTCAAGAAATGTGCTAAGTTCCTGTTAAACCATAAAAGACATAAACAGAAGCTGAGAGAAGAAACAGCATAACGGAGTGCACTCAGATCCTTCTTCTACTAGCTTTGTTTGTTGCAAGAGGGTCTTCACTGTTTTACTTCTCTACTTTTCTCCATTTTCTTTGCTTGGTCCAGTGTAAGCAGCTTAGTGGGGTGTGTGAGTAATATAGCAGTGGGGCCAGAAATGTCAAAAAAAAATCCCCAGTACAGGTCTGATCTTGGTCTATGTCTCTTGGTCACTCCTGAACACTACTATGATTTTAAACAATTAGAGAATAAAGAAAATTGTCACTGTTACTAAAACTTTATTCTACCTGACCAACACTGAGCAGTAGCAAATAAAATCCATTTTAAGTAGGTCAGCTACCACCATCAAAGATGATGTCATGGAATGCTGTAATTCTACCCTGTGTCAGCCAGATAATGCACAGATGTAGATTCCAAACTATAGAAAGGCTACAGATTAGACATGTGGCTTAATTTTTGCCCCTACCACCAAACCAGTATTGTGACTGAGAAAGGCCTAGCCCCAGGGTGCTGCAACACTTTGCTGATCAACAGGAAGATTCACTAAATTCTGCTGAGCATTGCTCTGGCTTCATTGTGGTAGAATGCTAGTTCCAGGATCAAAAAAAAAAAAAAAAAATTTAGATAAAGAACAAGTTTGTTTTCTTTTTTCCATAAACACATGCTCTTCAGCAATTCTTATGTCACAATAAAATCTGTGACACAGGATAAAACTTAACCAGACACAAGGAGAGCAACTCACCAATAGCTTATCCTACTCTTGGTAATCACTGAGTGAGCAAGCCCCATGGATAGTACAGGTTATTCCCTCTGAAAATGCTTTCCTAAACTCCTGCTCTCCCTGAGGTGTGGAAAATAATTAGGAACTATCTGAACTTCACTGCCAGCTGCGCCACCACGACATGGTCGACAGCTTGGATGGGGATTACCAGCCCGGACTAAAGACCCTGGAGTAAGTATCTGAGCGTTTCTATCACTCTGAAGACAAGCTCTGCAGCCTACGTGGAGTGAATGTGGCACTGACGAGAACAGCTGATGTCATGCAACACCATCTACGTATTTCTGACTTAAGCATATTTTTAGTGATTAATAAAATGCCTAAAATCGGCGTGTGAGCGCACACTTCACAGGAAACAGAGGTGTCAACCAAGTGAGAAAGGCAAGTGGGAGAAAAAGGAAGCTACTCCTTCTCTCTGCAAACGACCGATGCTTTCCCAGTGGGATGAGCGCCGGGAAGCGTTGCGCAGGGCCGGGCCGAACGCCGGCGCGGCACCAGCCTGAGGACGGCGAGAGAGCAGGAAAACGCGTACCCGAGCCGGGTCGGACCAGCGCTCCAGTCGCGCCGGGCCCCTCCCATCCCAACCTCAGGGGCTGCCGCTCCGCCCGCCGCCCCCGGCGCCCCCGCCGCCGGCTCCGCGCACGGACCGCGCCGGGAGCCCTCACCCCGCCCCCGGTGCCCCGCCGCCACCCGGGGCCGACGGGGGGCCGAGCGCGGTACCTGGCCAAGAGCTCGAGATCCTCCAGCGCCGCCAGGAGCCGGTCCCGGGTGCTGCTCCGCTCCCCGCCTCCCCCGCCCGCCGCCGCCCCGGCGCCGGCCCCGGCCCCGGCTCCTGCCACCGCCGCCGCCATCGCGATCCGGGCGCGGACCCGAGCGGGACCCGCCCCCGGGAGGCGCGGGCAGGCGCGCGGCAGCGCCCCCGGCGGCGGAGCGGCGAGCAGCAGCCGCGAGGCGGCGCGCGCATGCGCGGGGCGGAGGCGCCCGGGGCGGGGAGGCAGCGGGGACTGGCGGGGCTCGTCCCCGCGGACCGGCGGTGTGAGGGGAAAGGAGGTCACGTCTGCCTCGTGGGGGCCAGATGCGCCTCTGTCTTAAGGCCAGGTCGCTGCGCGAGGATCTGCGCTTGTTGCTCTTTGAATCATAGGCTCATTTAGGTTGGAAAAGACCTCTGAGATCATGGAGTCTGAACAGCATCGTGTCAACTAGACCACGGCACTAAGGGCTGTGGCAAGCACATTTCTCTCTCTCTCTGGATTTTTCACTGAGATGCACAGAGAGAAATGAAAGAGAAAACAATTTCTGTTTCTGCTCCTTGTTTTCCTCTTGTGGAATGTGTTTGGAGAATTGTTTACCTAGAGCGAATGCTTGGTTGGATCATGGTGGATTGTTTGGCCCTGACAGCCAGTCAGATCCACCTGTGTCTGGACTCTCACGAGAGGGTCACGAGTTGTGAGTTAGATATGATAGTTAGAGAAAGTAGCATGTAGTTTTTAGTATCCTCTTTTATATAGTCTATTAATGTATTATAGCATAATTATAATAAAGAAATCATTCAGCCTTCTGAACTGGAGTTAGACATCATCACTTTTCCCATTGGGTTCACCGACAGACATCGACAACAAAGGGCCACATCCCGTCTTTCCTTAAGCACCTTCAGGGATGGTGACTCCACCACCTCCCTGGGCAGTCCAGGCATTCCAGTGCTTAATCACCCTTTCTGTGTAGAAAATCTTCCTAACGTTCAACTTAAACCTTGCCTGGTGCATCTGAAGACTGTGACCTCTCGTTCTCCTGTTGCTAGTTGTTGGGGAGGAGAGGTCTGCCCCCTGCCCCCACCTGGCTACAACCATTCCAACTAGAATGTGTTTGTGGAGTCCCCGGGCCCCCACAAAGAGCCTCCAGATGACACTGATATGTGCTAAAGATACAGAAAACAGGCTGCAGGTGAAGTGTGTGCAACTGTATTACATCTTCAGGGGGTTTAACTCAATTTTTGAGAGTCTTGGTGTCCAAAAATCCCTCAGGTGCCTTTGATCAGATGGAGGATGAAATCACAGAATCACAGAAAGGGTCAGGTTGGGACCACAGAGGGTCTCTGGTCCAACCTCCCTGCTCAAGCAGGGTTGTCTTAGAGCACACGGCACAGGATTGCATCCAGAGGGTTCTTGCTATCTCCAGTGAGGGAGACTCCACAACCACTCTAGGCAATCTGTTCCAGTGCATGGTCGCCCACACAGTAAAGTTCTTCCTCATGTTCAGGTGGAGCTTCCTGGGCATCAGTTTCTGCCCATTGCCTCTTGTCCTATTGCTTGACACCACTGAGAACCACCAGGCTCCATCCTGACACGTCTCCTTTAGACATTCATATATCTGGTGTTTTACTGACAACTGAAGAAGGTTAAGTGCATGATACTGAAAGCGTATCAAAAACCTGAGCTTTAAGTCAGACCAAGACCAGGGTTTTACCTGGGCTGGCTGTCCCCTACATGACTAGAGGCATCACTGTCCTCCTGACACTGCCCGTGCACACCTGCGTGTCCATGAAGGCAGCTTGGTGTCCATCGTGGACCTCTACACACAATGGTCAGGGCAGGTAATAGGCTCAAATCCTGCCCCCAGCCCTGCCAGCAGATGAGTTAGAATTAAAAAGTACTGCTGTGCTGTGGGGGTTTTTTAATGCTGCTCTATATGGGCTGGTGAAACCGGCCGCTCCTTCTGGGTGGAGTCACAGTGTAGCCAGTGGAATTTTTTTGTATTCATGAAAGATTCAGTAATGTGGAAAGACCCTGCGAGGCCAGGGTGGAGGGAAGATAAGGGAGTACAGAGTAAGAGCTAATTTGGGGCTAGGGTTTATTAACTAGGGCAAGCACTGCCATAGAACAACAGGGAGCCCCAGACCCCGTGTCCTTCTGCTGTCAGCAGGCAGCTGCCAGTAAACATCGATTTTCTTCTCCCCTGATTAGAGAAAGGCCTACAGGAACAATAATATCTCTGACTGCTCTGGTACTTACTCTGATTATCTGTTACCTTCTGCAATAAGTGTGTTCCCAAGAAATTTACATTTATTTAAAGAAGAAAAAAAAGGCAAGAAACTCATTAGTCAGTAATTCTTTGGATTGTGATTTAAATAAGCAATTCAACATTATGAGATTTTTGATAAAGCAATGAGATTTGGCAACTCTGAGAAAAAGACTTTGCCAACAGGAGTTATTTAAAATTCCTTTGCAATGCCCAACAACCCTCAACATTCTGATTGTAAATAGTTTGGGAATTCTGTTTAAACTGCATAGCAAATAAAATCTCATCAAATAGTTCTGCCTTTTAAATAACTTTTGCTTGCTTTTTTTTCCCTCCTCTATTTCCTTGCTTTTGTTCAGGGAAAGATGTAATCAGTGATGGTGTCTGGTTGTGCATCCAGTTCACTGATTTGTTAGTGTCTGTATGGGTGCATAAATAGAAAGAAATAGTGACATCAAAAACAAAGCAGTCCTTCCACTAAATCATACTCATTTTGACATCTGAATTATTTAGACTTGAAGTACTTGTGCTATATTTCAGGGCAATAATGCTGGTTTCACTTGAGCTAAAAGCTTGCAGCATTAATAGGACGCCCAGAGTTGACAGATGTGAATATTGGTTATAGGTGATCTCTGTAGCCTGATCTTTCATTCTCCTTGTGCCCGGGAGCTTGGTCCCTTCCTTCCTCTTCACAGCAGTACTACTCCCACCCAACCAGCCCAATACCACCCATCTTTCCCTGGAGCAGCCACCCTTCTCTCCCCACTTCTCAAATTTCTGTCCCTCTTCCAAGCAACATGGGCAGCTGTCTGCTTTCTACAGCCCAGTGCTTTCCTTCTCCTTGCCCTGGTGATGCAGCCATGGCTGGGGAATGCAGAGGAATAGGCAGAGACTTAATTGTGCTCGTGCCTCTGTGTGAGAGGACAGGGTGAGACCAGAGGCATCAGGGAATGCCTGCCTGTGCCAAGACACAGAAAGTCATTCAGACCATGTCAGAGGGGTCATCTCCTTCAGAACAAAGGGAAAGGCTGGGTGAAATGGGCTCATGCCCCAAACTTGTCCCATGGGCTCGATTACTTGATTACTTAAAGACTGAGTGAATACTTTGCTGAATAAACTTCTGAAACATTTGCCTATAAAAACAACAGAGCCTCTGTTCCCCCAGTGTTGGTTCCTCTGTTACCTCAGTTCTTCAGTGCTTTTTGCCTACTTTCCCCTGGGTAAACTTTTTTCATAGTTGTGTTGGTTTTGAGCCAGACCTGCTTCTTTAAAGATCATGCCCATCCTGAATAACTAAACATTGTTCCCGAATTTTTTCAGTAGTCTGAGAACATTTTAGTTTGTGTAGCCATACATGGATATTTCCACAGTGAGTTTATTAGACATTTCAGAGCTCTTTCATTTCAAATTGTCTATTCAATGACATACTGAATATATTGTTAAGAACATGCTATCATAAGCAAAAATAGCTTATTTTATCTTGTTCAGTTGAGTCTTTTCTCTTCCAGAATGGGCCTTGAAGTGATGATCTGCAGAGCAAACTGATTCCTCTAGACAGGTCTAGGAGCAGCTGATCTGATCTAATAGTTCACCAAGGGCAAGAAGCTGAGATGTTGCTAACTTCTCATGTCCCAACTGCAGATTTTCACCCACCCTTAGCTCCTCCTTGGTGTTTGCCATATGGTCCATGAGCCACTTCAACTCAATAACCAGACTGAAGAATATTTAATTTGGGAGAGGGTGTTCATTTCCTTCTGTTTTAGATAGTGAACTCTAACCTCATCATATGGAACCATGCCTTCAGAGTGTGGCTTTAGTTACAACTAATTTCATGGGACTGTGGGCTAGTGCTGAAAAGTGAGATCTTCCCCTTCTTTTATTCATAATTCAGTACAATTCAGACCTAGGATTCCTCTAGTGCAAAGCATTTTCTTCCAACATAATACTTTGATTCCTTAACTTCAGGTATTCCTACTTTTTTTTTTTTTTTCCATGAACTAGAGGATCACTTTAGAACGTGGAAGCTGAGCTGTAGAGAATCTCGCCTAAGAAGCCCAAAGCAGGTGTGTGCTTCAGTTAAAATCTGTGTTTTTTCTGGGCTACAGTGCTTTTCAGCTGTCTTCTAATTTATACATTCCAGACACTAGACATCAGGTGTTCAGTTGGCAACAGCTGGGTTTACCACACCTTAAAATAATAAGGAATAATACTGACTACAGAAGATACATAACTCCTGAAGGCTCTCAGGACCATGTGTAATAAAGCATTGTAATCACTACAAATAAAAAGGCAGGAGGATAAGCAAGGAGAGCAAAACGGGAAAAGGACAGAACAATTACTCCTTTCCACTTCCTCTAAATAATGTAAAAATAAAATCCTTTCTTTCAAGTATCAACTAAAATAGAAATCAAACATCTTGAGCACTGTTTGGAAGGATTTCACAGCTGTACTTTGGTCTGGGAAGATGAGAATAATCGTCCCTCATTTATTAAGATGTCTTTACACCATTAATATTTTGAAATGTGTCTGATAAATCATCCATTTCTTATTGCTATTTAAAAAGAAATCTATGTTTCCCTGCTCACTGATGTTGGATAGTGATTTTAGACCAATTAGATAAGACAGGATATGAAAATGTGGCTTTGATTTTTAGTAATTTTTCTAAAATTACTGGTGTAATTTTAGAATAGGTTATAGATAAGATAAAAATAGATAATACTATGAGCTAAAACTTATTTTTGGGGGGAAGGAGTGCGAAACACTAGTACATATGGCCAAAACCAGAGTTTGGTATGCCATTCCAGACTGTTTCAGCACAGAATTAGCTCTGCTTTGAGCTATATTAAACTTGAGTTACACTGATTTCTTCTGGTGTAAATTTGGGCACAGAGCCCTCAAGACAGGAAGTCACCCAGGCAGAAAGCAGTCCTTGCTTTCAGTCTGCTGGAGGGCTTGTAGGGACCAGTGTTGCCTGTGAAGTAGGAGGTGTTGAGTGGGAAAGAGAACCAGAATTGGTCCTGGATAGTGAGGGGAGGGAAAATAAAGAAAGAAAGAAAAAATAATGTCCTTTGAAAAGGAAAAGTTTGTTTGACAGCTTGGCCACTAGAGATATTTACAATCCTGCCAAGTCTTCCCGGGAATAAAGGAAAATTTTGAGGCAATTAAATATGAGATTTTTTTCCTCACCAAGCTAAAAGTTAATGCTGACTACTTCATTAAATAAAACATCCAATTAGAAATAATGAGACTCCTGGGATATCCCCCCAACACGTAGTAATTTTGAGCCTTCATTAAGTTAAACTTGTTTATTTGAAAAAAAAAAAATCTCATTTTCCTGGTGGCTCCTGCTGTAAACTGTTTACCAAAAACTACTGGGACACCCACACAAGCTTCTGTAGAAGCCAGGCTGAAATTTAGAGTTGTTTACTTCCCTTCACAAAAAATCCAAGGGCAATGATGACAGCTGCAGTCCCTGCTCTCCCACATGCTGAATTCCAGCTAGGCTGATAGGAGTTGTAACTTACTTAGAATGAATCTCTTCCCACATCTCCTTCATCCTTTTATTGTGCCTGCTAAAGATAAAGCTGCCATCTCTTCCTATTTAGACTAGGTCACCTGTCTTTTAACTGGGTGAGTTCATCTTCTAATCTCCAAGATGCTACTCGGATTTTCACCTGCTTAATGCAACTTCCAGACAGGGTTTCAAATACCTGCAGCTGACATCAGCATCAGGTTCTGTCCTGAGATTCAGAAAGAGCAGAACACCCACCAGAAACAGAGGTACCTGGCTTAAATTAGTTGTGAGGACTGAGTTGTAGGGTAAAGATAAAATGGAAGATTTATTTAGAAACCTACATGAGCAAAAAGTCAAAAAAGTGGTTTCTCTCCTAGCAGTTGGAGATGGGCAGAGGTAAAACTCCTTATGAAAGAAAAGTCTTTGGACAACCGAGGAAAGTTTTTACTGGCAGCTGAGAAAACAAACAGTATGGTGCACTATTCCAAAAGCAATTACAGAATTACTTATGCTCAGCAGCCAAATAAGATCCCACGGGACATTCTGAAATCTAACAAACTACTAACAGTGCTTGTTCCATGTGAATTGAGGGGAGAGTTCATAGCTATTAAGCCTGGGAAAGAATACAATCAGTAGTGGTCTGTCCTTTGTGAAACAGGCCTTGCATGGATCTCTGCTTCAGGGCTCTGCCACTTATTTGGATATTAGCATATCATGCAGAAAGAAACTCTGATGTCATTTAAGTGCTGGCAGAGTTACTGTGTCTGTAGAAGAGTTGTTCAAGGGTTAGTGGTAGGCCAAGTGAAGAGTTGTTTCTGTAGCTTTGATCATCCACAAACATAGGTACTGAAAGCCCATTGAAAAGACATTCCTCAGTACTGACTCATGTGGATGCTTTCAGGTAGACAACAGAGCTCTTTAGAGAGTGCCTTATCTGCTTCCAAAAAGGATGAAGCCACTCAACAGCATTGTCATTGAAGAATCAGGGACTATGTCTCAAAGGCCAGGGTTCCTGGGGCTCTGAGCCACCTGATCCAGTTGGTGTCCCTGCCCATGGCAGGGGGTTGGTCTCTAAGGTCCTCACCAACCCAAACCATTCTGATTTCTAAGATGATTTCTATGTTAAATTCACACCAAACTCCCCTCCAGTGGAAAAATCCTAACTACAGTTCATGTTCACTCATATCACATCTCCTTTTTAGCTCAAACTGCAACATAGTACTGACACAAGATCGTCAAAAGCCATACAGTCTTACCATGCCACCTTATGCTAGATAGGTGGCAGTCAATGAAAGTAATCTGACAAGAGTTCATGACTAAGATAAATGTATCCCTGATATCCAAGGTATTTTGAAATTAATCTGGGTTTTTTTACCTGTTTAATATAAACTTCTTGTGCTAGAACTTGTTTCTTGTGCCTTGTAAAAGTACAGAACCTTGCTCAGCTCCACACTGCCTGTCAAAATTTCATGTTATGCAAATGACAATGCCAGCATTGGCACTGCTTCGTTAAAAGCTGCTTTGTAGGCATGAACTTGAGCACATAAGGCATATATGCTAAAAGCACATAAGAATACAGAACATTAAAAGCAACCAGTACAATCTGTCACATCTTTACAGACCTCAAAAAGTGTCATGACAGGAGAATAATTTATATGCTTTCATTTCTCTTAACCTCACCAAATTCCTTTCATAACGTCTGCCTTGCCCTGCCCCCATCCCAGGAAGAGCTGCGTAGTCACTACAGTAGGAGGGAATGTGGCCAGGCTGGGATTGCATGCATTTCTTGTCCCCAGGTGCTTCATAAATGACACTTAGGTTATCTGGTAATAAAAATGGCAATGAACAGAATGCCATAGGAGTGAGTTATAAGCATTTGCAGGTAGTGTGGCAAGGAGTTCACCTCAGGGAACCATCTTAGTCAGTCACTCTCTTCTTCCCCCACTGTATCCCTTGTGCTTTTAATTCTCACTTGTCTCTGATTTTATTCTGGTTACTCAGGGCCTGAGTCATACACCTTGAAATAACAGTCACCCTCATTCCCAAATTCAAGGCTCAAAGACACATGAACAATTATGGTACTTCAAGAAATTAAGGTCCAATTTTGCTAAGGGTTGACCTTGTGAAGTGCTGAGGGTTCTTTCCCTCAGTTCAATATCATGGCTCTCCCTGTGTTTAACTTTGGGCTTTGGGCTCGTTGCTTGCAATTAAGAACGTATTTAAGCTGTTTGGTACATTATGGCCTGAGTATACAATACCTGGCAGATTCCTCTGTCTTGCAGGACAGAGTACCTGAGAACACATTTGTGCTAGGACTGCTCAAATACATTTCTTCTAGATGCTCATAACTCTGCCAAGTCCTTCTGCCTTCCAAGATGTGACATTTTGTTCTTTAAAACACAGTGTAGTTCTACTGTTCTTTGCGTATCTTCACAAGAATGGAAGTGCATTCAGCATGGATGCAGGCGGGACATTTACAGAATTGTAGGCAGTTTTATGCACTATTTGGGTTGCGCCTGATACAACCATTCCACTGGCACCGTACGGTGTCCTTCTGCAGTCACCCAACAGCTCCAGCTCCCTACCCGGGCAGTGTAGGTGACAAGTTAGTGCTGGAGATGGCACTGTGCTGTGCTTTTCCTCTCAGCACTAGCTGCACCTTTCTGTTACATGCCAGCAAAATCAAGCAATCTCACAGGGTAAACACCAGAACAGAGGAGTGCCTCTGCAGTAGTCCCAAGTCCAAACATATATCTGGTATGTCAGGGTGAGCCTTGGGTGTGCACCAGTCTATCCTTTTGCCTCACCCACTTCTTTGCACCTTTGATTCATGGGAAATACACTCAGGCCAAAAGACAACCATGACACATTCCTCCAGACCCCCAAGCAAAGAACATAATGTTAGTATTCCAGACAGGCGTTCTGCATGTAGTTACATGTCTTGTGTTGGTTTAGGGACCATAAGCCTTCTTTCTCTCTTAACTCACAGTACCTGTCTTTATATATTGCATAAATATATATAATACAAGTTTGAAAATTTATTTTTCAGGAAACATATTTCATAAACAGGCTTGCTTTTGTCTCTGTGAAAAGGCTATCCTATCTCTATGGAATTTCTACTTCTCTCAGGCTATCAGATGCATGCAAAATTGTCCCTTGCTTATGAGAGACCCACACAAAGCTCCTGGCTTGTGAATTCACATGTGCCATTGGTTCTGTCGTCTTCCTAGACAAACAGTTGCCTCTCTCTTCTCTCACCAAGACAGACAATCCAGGTACTAAGGTGTAGTCTCAAAACAAAAGGCCATGCCAGACTGCAGAGATAAAATCCTAAATCCATAATCCTCCCTTCTCACCAAGCTCCTCTTCTTCATCTGAACAGAGGTGCCGAGAAAAAAAATTACAAATTAAATAGTGCCTAATGCTACAGAACTTTATGAACAAGAGGAGGACTCAACACAGATTTTTAAGATGGTTTATGCAAGGAAATTATATTGAAATTCTATTCAGACACAAGCAGTTAGAAAAGGTTTCAGGGTTTGATAAATTCTGCCATTAAAACTTAGAAATCTTAAACCTTAAATTTCTTGCAGAGACTGTAGTTTTCCCCTTTTTTTACTATGATTGTAGTGTCTCTTTGTTGCAGTCCTTATTACAACTGTTTGCTGTTAATCTCATATGCCTGATTACCTCAAGGTTTGTTTTTATGGAAAAAAAAAAAAAAAGCTGTGGTTTGTTTCAATGTCTGAACACCAGCAGTAGGTTAGCTGGAGGAGCCATGCAGTGTCCCTAGTTTCAGACTGACCTCCAGCAATCCTACTTCCTGCTGGAACAACATCATGTGTTCACTTCCAAACACCTGATTTTCCAGAAATAACCGTATGTAGGAAGGGAATCTAACTTTCAATCACACCCCATTTCCTCTATCTTTTGGAGAGATGACAAGTTTCCATTAAGAGAAGGAGAATTGAAACAAGTCCTTTCCAATTTGAAATTTCACACATGTAGAAGAATATGCTAACCAAAGTTTTCTGAAAATAAAATGGAAAGTGATGCGGAAGCTGAAGTAACTGCACGTGCTGTATTCAAAGCCAGACTGTGAATGGATTTCTTGAAATATCAAATTTTAACTGCAGAAAAGCTGTCAGAATGCATCACATATGAACATAGAAAGACATTACAGTCTGTAGACAGATGAATATGTGTGATGAGAAAAACAACCCAACTGGCATGTAGAGAAATGCTTGAAGCTTCCTTTGTTATGACTACAGTAAAAATACACATCCATTTTCCTAGAATAACAAAGCATTCATTCTCTCTCCTGCTTGGAGCTGTTGGCCATTTGCAGCATATTATTAGCAACTGTACAAAAGTCTTGTGCTTTAAAAAATCAAAGAATTTAGTAAGTAAGGAGAATTAATACCTTGCCTATAGCCTTGCCCCTAGAATTATATGGTTTGCATTAAGGAGTCAGTCAGATTAAAAAACTGTAATCTATGCTGAAAGCAAGGACTGGTACCCAAGACCTCCATTTCTCAGGGGAGCACCTCTATAATTAAGGTACAGAGTTGGGCATCCTATTATTGCTTGTGCTTTTCCTGGCTTTGCGATTCTTCATTGGGTTTTTTGGTTTTTTGGTTTTTTTGGTTTGTTTTTTGTTTGGTTTTTTTTTGGTTTTTTTTTTTTGTTTTTTTGGTTGGTTAGTTGGGTTTGTTTGTTTGTTTGTTTGTTTTGTTTCTTTTTTTTTTGTGTTTTTTTTTTTTTGTTTTGTTTTTGTTTTTGTTTTTTTTTTGGGGTCTAGAAATCTCTGCTCTAGGTGGGGATGGTCATGCACCTCTTAGCCTCTGGCTAAGAGGTACATGACCAAAGCCTCTTAGGCTCTGTCTTAAGAAGGTCTTCTTTTGGTAAGGGAACTGCAGGTTTGAACAGTGTCCCTCTGAGGAAAACCCTCCTTTTTTCTTTGACTGGGTTATTGGGTCTGACTGAGATAGAGTTCATTTTTTCCTTAGCAGCCCTCACAGTGCTGTGCTTTGCACTGGTAGCTGGCCAGGTATTAGCCACAGTAGCCATACCACACCAGGGTTTTGTCTGAGTTGTGCTCTTCCTCTAAAATTCCTTCCCCCATCAAGGGTCTGGGAGTGGGAAACAACCTGGGAGGGGACACAACCAGGCCAGCTGACCCAAATGTACCAAAGGGATATTCCACACCATATGGCAGCAACTCAGATAAAAAAGTTAAGGGAGAGAGGAAGAAGTGGATCCATTTGTTATTCTAGAATGTTTACCTTCCAGAAAAACCACTGTGTGCTGAGGCAAAAACTTTCACCTGTTTGGTTTTCCTTTTCTTTAGCAAATTCCCTTATCTCAACCTATGAGATGTTTTCCATCCTTTTCTCTCATCTGTCTCACTAGGAAGGGGAGTGATAGAGCAGTTTCCTGGACACCTGCCACCCAGCCAAGATCTAAACACTACTTCATTATATTTCCTATCTATTCCTTTACCTTCATATCTTGATGTCTCATGTGATTTCCTTTCTTTTTCCTTTTTTTCATGAAAGCAAATGAAATCTTAAGGTTTCAGTGAAAATCATGTAATGAAGTTTCCACTCATTTCAATGCACTTCCATTCTTTCAATTCCTTTTAATTAGTTTTGCTTCCCTTTTTCCCATTCCTTTTCATTAGTTTAACTTCATTTCAGAATTTTTGGATTTTTCAATTTCATTTTATGTCATTATACTTCCTTCCCTGTCCTTCCATTACAATTCCTTCCTTGATTTCTCATTTAATTTCCTTTCATGAAATGAAAAATTTCATTTCATGCAAGGAAATAAAATCTTGAAATCAGAGAAGAAAGTGAAACAAACTAACTAGAAAGGGTATATGATGAAATCAAAAGTAAGTATAAAAAAGAAGAAACTGAGTGAATATAATGGATGGGTTAGAAATGAAATGAGGGGCAGTGAAAAGGACAGAACCTAGCCAAAATTATACACATTGAACTCTTGAAATCAGAGAACAAAGTGAAATGAAGAGACTGGAGAAGAAATTGATGTAATGCTAAAAAAAAAAAAAATTCTGAGTGGAAGTGAAAACTTTCAAAGGGAAGAAGATGACATTAACTGCAATGAAATGGTCCCAAACTTGATTGAAAACACGAAGTTGTATTTCCCTTCATGAATGAATGAAGAATTTAATTTCATGAAGGGACATGAAATTATGAAATCAGAGAATGAAGTGAAATGGAAATACAGGGAAGGAAATATAACAACATTAAGTGAAATTGGAAAAC
The DNA here is from genome assembly GCF_024509145.1 of Vidua macroura. Lineage (NCBI taxonomy): Eukaryota > Metazoa > Chordata > Aves > Passeriformes > Viduidae > Vidua > Vidua macroura. The sequence goes on along the minus strand of NC_071572.1, from coordinate 99,849,029 downwards.
CAGAAAATCCTGAAATGAAGTGAAACCAATGAAAAGCACTGGAAAGGCAGGGAGTGCATCAAAATGAGTGAAAACTTTATAACATGGTTTTCAATGAAATCTTGAGATATCATTTCATGAAAGGAAATGAAAAATCAAGGAATGAATGGAAATTAAAAGACAGGAAAGGTAATATAACGACTTGAAATTAAATTGGAAAACATGAAAATTCTAAATGGAAATGAAATCTTGATATTTCTTTGACAATCATTTCTTGAAGTTTCAGCTCAATGTGATTGTCTTCCTTTCTCTACAAGCCCTTTGGTTGTTTTGACTTCAGAATTTTCCATGTTTGACATTCCATTTAATGTCATTTGTATTGGTTTTGCACGGCACAGTTTGGTATTGAGGGGCCACATTGGTGGCTTTTGTGAGAAGCTGCTAGAAGCTCTAACCATGTCCTGCAGAGGCAATCCCTGCTGGCTCCAAAGATGGACTGGTGTTCAAGTCTGGGCCAGTTAGAAATGGGGGTAACACCTCTGTGATAACATATTTAAGAAGAAATCTAAACAAAGGTTTAAAGCACAGTTTTAGTTGTGACTAGAGAAGAGTGGAGTAAGAATACATGAGAGGACAACTATGCAGACAGTGAACTAACGTCAGTGAAGGAGGGGCAGGAGGTGCTCCAGGTGCCATTCAAGATTCCCCTGCAGCCCCTGGTGCAGCCCATGGTGAGGCAGCTGTGTCCCTGTAGCCCTTGGATGATCCATGTGAGGATGCAGAGATCCACCTGCAGCCTGAGGAGGAGCCCACACTGGAGGCTGTGGTCCAGTGGGAGAACTGGTGGAGAGAGACACCCAGCTCCCATGCTGCAGCAGCCTGCCCTTGGAGGACTGCACCCCCTGGAAGAGTGACCCACGCCACAGCAGTCTGAGGGGGACTGGTGCCTGTGGGAAGGACGCACATTGCAGCAGGTCACAGGGAGCTGCTGCTCATGAGATGGAGTCATGCCAGAGAAGTTCACGGAGAACTGTCTCCTCTGGGAGAGACCCCACAATGCAGCAGGGACACAACTCCTCTCCCTGAGAAGTGACAGAAAAACCACAGGTGATGAACTGACCAAACCCCCATTCCCTATCTTCCTGCACAGTTGGAGGGACTGGGGCAGCTAAGGTGTTTTTTTAAGAGCTTATTTCACCTCTCATTATCCTGCTCTGATTTTATTATTAACAAATTTACCTTATGTCTCTAAGTCAAGCCTGTTTTGCCCTTGACGGTGTTCGATGAATGACTTCTCATTGTCCTTATTTCAACTCATGAACCCTTGGTTAAATTTTCTCCCCTCTATCCAGCTGCAGAGGGCAGTAAGTGAGCAGCATCCAACCAGTGTCAGCCCACAAAAACTGGATATTTAAGCTATTGCCTATTTTCCCTTGGAGACTACTTTTCAGCAGGACACATTTTCCCAGGGCAGAGCTAGTTACCTAAAACTAGAAACAAATGAAAGGCAGGAGAGATCAAAAAATGTTCCAATCTTACAGAGAATTCTAAATATGAGAAGAAGAATCTCAGCTCCTAACTGCCTTGTCTTTCCCTCTAGCTGGTTTCAAAAGTTGCTGCTCTCCCACATTCAAAGGGGTTTTTTGGTAGACAAAGGACACATCACTACCTGACTTCCTCAGTTCCTGGAAGGGGAGAGAGATGCCTAAATCACTCTCATGAACTAAAGTCTTTGAGATGAAATATTCCATCTTTAGTCCCTTGTGAATCTTTCCCTTTTGTTCTTAGTGCCTAAGTTTGAAAACTCACCTACCATGCATGTTAAAAAACTAACAGGCTGTTAAAAACGCAAAGTAGCTTTCTTCCTTTCTTTACACCATCAGCGAAATGTTTGTACCCCATCCCTTTAATGAGATGGACTTGTACCGTGGTCTGATTCAGAAAACAGATTCCCAAGGGAAAAACTTTCAGGACCGGTTAGATTTTAGTTAAGTCAGCTCCCTGAGCATAGTTTGTCTTCTGGTTCCACTGGCATCAATGCTATGGAAAACATAATACCAAAACATGCAGGAAAAGAAGAAATGTGTGAGTAAGGAGGGAGGGGAATCAGGCAGCAGTAGCCCAAATTTAGAGCAGATTCTGCTGTGCTGGAATCATACTCCAAAGTACAGTTTGGCCTGTTATCTGCCCAGTGGGTTGCCATCATCCATACCTCCTGTAAAATAAATCTGTTTGAAATGCACACTGAGTCCCAAAATAAATTAGATATCACTCACTGTAGGGTTTTGGAATTTAAAAAAAAAAAAAAAAAAGGAAAAAGGACTTGGCAATGAGCAAGGCCCAAAGGTGGGGGGGTTCATGTGATGCTGAATGCAATTAAACAGTTTTCTGTTGCTGCTGGAAGGGGGCTGCTATTCTTTTTTTGTCCTGTATTTCCTCCCACACAGGCACATGCCATTAACACTTGCCTTGCACCAATGCCAGCGTTCATCCAGCACTTAGTTTTAAGAGTGGGTCAGTTTATCTCACTATTTGCATCAGAAAACAAAGCCAGCAAAAAAGTGAGTGATCTCCTGAGCTTAGGAGCTGAGTCAGCTTTCTTGGTCACCTGGCACGTTCGGCTGAGTTCCACACCCAGCAATTCCATGGAAGGTGCAGAGGTGCAGGAGGCTCTGATGGGAGCAGAAGGGTGAGGGGAAAGATGGGAATAGGATCACAGCCTGTTGGCAACATCAAGCTGTTAGGTTGGTCCAGTTTCCTGCCAAATTGCAGCCCAGCTCTTCTTGGGCTCTGCTATCCAAAACATATTATCAAATACATGCAACTCCTATGTCAGAGCCTTGCCAGACTTTTACTGCTATGCACTCTGGGCCAGCTGAGTTTGCAGATCCTTGTGGATTCAAGAACCAGCCTTCTCCTTAGCTCTTGCTGGCACCTTAGGCAAGTTGTGGAACAGTGCTGCAATGTGCTTCCCCTCCAGGAAATTCTTCTTACTAAGGGAGCAATCTAATTATGTGCTTGAAACTTCTGGAGAACTATCACCAGCCCCTGGAGAGGAGCAGCAGGAATCCAAATGCTAGGCAACAATAGTAGGAAATGCTGCGATGAAGCCTGCATTCAGCAGGGAAGAGTGTCACTTAAATGACAAAATACCTACTTGAGAACTTCCTTTCTTTGAGCAGCAGTCTAGTGATTCCTCTGCTAAGAGGACTTGACATTTTGTTCACTGTCAGGTCACAGGTTTTACAGGCAGCTGTCATAAGAGGGCCAGCCTCTTTGTGCTGGGATTTATAAACCAAGAGATTCACAGATCTGTTTTATAGGTCACAGCTCTGGCCTTTTCCTGTTCCCCAAACCAAAGTGATTTCAGCTGGCCAATAGTCAAGCAGAGGGGAGAAGTCTTTTGCCCCTCAGGAGCAGCAGCAGGATACAAGTTTGAGTAATTAAAATCTACAAAGTCATACACATTCTTTTGAGAGGAAAACAACTAACTCTCTCCCTGAACCCCAGACACCCAATTAACAGTATCCACTCAGAGCAGCTGAGACCCACTGGGAGTTTGTGGAAGCTGTGGTGGAGACATAGGAACCTTTCCTCTCCTCCCACACATGAGCTTTCCAACATCCTTCACAGCGAAGTCGATTTGCTTCAGTGAAAATTCCTCTGTGCATACACCGAGTTCCTACCAGCAGCATCTGTTCTTGAGCTATCGTGGAGTACGTAACGGAGCCATAGGAACTTGAGACTCCAGATTATTCCTCACAGAATCATTCAATTTATGCTGCCAAGATCTTGAAAGAGGATGTGTGCACTTTCTGATGGAATTTGGAAACTGCAGGTATTTCAGTAACATGGCCAGGGATTTCTGAAGAGGACATGTCTTGAATTTCTTGGCAAGGGTGAAAGAAGCAGGTCTGAGTCACCAGTGGTGCAGCAGAGCTTCCATATTTTCATTTGTGAGGGTGGTTTTATTTTCTTCTTCCCACACTTATGCTGCAGTGTGCATGGTCTTTTACACCCTGTTTCAGGATCTAGATGTGCAAAGGAAGATGATTTGTTGTGGCTGCATTCAATGCCTGGTGTGAAGCCTGCTTTCTGAGAACACACTTGCCTTAGGCTTGCATGAGTCTTCAGATATGCTTAGCATTAAAATGTGGTTATCTTGGTTTCTAGCCCAGCTGAACTTTGACAATTAAGAAAGACGTGCAGCAAAATCAGACTTCTGTGTTTATTTCTTTTTAGCTTCTATGGAAATTATGATGATGCAGTCTTGCTCTGAGCATATGTGTGCTCTTGTGTGTCTGTCTGTCCTCTCTCTGCAAACATCTTCAGGCCACTCTGAGCCCCGCTTTATTCAGAGACGGCAGTTTCAAACACACTGGGTCCATAGATCTATCAGGAAAACAGCTGAAGATAGCAGAGGGAAAGCCTGCTGCCTTATATGGAAGAAAAGTATACCATCAACCCAAGCCATCTTAGGTAAAAGGAATAGACACAGGAGAGCAATATTATATATCCCAACCTCATACAGAGTTTTAATCAGAGGTCACACCATTATCTAGATGGTGGAAGATCCACCATAGATGAAAATGAGTTGGAAACCAAGTTTCAATTGCTGCATGGCATATGGAAATACTTGATTACTTAGGTGAGTAAAAAATAAATACTAATTTTGTCTTCCACTCTTTCCTGCTCTGTTGCTTTGCTTCTTTTGCTGCAGGCCTGTAATCTAGAACCAGATCCTGTGTGACCAGGAAGTGGAGTTTGATAATTATGCATACAAGGTTTATTTTAAGAGAGTGTTCATGAAGCTTATAAATTTGACAAGGAATATTTTACTTCCCATCATCTTGTAGATCTCATCTTTTATCCTACCTTGGTTAGGTCTGAGCAAGTCTCTGCATGTTTGGTATGTCCTTCGCCGAAACTATAAAATATATTATCAACATATTATTTCCTATAGGTGAATCCAAAGGCTCTGTTGGAGAAAAACACAATAAAACTCTGCTAGCTTTGAAATTTTGGTAGGATTCTAGCTACTTTCAACTATTCTTACATCTCCTATCTTGTGGTGAGGGCCTTACCTTCCCCAAATGAAATAATTTACAATACCAATTTTCTGAATCAGGACATAGTGAAGAACTAACAGAAGTATGATATAGATTTCAATTGCTAAAAGAAATAAGCTGAATGTTGTAAACTGTGTTCACAGTGGGTTTTGTGTCTCGACCACAGTGTGTCAAACCCTGAAGTATGCAAGTAACTCTGGGCATATAAATAGCCACCAGATCTTCAGAGTTCTGTGGCTCTACAGAATAAATGCAGAGACTGCTGTTGTAATAACTCCTAATCATATTGTAGTTTTACATCAATGGTACAACATATTAGATCTATGCCTTCATCAGTATGAGTTATTCTGTTGATTTCAGCACATTTATTCATGTTAGTAGCCAAATGCACTGCTCTCCCTGTATTGGTGAAGGAGATAGTAAATGTCCCTTGGAACTAGAATTTGAGCATCCAGACTGTTAAGCTGGAAGAGGGATCCCAGCAAGAGCTCCTGTGAGAAGGCTCTCCTGACACTTGTGCTAGGATGTGCAGCCCATCCCCAGACAGCCCCTGGATGCTGTGTGGCAATCAGTCACGGACCATTTGCAGTGTGCAGTTTGGATGCAGCCACCCTGTTTGGGGAGATAAGAGAGTTTAACAGAATGGGTAGGCACAGTGGCCCTCAGTGGGATCATAAGCATATTTAATTTGTTAGCATAGCCTTAGCATCCTTTAATTGATAAAATGGATACAGCTAATGTAAATTAGTGAGTATAGAAAGAAGCTCTTTTAAAGCCTGGCTATTTGCTACCCTTGCTTATCCATTTTGTTCTTTGAAAGATGATTTTAACATCAGCCCCTTCTTCACCTTTGAGGCCCAGCTGTCAGCATTTCCCATTTCTGCAGCTCACCCTTAAATTAAGGTAGACTCCTTATGCTCCCCTAAGCAGCAGTGGTGTCAGCAAGTACTACAGAAGCAATGCAGAGCCAGAAAGAGTGTTCTGAACTCATCTTTGGCAGATTCAAAAGCCTGTCATCCTTCAGTGCAAGAACAAGCCTCTGTAAGTGAGGATTATCTCAGAATGCATTTTACATTAAAATTCAAACACTGTCATAGGAGGAATATGCTTTTCTTCTTTTCTTTATTCTTTTTTCTGAAAGGAAAACATTCTAGTGTGTATTTTGATTGCCGTTCATTCTGCTTCTGATAAAAATCTCTGGAGAAAGACTCAAAATAACAAAATACTGTTTAAATGGGGCAAAACTTGATTAATTAAGAAATCAAAATATGCTTTTTATTAGTCAAGGATGTATTAATCAACAGTTTGAAACATGTTAAAACCTGCTGTTTAGTCCTCAATTATTTTTCACTACCTTTCCTGTACCTTTCACCTATTGTCAAAGCCTAGAGGTCCAGTCCTGACTGAGGACTAGGGTCCTCATTGAGCTCACACATGGAACATTATACTTAATGGGTTTATCTTCCTTCCAAAATGTTTGCTCAACTATGGTTATTACTTAAATGATGCAAAACTGTGACTATATATTTAGGATTATCCTGGACAGATGGTCTTGAATCAGTTCACTGTGTTTTGTTGTTTTAATAAATTACATTTTTTAATTAACTAAAATGTCACACAGAAGTTTCCCTATCAATTTTCCATAGGTTTCCTTAGCCTTTTTAATTGTAACAGCAGCCATTTCACATTCAGACATTCAGAATATATATATTAACAGCACTTTTCATTAATAATTTTGAAGCCACATGCAAATCAAGTGCTAAAAGACAATTATTCTCCTGGTGCACTTATCTGATTATGAAAAAAAGCTGACTTTGTCAGCATTCCTTGCTTTGCTGTAAAATATTATTACTGTTTTATAGTGGAAGGCAGTAAGAAACACAGTTTAATTTTTGAAATCTGATATCAGGCAACTTGTACCATCCATGTGTGTCTAAAATTCTGGGACCAGATACATCAGTTCCCAAAATGTATCCTGGCCACATTTTAAATACATATGAGGATAAGGTTCAGACGCACGATTTTCTCCCCCTTTCTGCATCCTGTTTGTCACTGGAAGAAAATTCACATGTATGGAGAAAGAAGGCTCTACAGTGTGCTCCAGTTGGTCTTCATCTGAACAGGCACAGGATCACAACAGCAGTGAGGACAGGGTTGGGGAAGGACAGAGGAGATACACACTCTGAAACCCTGCACACTGCCTCTTATGAGTGACAGTAAGTGAAAAACTTACTGTAAGTGATCCAGAGTGAAAAACTTCCATTAGCACAGGGGTGTAGATAAAGGAATTTGCTGGCAAGTATGGGACTAGAGAATTTTTCTATTTTTATTCAGGGTTATGGTCTTACTCCAGCAGCATTCTTTCCCTCATTACTCTTTGCTGCTACAGAACCACTCTGGATACTATGGTATTACATATTTATATTTTAGTTGCAAAATAATACTCTATGCAATTTCAACTTTCATTTCTAGAAAGCACCCTGTGATATTCCATGTCAGAAACCAACAAATTTCCTTCCTATGATCAGTTCATCTGTAACCTCTCTCTACAGCCACATTTTCACTGTACCTGATACTCACCTATAGATGATGGTTTTTTCAGACTATTTTCATTATTAATCTTCCTTTCTGAGGATTCTCTGCAGCAGACTGGCATTTTTCTGGGATGTTTCAAGGGAAGCTAATTTACATAAGGAAATTGCTTCAAGGTGATCTATCTTCAACAGTCAAAAAATCTGCATACTCTCTATTTGCTTTGTAGACATATTTTCTACTTTAACACATCACCTCTGGTTCACAAGCATCTCACCTCCATGACCAATCTTTGCCTTTTTCCTTGTGAGTGGGAAATAAATTTGTGATTGCCAAATGTGGCATCCAAGAAAATTGGGAGGGAAAAGCCTGTGCAAACTTAACAGCTGGAAGCTAAAGGAGACTGCCATGGGCCAAGGCTGGCTTACAGCTCTGAAGGAAAAAGTGCTAAGGGACAAAACCAGGTTCCTTCTTTGCCTGGAGATACTGCAAAAGGGCTGCTCAGAATGTCCTTCCTTCCTGAATAAGGTCAGTCTTTTATTAAGTAGAAAACCTGTTTATTATCTGCCATGTCCCAGGCTGGACATGTAAATTACTTCATTTACCACAGAGGCACTCAGCATCAAGTCAAGGGGCACCATGCAAAACTTGAAGTGGACTGAACAAAAGCAGTTCCAGCAAGGAATTTACTGACACATACCACTGAGAAATCCTACTTTGTTGACTGACACTCAGATCCAGAGCTACATATGTGCCTGGTCACAAGACAAGCAAAACATTGCATTTCTGCAAAAGTCCATTTCTCTCTTCTCATCCAGTCTTGATCTCAGGCAGAGATTTAGAAAACAGGATTGCATCAAAGTGGGGAGTAGCATGTGCTTGAAATGCTGCCACATTTCCACCCAGCCTATGGCACAGCTCTCATTACACAGTAGATGTGGCTTTTCTTCTTTCTCTTTCCTCTCTCTTCTCTCTATTCAATGATTTTTTTGATCATTTGGACAGATTAGGCCAACAAACTGCCAGTTCAAGTGTTCTACACAGCCATGTCAAACGTATGCACTGAATCCACTAATGCCATAGTTCAGTTAAAGATCTCCAAACTTCCTGCCCCCCACATCTCTCTCACAGGAAGGCTTTCTCCATAAACATCAGTAAGCTTGTCATTATACACTGTCCCTCAAATATTTCATTGCATCCCTCAAAACTATCCTTTTTGGAGAAGAGCTGACAACAGTGAGGAGCTGCCATGCAGGTCTGTTGGGATGCCTGAGTTGTTGTCCTGTCTTGTCTGTTTCAGTCTGTTGTCTTTGATTTTAAACTTAAATGCTTGGTTCCGAGAGGTGGAGACCTTGTGTCCTGTATCTGTACAACACAGAGCACTACGGTGTCCTGTGTCCATTGTTTCAGGTTTCTAAAAATGGATGCACTGATTGATCCTAATTGCTCTTCTCCATTTCTAATGGTTTATCATATTTTGTGTAATCCTACTCTTCCTGCCTGAGTACAAAATTATACTCAGAGCAGCAAAATCTTCAAGGATGAAGAACAAAAAACTATTTCATTCACTTCTCATTAATTTTTGGGAATAGAGTGTGTTTCCTCAAGGGCTCCTAGAGAGGACTTTGGTGCCCTAGGTCTCTGAGAGTGCTATACCCACATTGTAACAGGCCACTCAAACTTACCACTCCCAAGGATTTCTGCTGCTTCACCCCAAAATGGGCAGCCTCTGTCTGTAGCACATACTGGCAGTAGAAGTCCCAGCCAGGTCTGCCTTTCCTGTACCTGTTCCCAAACACAAGATAGACAGCTTGAGATGATACTGACAGCATAGGCTTGCTCCAGTGCTGGTGCTTCCTGAGGCAGACAGGAACCTGTCAGATGAAGTCAGTTACAACCACAGTGTTAAAAAAAGTTCCTGTACTGCTGTTTGGTAGCAGCTCTGTGGTGGAGAGAAAGCTGTCTGAAGCTGTGCAGTTCTGGATGTGTTTTAGTAAGAATGCAAGTATATACCCAAACTGAAAGTGTCAGATTAGAAAAATATGCAAACTGTTATGTAACAATAATGCAAAAGAATCTTGGAAAGATACTAATGTCTCTGTGTTTCCAGAGAGAAAAATGGGACGTACATGGGGTATGGGTGGACAGGCCATATGTGCAGGGTCACAGTTTTGTGGAGAAATGAGAAATTGCTCCCTGTACACTATCTCTTCAACATCTGTTCATTCTGTTGTTGCATGAAAGCATTCCCAAAGTGCTGGACAGACTGAACACAACTTGCCATTGCTCATTAAAAAATTGCTGTCCAGGCCATGAGGATGTGCTGCTCTAGCAGAGCATATCCTCAGTCACCCTGCTCCAAAGTGACACATGGCTCCCCGGAGGAGATGGACAGCCAGGAGGCAAGTATACGTTTGTGGTGGCTGTAGAAGTGTCAAAGGTTAAAGTTCCCACATGAGAGCCTGCCTGGCAACTCTTTCCAGCCCAGTGGCTGAAGAGTCCTTTGAGGACAGCAGGTTCCTGTCTCCAGTCTCCTTAAGGCAATGTGGGGGAATTTATGCAAAGGGACTCCAGAGGAACTGATTCCTGAACACCCAGCTTAACTTGAATCCTCATTTGTCTTGCCTCACTCTGTGAATCTTTTTTCCTTTTAAAGTCACCTTTCATACTGTATACAAAACACCCCTCTGTACACCACCTCCTGTTTCAGGGTTCCCTCAAGGCACCATGTGGTCAATATTTTACTACTCAGTGGCTCAGTGTCCCTCTTCACCTGCTCCCTACTGAAAATATACTGTAAACACTCCCACCTTGAGACATGCACACCAGTTTACCCCAATTTTTCTGCCAGGATCTCCATTCTTTTCACATGCCAAACGCTCTCTGCCCATATAATTTTTCCCTGCTGCCAACCCTCCTACCCAGTGCAAGGATTTTGTCTTCCTCTCCTTTGTCCCACTCTTAGGCTAGTTGACCCCAATTTCCATATGCTAAGGACTTTATGCCCTTTCTATCTGTGCTAAGGACTTGATGCTGTTTTTGCTTTACAATTCAGGCTCCCCCCACTCCCTTCCCTCCCTAGTTCCATGGCTGGGTTCACACTCATTCCCTCACTACTACTATGAGATTTTGTTTCTGAGAGAGAAATTATTCAAAGTGTGGATGTGTCCCAGCTGTGTGGACAGAACAAAGAAGGAGGATGGATGGGCACTGTTATCTAGGAAGGTATTAATGGATTTTTGGTTCACTATACATCTAGAAAAATGCCTGGGACTGTAATTAGGATAAACATAAGGAAAAGGTCTTCTGTCCTCTTAATTTTTTGTTCCTCCTTCATTATTAAAGATTTACTAAAAGCAAGAGAGTTCTGCCCACTTGTGCCAGGAACACACCTTGAAACTTGAGAAACAAGTGGAAACTGTGTTCAGCAGCTGTTGCTTTAGAGAAGACACGCGTACCTCACTGACTTGAGTGTAGTGCTCACAACTCAGCCTGTGACTTGTACAGAACAGAGGAGACAACACAGTCTAGCAAATATGATAATGTGACTTATTCAAAGATGTTTTCACGCTGAAAGACATCTCTTTAGGTCTCCTAAATGAAAACAAGCTCCCATACATACTGAGAAAAGAAAGATATACCAAAACATGCCTACACAATTTTTTTCTAAACTACTTATCACCTTCTTCTTAATTTGGGTTTAAAACTAGCATGAAAATTGTCTTAATCTCCACACTCCCAGTCTCATTAAACTGTCTATTCCTCTTGCTCTTTTTTCTCTGAATATTTATTTTTGGCTTGTCTGTCATTCCTGGTTCATATTTAGTTGTGTTTGTTCTTGTTTTTCAAAATGAGACCTGTTTCTATTGTCTTTACTCAGGCAGTTATTTACTGAAAGCAAATGGCAATCTTACTGGGGGAAAGGCAATGGAAATGACCCATGGCTTTCATATTAGGATTGTTATGGCTTCTATGACAAGCTGCATGATGGTAGTGATATTCACCAATATACAAGTAGTCTCAGATTTCACCACAAATGACTGGTTAAATATTATGTTTCCATTAATAATCTATGTAAAGAATCTATTGCTCATAAAATATACTACTTTTAACCTATTTTTAAATGCTTTTTATTCAGAAGAGTCAGTATTATTTAGGAACATGATTTTTGTGCTATGCATCATTGAAGACTGAAGGAAAACTAACTGATTTGCTGGCAAGATACATATGTTTTTATAGATTTTACATATTTTTGTGTAAAAACTTGGACTGATGATGTCTTCTTTCAATCATTTGAGTGGTGCAATTTCTGCAATAAACTATTCTTCATTGTTGCTTCCAGAAATGGCCAGATGTTTCTTGGTATATACATTTTATTAATCCTAAAAGGGGATTGTAAACTCCTTTTTAGCAGAGTGAAGATGGATGATTTACCTCTAAGGCAGTCAAGACTCATAATTGCGCATCTTCAGTTAATGGGAATACTGCTCTTGACTTCAGTAACTACAGAACAAAGTCATACTCAGGAACACAGATTTTTTTGAGGTGTCTAAGTCTCGCCAGAGGAGATAGTTGACAATTCTTCGATTGAGACTACAGTTTTCTCTTTGAGTTTTGATTTTTCCTTACAAATTACTATTAAATTTATATTTCCCATACAATTTACCTCCCCAGGGCAGAGCCACCCTGCACAAATAGGAAGTCACCTCACCACACCTTGTTCTTCCCTGTGCTGGTGCCATCAGTGCTGTGTTATGGCAGGTAGAGGAGATTTTCTTGTAAAACTAAGAAATATCTCTTTCATTTCTTTCAGTTCTCATCCTTGTAATCATATCATTACAAATCAGCCTCAAAAATATAAAGGAAACTTCATTTGTTAGCTCTATAGTTTTAAATAATCCTGAAGAGAAAAGTGTAGGACAGAGTTTGCATGTTATTTTTTTTTCTCTATAATAAGGCAAACATTGAGGCTTTCTGGGGAGATAACATATTTTCTCAAATCCATTCAGGATTTGAGAAGGTGGTCCCTTATGAAATTTTCCTGAAGGAAATTTTAAAACAGTTTTAAATTATTGACAGATATCTCTCTTTGGCTCAGGGACAATACTTAACAAGCAGTATGCTGCAGCCTACTCCAAATCTTGCTGTCATTATAACCCATGGTTTTATATTTTTTTCCCTTCCCTTCCCTTCCCTTCCCTTCCCTTCCCTTCCCTTCCCTTCCCTTCCCTTCCCTTCCCTTCCCTTCCCTTCCCTTCCCTTCCCTTCCCTTCCCTTCCCTTCCCTTCCCTTCCCTTCCCTTCCCTTCCCTTCCCTTCCCTTCCCTTCCCTTCCCTTCCCTTCCCTTCCCTTCCCTTCCCTTCCCTTCCCTTCCCTTCCCTTCCCTTCCCTTCCCTTCCCTTCCCTTCCCTTCCCTTCCCTCCCCTCCCCTCCCCTCCCCTCCCCTCCCCTCCCCTCCCCAGTTTGGGCTGCATGATGTGAATGAGTTAGTAGTCTGGGGATGTATGCTTACTGCTTTGCTTTACTAGAATTAGAGTATCATAAAGGAAACCTCCCTCATGCTGAGCACTCCTGGTGAAATCTTTCCTTGGTCATATTAAGCCAAGTGACCTTATTGAACTTGGAGTTGATTTAAAAAGATATATAAAATGGGGTGGGGTATTTTACAAGTTTGTAAACTGAGTAGAAAGGTAATGTCCAAACATCTTAAAAACTTATTTCAAATGCAGAAGTAAAGACACCTCTGATTACTGCCGTGGGACAAGTGGTGGACCCCATCCTCTGTTAACAGTATTCTCCTGCAGCTTCTCATAATTCATGTTGCTGGTCCTGTCTTGCCAGAAGAAACAAAAACAAAACCCCCAAACTGCTGTACAGAGATCCCAGCATCAGGGCCATTTTTGCACACACACACACATGCCCCCAGCATCTTCATTGCCAGACTGAGGATGTCAGTTGTAATAAGAATGAGGTTTTGTATTACATCCAAAGTGAAGTGACTGCGGCTCTTGCCTGCCAGGAGGCCTTCCACTGCTCCTTCCCCTTCCTCCCCCGCTAGCCACCTCTGGCTGCTTCCCTGGAGACAGCTCCAGGGATGGTGTAGCTGAGCAATGAGAGGTTCAGAGCTGATCCTGTGAGAGCTCATCCACCAATACTAATAATAAATTAGTAATAAAAAATACTAATTAAAAAAACAACATTTTGCTCTTGGATCCAGTTTATCTCTGACCACACCAGGGCCTAACTCATAGGAAGCAACCGGGCTATCACTATAGCAGACAGATGAAGTAATCCAAAATTTGGTGTAACATGAAACTTCTCCTAAAGATACCAGGTGATGTTTTAAGCAGGCATATATGGGTGCAGCCTTTGACTCTTGCTATTTGGGAAGGTTTGTCTGAGATGTGGCAGAGCAGCCAGCAGAGAAATTAACCCTCCCACACAAGCCATGGTTTACTGTTCTCTGAGCAGCATCAAGAGCCAACCACATCAAAACCTGTTTAAACAGGACAGAGTCGTTCATGCTTTGCAATGTGCAACTTATATGCAGCTTTGCAGAAGTTTATCCCAAAAACCACCAGTTGCAAGGTAGAATTAGTCTTACATCATCAGGCTGGAAAAGTCAGTTCTTCCCCTCTTTGCAGAATGCCGACAAACACAGAAGAGATTTGGAAATCATCAAGGCCAACAAAAGCTGGAGGGAACAAAAAAACCCAACCCAAACCACAAATCAACAACAAAACCCCAAAACCAATTAAAAAAAAGGCCTTGGCTAATAGAAATTTTGACAAAATTGATAAACAAGAATTTTGTTCCAACCCACACCACTGACATCCCACCCCTCTGCTTACTTCAAATGAATAGCAAGGATGCTATCAGAATGGTTTGTACTACAGGAGTGCCTAAGGTGAGTTAGCTGCTGTCAAAAAGCACTGTGTGCATGCTCATACTTCCACAGGGTCTATGGAAAGACAACTACAGGTCCAGAAAAGCCAGGGGAATGTAGTGATACACAGCAAATGCAGAGAAAGGGATGAAAGCAAGAGTGCAAAGCAATGATAGGATCAGGTCAGGTCAATGACTAGTCAGGTGAGCAGCCTATCACTTCACCTCAGCAGGGCTGTCATTTCACCTGCACATCCGTGCACAGGAGGCTGTATCCTGAGTCCTGGGACTGAGGAGGAACAGTAGCAGTAGGGTCTCACTGTGTGTGAGTCCACCGAGCAGACTTGAGGCTTCGTGTGTAGCTTCATGTTCTCTCCTGTAAAGCCACTGTTTGCCCAAGGGAGAGCAATGCTACATTGCATTAAATGCAAGCATGTGAGGTCCTGGTGATCTGGCTGGGAAGTATGAGACAAGGGCAACTTTACAAATCTGTGGTGACCCACCTGCCACAGATGTGGCTCTTCTGTTGGGCTGTGAACACATAGTTTTAGCAGTGCTGTGGGCTTTGATGGAAAGGGCAGCTCCTTACTTGTATGGGTGAGCCAAGGTCAAAGAAAGGTTTGCACCAGTAGTGAAGTGTAGAACCTGCCACAAGAACTAACAGCCAATACGGACAGGGCCACGTGCCAGCCAGGGAAGGCCTGGCAGGCCAAGTGAGGAAGTTTGCGTTTGATGCAGCAGAAAAGAAGACAAAAAGACAGGTACAAAAAAATCCCCAAGGCCTAAATAGAAATTTGAGACTATGACATTGTCTTCTAGGATATACTGTAATGGACCAAGCTGGATTTGTCTTGAATTTCCTAAAGCTGTTGTCCTAGGGTAAATTAGTGATGTGCATCCAACAGTTCTGGAAGTCTTGGGTGCTAATGGACAAAGCAGAAAGGAGCAATAGGATCAGCTCAATAAAGCCTAAAAGACAAAAGATATTTGCAGCATGTATTTAATGTATTAAAAAGGGGGGAAATAGCATTTGCTGGGCTGGTAAGGAGAAGGAAGCAGCTGCTAGAATACTAGAGGACAAGGGCTTGCACACAATTTTAATTTCTGTGAACGGAAATGAGAGAAGGAAAAGAGCTTAAGGGAAAAGAGAGTGAAGCCCTCAAAGTTATTCTATGACCTTAGCTTCCCTGAGAATTTTTTCTTTCTGTATCTGATTTAGATTATAATGTCCCTAGGGCAGCAGTGGTCTTTGAATCTTCTTCAGTACTGGCCAAATCATGATGCTTAATGAACAAATAAAGTGTTGATAAATGCATATAAAGGTTTCTTATCTGCAGTCTGGCATTTAATAGATGACACCAGTTAAGCCTGACAGGATCAGCTTCAAGGGAAGAGCATGAGAGCCCTTCCACTTGCCTTCAAACAAGGGAGGTTCTGGTTCATGTTGCAAACAATTCTTTGAAATTAAGAGGTTGCAATTGGGTACGGTACACAAGGGACATTTCTGCATATTGCATATGGCAATTTCACACCAGACAAACTGCAGACGCAGTCAGGCAAGCTGCTGCATCTTGGTGGACCCCAGGGCTCCACGTGGGTGCAGAAGCTGGCCATGCAAAGCAGCTTGCTGGATTAAGGCATAATTCATTGCTGTGGTACAGCTTACTCACTCTAAAGGGCTTTATTCACAGCAGGGATGATTGAGGTGCCGGGAGGCACAAGCCTAGTTGAAATAGATTTGTCAGGCTTATTTCATGCTTTGTTGTGGTGGCTGCATTTAGATAGATTGTGAAAATTATGTTATTTCTAAGGTTCAGATTAGAGTATTGCCTAGAGATTAATAAAAATTGGAGATTCAGTTGTAAATGTCAGGTCCAAAATTCTGTGAAAACACCAACAGTCTGCAATCCCAATCATCTGCAAGCTAAAGAATGGCAAAGATTTATGCAGTATTTGGTTTGCCAACTTCAGCAGTCTCTGGCATATTTAGAAGAATATAGAGGCTGAGAAACAGACTTGCTCATGTGGCTTTTGGTATGTTCTCTTTCTTATCATATTCTGTTTAAAATAGTAAGTGCCATCTTTTCCTTTCTGCTTTAGCCTTCAGGAATTTAGGTTGTTCTTTTTGTTTTGAGTTGTTAAAGAAAAGGTAGACTTGTGGGTGGTAGCAGATTTACTTTGTGACAAAGCTAAAAAAATGCTGCCATGGCCATATTCCCCCATCTAACAAAAACAAACAATCTGGAAAAGAATTCCCATATCAACACATTAAGAAATGAAAAAAAACCCCTAATTTTGCAGGTAAAAATGGCATTCCCATTTTGTCACAGGAATTATACAAATAAAACTAGTAGTCTTACCTGTGTTCTAATGTATCTAGGATTAAGTACAAGTCCTGGTGAATTGATTCAGGGATTGCACAAAAGGGACACTGTGACAGCATGTTTGTTGTGGGCCATTTGGGTAAGTATCTGGCAGATGAGACTTCTCTCAGATGAAGCTGAGGGGGCTGTGCAGAGAAGATGGGGAGGTGGAAGGGAGAATAAGGCAGAGAGGAAGAGCCAGCCATGGTGTGAAAAGCCTTGAAACAGTGCAAATGGATTTGAACTTCTGGCTAAGAAAGAAAACTGAATAAATGTCTGTCACAGGACCAACTTCTGCTTGTCTCCTCCCTCCCCCAAGAAATGAGAATGATATGCGTACTTAGACAGAGATAGATAAATGGATATATATAGAGAGAGACATAAAATTGGGAAGAGTGGTTGAGGGAAAAGTAAGACACACCACATCACAATGTTATGCAGTTAACAAGAAACAAGAAGTAGCAGAAACAATTAAAAAATACCATGACATGATATGGAACTTTCCACTTTCAGTTGCATTTAAAAGCTTTATAAAAGAAACTTTAAATTAAACAACTACATTATCTTCACCTCAAAACAGTGTCCTTTGTTGGCAGACAATATCAATATTTAACACCACCCCCTACGCCCCAATTTTACATGTTTGAACCTACAGATGTCTAGTACAGGCATTAGAAATTAATAACCCTGGTGTGAGAGATAGCAAGTAGGCTGATTTTGAATTGTAGATGGGTAAGCAGAGGTACCGCTTGAAGCATTGTGACATTTTACGAGGGACATCAGAAAGAGAAAGCAGCTTCCAGTCCTGATAGATGTAATAGCCATTTTCCACTCAGGGTAAACAAGGAATCAATGACTTGCCCCCTTTTTAGTGTCAGCTGAAACAATGGAAAGCATGTGCCCAAGGACACAGCCAGATGTAAACACTGTCATCTGTTCCTGGGAGAGGTCCCGATATCCCAAACGTGAATGAGGCAGGGGAAGGAAATAAAGACTTGTATGTGAAAGAAAAGGGGCAGAAACATGAGAGAGAATGAGAAAGTCATCTGGATATAAACCTACATATCTGAGAAAAAACAACACTGTAGTTTTGAGAGCTGTGATGGGCTGATTTACTACTAGATGTATGCAGAAGTGGGGAGACCTTCATTTCCACTACTTCCCCTTTCCTCCTCATTTCTTAGTCTCGCAGGCCCACTGTTCATGCTGGTGCTGGTCCTTACATCTCTCTGAACTGACATAACTGACCAACCCAGCAGAAAACTAATGCAGAAACACGTAGGTATGCATGGGTCATACAGCTAGCACAGGCACTGGGTGGAACTGCTGGTGAAAGGAGGGATGTATGAAGAGTGACATGAGGTGAATGATGAAGGACAAAAGGAGGAAGAGTTGAGGCAAGATTTCCATTTGGAGGAATGGAGCCATCCTACAGCTCAGCTGCCTGTGAAACCACAGCCTGAAAGCACATAGAAGTGCAGTCAGGAAGTAAATTGGGAGGTTATCCTCATGCTTTATCCTTACTTTGTTCTCTAATAGAAATAATCCTAATATCCAAAATTCTCACTAACAAAAAGGTCAGAATTGGCAACACATAAAGGTGCTTCTCTAATCCAGCTGCAGTCAGCCGCCATGGTTTGTAAACATGATTCAAGAGGCAGACAGAGTATATTTGATCTGGAAAGATAAGAGTGTATGCTGCCTGGGGAAAGAGTTAGATGTACTTTGACACAGATAATAAGATGCCATGCCTTAGCCTTGACTGTCTTTTGCATACCCATCTCCCTGTGAGAAATATCTGAAGATGTCATTAAGGAGAACAAAGCAAAGCAAAACTCTGAACTACAGCTTTTGCATGCTAAATATTGTCCTGAATACACAGTGCGCCTGCACAGATTCCTTTTGAAATGGGAGCAGAGGTGTCACCTGGTGCTTTTCTCAATCTGGGAGTGAGAAAATAAAGTCCCACTTGTAAGAAAAAAAAATTTTAAATCCATAGTAGTAGCCTGGGAAACTGTTGCTTATGATAGGTTTATTAAAGTACTTTATCGTTTTCATGAAGAATGCTCAAATACTTTTAATGAAAGTTCCTACTAAAGTAAAACCTCCAGGGTCATACCAAATATGGTCAGAAATTGCCCAGGGAAATCTCTGTATTTTGTCTTCCTTAGAGTCCATGACATTTTCTACTTCAGTGAAGTATCTCCAAATAATTCAGTCAACCTCTGTTGAATTTTAAGGTAGTTAGATTGAATGTTTGAAATATCTGGGCAATTTAGAGACTTGGGTGCAAGGTGTGCCATCAGGTGTTTTATCTTGAGAGCATATAAAATTACTGTATTTGCTTTGTGAATTTTATATCTTCATTAGAAAAAAAAATCCATAAATAATCTGTAGATCTTTAAATACTTTAGGGTGACAGGATGAAGCAGGTTAAGTTAGCTTTTCTGTTAATTATTTTAGGTGAACAATTTTAAAGGATGCTGATTATGAGGTTCAAAGCATAAGGACAATTCAGTCCTGGTGCCACCTAATGCTCTAGGGAGAAAGACCAGATTTTGACTAAGTCAGCAGCAGAGCACTCGCTGAATTGAAGGACTGCATTTTGCTTGCCTGGTGTCTCACAGAGAGTGACAGAAGCACTACACTGCCAAGCTCTAGCCAGGAAATCAACTCTACCCAGATGAGTCACCAAAATTAACTTCTTGGAGCAGACTACAATCGTATCCCCAGTGCAAATTCGAATATATGCATCGCAGAGTTTTACTGGAGAGCACCCTACTGGGGTGGTGTGCTGAGTTCACTGAGTTCTTACCCCACTGCACCGGAGAGGAAGGGGGAAAGTCACAGCTCCACTTTCTCCAGTGCTCCTCGCATCCTTCTCCAAGGGTTTAACCATCTCGTGGATTTCACCTCCACGCTGCCTATATAGCATTTTGGGGATTTTCTTCACGAACATAAGGCCCAAACATTTTCTTTTCGCAAAACACCCCAAATTAAAATGGAAGCAGGGAAATGCTGGCACTGCACGGGCTGAGCCGAACCGCTTGTGCCAGCCGTGCCCCCCGGGAAGCGCAGCGCCAGCAGCGCCTCAGCCCGGGGCTCCTCCATGCGCAGGAGCCAAGCCCCGTGCTGGGGCAGACGGGCCCCCGCGGGTTTCTGCGCCGAGATCAGTGCGACACCGCCCGGGGCACGGCCAGGCACCGACTGAGCGGCTGCCCCTCGGCTACCGAGCCCAGAGCTGCGACCCGCCAGCCCGCAGCCCCTCGCCCGCCCGCACCGGGCCAGGCAGTGGGCGGAGGGCGAGGCCCTGCTGCCACCACCTCCCTCTTTCCGCCCGCCCTGTCAGGCACCGCCTCCGCCTCCTCCTCTCCTCCTCCTCCTCTCCTCCTCTTCATCCTCAGCCGCCTGACAAGGGGACGGGGGCGGCAGCCGCGGCGAGGCAGCAGCGGGGGGGTGGCAAGGTAGGGGACAGCCCGCGAAGCTCCGCCGGTGCGGGCTGCTTTTCGTCCTCGTTCTCCTGCGTGCGGGGCGCTGAGGACCGGCCATGGTGAAGGTGTCGTTCAACTCTGCGTTGGCGCAGAAGGAGGCGGCAAAGAAGGAGGAGGAGAACAGCCAGGTGCTGATCCTGCCGCCGGACGCCAAGGTGAGGGCGGCGGTGGGACCGACCCTCCGGGGCCCCCGGCGCCGGGCGCTCCTCTCCGCTCCGCCGCGCTCGGCAGGGCTGCCCGGGGAGGGCAGCGCGGCGGGGACGCTGCCGTGCTTTGTACGCCCCTTGCCCGCGGCGATGGCCCCCGGGCGGGTCGGGGGGAGGCTGCGCGGCGGTGCGCCCCGCCGCCCCATCGGCTCACGCTTCTAAAATGGCTGACAGGGCGAGCTTCTCGGCTCCGCTTCTCCCGACTCCGGGGATCTCTGTGGTGGCTCCGTTTTTCTGTTTGTTTCGTTGGAGGTTTTTGTTGGGGTTTTGTTCTGGAGGCTTTTTTTTTGTTAGCCCGTACAGCGCGTAGACCGCGGCCACCTCGGCTTTCGGGGCCGGCTGCGCGCCCGCTCCCGCAGCCCCCTGGCTGTGTTGGGCCGGCGGTGGGAGCTGGGTTGTGAGGAGAGGGCGGGTCGTGCCCGCTGTTCCCCCCGCTGCCATCCCCTCCGGCCGCCCGGCGGGGCCCGGCCGGCTGCTGGCGAGCTCCCGGAGCCCGGATGCTCCAGGGCAAGGGAGCGCTTGGAGGGTGAAGTTGGGGGTTCGGCCGCGCTTATGCCGCAGCGTGTTCGCAGAGCCTGGTGGTTGTGTGGTGCGGAGAACTTCGCCTCGGAACTTAAATAAAGGAACAAAGAACTGCCTCCCCCCGCCCCAAAACAGCACCCAAACTCCGGGCGCTGCTGTCGCCTCCCCTCTGCTAAAAGCAACGAAGAAAAAAACACCAGCGGCTTTTAAAGTTTCTGAAGTGCAAAACTGCCTAGAGTATAAAGGGTTTTAGTTGCAATTTTTATGCTCCCGTAATCAAAACCAGTTTTTAATTCGGAGTAGGGTAATTTGCTCTAAGCTCTTTCAAAAGGGAATGAAAACTTGAAAAATGGCCAGCTGCACATAAACAGTGTCTTGCTGTTTTCATTTGCTTTTACAGTCTCTTGTGCATCAGGCCTCTGAGTTAACAGATTGGCTCTTCAAAAGCGATAGCGTTTATTAATTTCCTAAATCTTTGTGGTGAATTTCTGCCTAGGAAGACAGTGTCTGTTCAGTTTGTAGCATGAAGTTCTGCCCTGGTGCAGCTTTTGCTGTGATTTTGATGGGGCCAGGTTCTTCACCTGCAGAATCCACTGTCATTTCACGGCCGATGGGAACCAGAAGGGTGCTTCTAGTGACATCTCCCTGATACAGCAAGTGGTTAAATTTCACACTTCCACTGAGCATACTGCACTTTCAGATAAAACTCTGACCAGAGTATTTAAGTCTCTAGAACAGTGTGCCACAACAGATGAGACAGTACTGTTGCTCTGATTGCCTGCAATTATACGAAATCCATTAGGTGCTCGTGTTCCTGGAGGAGTGCTATTCTCCAGGAAGTAGTGGCTTCCCTGAGCCCAGATTAAGCTGTAGAATTCCTTCCTGACCCCAGGTTTGGTGGTCAGTTTGACACCAAGCACATAAGCAAGACACAAGCTACATGTTCCAGAAAATGGGTTTTTCTTATTACCTTGGAATCCAGACCTGCCCTGGATGATGTTTGTTTCCAGATAGCCTACCAAATTTGGCTTGTTTTTCTGCTGCTAAACAAACAAAATACATCTGGCTAATTGTACACTGGGGAACAAATCCTCCCGACCCCATCCAGATACTGACGGAAGCATGTCATTTGACTATGATTTCCTTAATGTGGAGCTGTAAATTCTAGCAGCTGAGGATTACATACAAAATCTGCCTTAACTTTGGTTTCCTTGCCTAGAAATGAGACTTGTAAATATTTATTAACCAGGTCAAAAGGCGGTCTGATCTCACAGTAGCTACTTAAAAGTTCTTGCACTGCTGTCAGGGGATGAACACGCCTGAACGAAGCTTGAAACACTCCTAAAATAGCTTGCTAGGAGGGGATGCTCAGTACAGATGAAAATTCCAAAAACAAATGAGCGCTCTTGAGGGATGAGTCTTTGACATTCTCCTTGACACATTTCTATCTTTTGCCTGCAGAACTGCAAACCTGCACCTAACAGTGTGCAAAATTCTCGAGTAAGCTTTTTTTGAGCTTTTGTATTTTAAAGCATCAATAAAAGCAGATCTGGTACAGTAGCATTGTCTGTAGTTTTTGTAGAGCAGGCTGTGCAATCCATGCAGGATTAACAGTAGTGAAACAAACAGTGCCATGTAGCTCTAGAGATACTGTGATTCTTCAAGTCCGCGAGCTTATTCTCAGATCTTTGGGTGGGGGGGCTGGGTGGAAAGGAACTGAGGGCCGTTGTAAAACTTGATACCTTTGAGGTAAGTGCAAGATCCACTCTTTGAACTTTGCCTTCTCGAATACAAGTGCATTAGAAACAGATCTTCCCCCACCCTTCCATAGCTTCAATTGCCTATGCAGCTCTTTGGAGGAAAGGGAAGAAAATAAACCACATCTGACAAATGCATTATTCATATCACGTTGCTGCTGGAAAGCCCTTCACTTCAAGTGAGGTTTGGAGGCAGTGTGGGAATGTATATTGGAAAAAAGAATTCTGGTAGACTGAAAAAGGTCACATCTCCAAAACAGCATATATGGGACATTTGTTTTCCCTTCTCCTACATTGTTTCTGTAGGAAAATAATTAGATCTGGATCACAAGTGTAAACATGAAAAATATTGCAACATTTTATGAGGCTTTCTTTTATGAACAAAGTCCTGGAAGGCATTCTGGACTTAAGTGAAGGGAAGACCCTAAGAAGCGGCTCAACAGAATTGCACTATCACAATTTTATTACCAAGAACTTAAAAATATTTGAGCTACAGATATTAGTAAACTAGTTGACATTAATGAATAAAGCCGAATACTCTGAAATGTCAAGAAAATAAAAATTCATGGAATGAGCTTTTGGGCTAATTCTTTGACAGTCTCATTCTGCTGCTTTTCCCAGCACAGTGCCTTGAAGATTGCCACTCTGCCATTGCAGGATTACTCTCAAATACATAATCTTCCAAGGATTTAGCAAAGAGAATTTGCAGCTAAAATATGCCGATGATACAGCATAGAAATACTCTAATCTTGCAAAACATTGCCCAGTAACCTCTGATGCAGATACTAATCGGAAATTAATCAGGGAAGGTAAGACAGGAAGAGGCAAGAAGAGTAGGGGATGTGTCACGGAAACAATGTCTTAAAAAAAAGGTTTTGCAGAAGGCAGTGGTCTTAGGCTTTGGAATATGTTACTTAAAAAGGAGTTGAAAAATCTAGAGTGCTAATCCCGTCTCTGCATAAATCATTGCTCGGTATTATGACATGTAGTGAAAGTGTCTCCATAATTACTGTAGGCAACCATTACAACTCTGTAATGTTGTAATGTTTTTGTTGTTGGGATGGTACTTCTATGCTGTAATTCTTGGCCAAAATACAGAATACTCCTGGTGAAGGGTCTTGGTCCACATTTCATTTTCCATTTTGCTCATTGTCTTTACAATAGGGTGTTTTATGACCCAGTTTCC
Source organism: Vidua macroura (assembly GCF_024509145.1). Taxonomy (NCBI): domain Eukaryota; kingdom Metazoa; phylum Chordata; class Aves; order Passeriformes; family Viduidae; genus Vidua; species Vidua macroura. Next base: position 99,825,039 of record NC_071572.1, on the reverse strand, counting down.
CAACAAACAAACAATGTGTGGTCTTTTAACATTTCTCCCTACAATAGATCTTTGGAGAGCCAAAGATGGTTCTGAGCATAGCTGAAGTCTTCAGACATTTTATAAAGGCCATTCAGTATATTAAGCCTTCCCAAAAATCTTCATGCCCTCAGTGACTCAGGATGTTGCTCCCTTCTGCGAGGTTCAGTGGCAACCCTTTAAAAAACTATTTTTTTCTTTTTGGGTTGCTCAACATGGTGCATCTTTACCACATCCAGCTTTGTGCACAGAGGCTGTGGATTCACACATATGTATGGTGGCTGACCATTGGATAACTGCATGTGCAGAGAGTTCAATGTAGAAGTGTAAATGTTAAGAATTTTAAAAGCAGCAGCTTTCTGGATTTATTCCTTATAAGAACATTATTACTCTGACCTTTAAAATTAGCCTTCTTTAGCTTAATCTTGCCTAAAGCATACTAAAATTGACATTTTTTTAACACAGAGTGAAGGGATCCACCTAGAAAATACTGTTCAGCAACAACTAGTGAGCACTATTTTGCGGTGTAGAAAAACCCTCAGATTTTGTGTAATTGGTGTTAAATATTTCTGAAATAAAGGCATTCACTTTACAGTTTTTTACATATCTATATACATATATATGTATACAAAAGCTACTGTATCCACTAAAAAAATAGTAATTCGTTTATTATTTTGCTGTCAGGAAAGCAGGTTTTCACACTTTATGGAATGTCCCTGTAGCTGTGTGATTTAGGATTGTTTTGTTTGGTTTTCAGTTCTTTTTTTCTTTCAGGAGTTCCCATATTCCCTTTATAGGCTTTCTCCAGCCAAATTTCTATAGGCCTTACACCAGATGCCATTGGGGAAAGAGCAGTCTTTATATTTTCCTCTATTTTCTGTGATGCAACTAGGTCATTCAACCAACCAGCTTCTGCTATCTGTCAGAGCATTGTGGAGATTAAGACATGATTATTTAAAGAGGACCAGAAGTAAAAAATCCTAACAGAGTAAATTCTCTCCCCCTTCTCCCAGATGTTGCTAAAATTTTAATGAAAATGCACCAAACCATAGATGAAAACCCTCCAGTTTCAGGCACAAAAAGTAGCCAGGGCTTGTTCTGTTATTTTATTGAATATTTATTGAATATTTATTGACTGAATGGGTACCCAAAAACATAAATTAGGGTAAAATGGGTTTTATTGAACAAAATTTGTGTTGTTAATGAGGGACTTCTCCTAAGAAAAGTCCCTCATTAACAACACAAATTTTCTCCTAATAAAGAAGCCTTCTGGCTGATACCTTCCCCTCATTTTTTTTACATTATGAATTTGTGCTACTGGTTAAGTAGTGCAGCTTCCTGAACATAAGGTAACTGTGGCCTTGAGACTTTTGGCTCCTAAAGCTATTCCTTAAAGGCTGCCAGCAATTGGGACAATACTAAAAAACCAAGATCTCTAAAAGTTTGTGGTGCTCCTTTGACAATCTCTTGCTATTTTTAAGTGAGTTCAGGGATTTGGAATTACAAAATCCAAAATGTGATCTGGAGGAGCTTGTGTCATCCCAACAATGGGCACGAACCTGTGGGACAGAGGAGTTCTGTCAGTGCTCCATATCTCACTTCCTTTTCTGTCTCTCATAACCTCCTGACCTGAATAACAAATACAAAGTTTTAGTTGAGAAACACAACCATTTCCCAGAAGAATTACATTTAATGTTTCAAACAGGATGTGTTCTGCCAGACCTTTGTGATAACTGCTTCATCAGTTGTTTGTATCATTCGTGTTTTTGGCTGACTGAGCAAGAGTTGATGGCTGTACCATAGAGCTCGTGTGAACTCAGTGCAGGGATGACTAGAGAGACAACGTGAATACTTTCTACAGTTCTAAATAGTTTCTCTTCAGTTTCCCAAACTTTTACTTGGCTGAAACCCCTTGCCTGAAAAATGTGTTTGGAGAACTTTTTTTCCCCTTAATATCATCATATGGAAAGGTCTCTAATTAGGTGATGCTTTATTTAGTGCAGCATCTAGAAAAACTATCCTGCACTGTAATGTATCTTTACAGTAAATGCCAGAAGTACTTCTCTTACATTCACTCCAGTCTTTCTGTGTTGCAATACTCTTTTTGATAAGCCTCAAGAAACTAGTTTAGATATTAACGTTGCATAGCAGTATGAAGAATACCACTTAAACAGAGGCTGTTGAAATGAAAGTTCTGTTCAGTGGAAAAGATCAAGTTAAATTAGTTAATTTCTGAAGATGTGGATGAAAATGAAAAGCTGAGCTCTCCTGTGAAAATCATTTGAAAGAAAATTTTCTTGGAATCAGCAGTATTTTCAAGGGAAATGATTTCGACTCATTCCCTTATAATGAATATTTAATCCAACATGTGAACATCAAGGAAAGTTTAATTTCAAAATGTAATGTGTATATATGTTTTTCTTCTGTTAAGTATTTTAATGAAATGTTTGAAGTTGCAAATGTAACCTAACAGTTGTGTTTTTATAGATTATTTTCTATTTTCAGATTTATTTTCTTTGTTATTTGTGTAGGTTTTTTCCTTTTTTTTTTTTCTTATCAGCATTTTAGTAAATGTTGATGCTAATAGCCTTTGGGATGGGGGGCATGTAAGAATGGTTAGCATACTTACCTCCAGTAATGTTTTCAGGTAACTGTTCTGCAGTTGTGGTTTTGGAATATTTGTCAGCTTTATATATATTTTCTAGCCAGTAGCTACAGGCATCAGATAGCTCTTCATAAAAAGAAAATAGTCCTCTCTGTGACCCTCAGAAAATACCTTCAAATACAAATAATGCATTTTTAAGTCCTAGTAATTTTAAATATTCTTTATTCTGCACTTCCAAAAACATTATGACATTTAAAAAATGTAACTACAGCTGGGATAAGTAATTATGTGTTTTGTTACTTATTGCACAGATTCCTTTTTCTTCTCCTTATTTTTTTTCTTCCCTTCCTTCTCTTGTACTGTGATTGACAAAGGTTAGCATTATCTGCTTTTAGTCTCCTGATCTGTATGAATAATACAGCATTCATTTTCTTACTATTTATGTACTGCTTTTTATCCTCAGTGGAAATTACTTTGAATCTACAGATGAAAAGCATGCTAATTTATAAAATTCGGATATCTGTCCTAATTTTACAGATGTGGTAAACCAAAGGAATGAGATAATTAATAAGATTGAGCACTGCAATGAAGTCAGAAATGGTTTTGTGGCAGACATCATGTGATCTAGGTAGGGTTTGGGCCACAACGGGCATACAGAAAAGCACTAGGTCCTTCCTGAGTGATCCATGTGTCATCTACAAGCAAGGGTCCTCTGTGCAACAGCTGTACAAAATTCATCATGACAAAATGCCAAAGTCATATTTGTCCAACAGTTATTATAGAGATCTTGAAAGAAAAAAAAATTAGTATCTTGTTTGTCCTTTCCATGTAGTGTCAGTGTGTGTGTGTGTACACAAATATTTTTCTAAAGTTGATATATTATTAAGTATGCAATACATATAATTTCATATATATATACACACACAAAAATAAAACCCACAGGCATTTTAAGAGTAGAGTTCCTTGAATGCAAGTCTTTGGTTAATTTGCGGTTGTCTTTGTCCTAGTCTTCAGCAAACTCCTGCTTTGATGGCAGCTTTCTGCTCTTTTGTGGGTAGAATGAGATGGTGAATGACTGTGAAAAAAGAGCAGGCTGGGGAGATCATAACTGGGAGGGGTCAGTGATCTCTGGGGTGGATCTCATATAGTTGCTGAATCACTAAGGCCTGCTTATTTATTTATTTATTTATTTTAAAAGATAAAGCCTACACAAAAATAGAAAACCCTTGCCCTTACACATTTGAAAATGCAGCAGCTTTTGCAAGGTTGTGAGGCCAAACACAACTCGGAGGCTGCTGCACAATGCAGTGAGTTGTCTTGCCTAAGATTGGCAGTTTTGGGAAGCTCTTGGTGAGGTGTTTGAACGCTGTCCAGGTCTGTGATCCTGCAGGGTGTGATGCTGCGGGGTGCTGGGCACTAGAGTGTGTGCTCCACTTCAGACTTGGAATAGTCTACCTGCAGTGAAGCCCTTCAGATTGTTACAACAGTTTTGTCTAGAAAGAGGGCATAATTAAACATCAGCCTTCCAAGGTCAGCTCTCCTGTGCTGATACTCATAACTGCTACAATTAAATGCTATTCTGTATTTGCATATAGAATAGTTTCCACTCGGAGAACTGTGCTTGCTGTTCAGGTACTATTGCATTCTAATTCACTAATACATGTATTAGCAGAGTATGTGCTTGAGGACAGGGCTGCCATTTACAAGAGCCTCAACAGACTACAGTAATGGGCTGAATAAAATCTCATGAGTTTCAGAAATAGCAAACGTCAAGTCCTGTACCTGGAGGAGACTCATCCCAGCCATCAGGATACACAGGCTGGGAAGTTGCTCTGCTTGAAAAAGACCCAGGGCTTTTGATGGACAGTCAGCTGGACACTAGTCACTGACATCACTGAAGGCTGAGAGATGTCTGATCCAAAAAAAGACAGCAACAAACTGGTGTGAGTCCAGCAGGGGCCACCGCAATAGCCAGAGGCTGGAGGTTACACCCTGTGAGGAGCGGCCGAGGGAGTGGGGCTTGTTCAACCCAGAGATGAAACTGCCGCAGGGAGGACTTCACAGCAGCCTCCCAGTGCCTGGGGAGGTGACTGAAAAGACAGTGGTCATAAATTTAAAAAAGAGAGCTTCTGACTGATAGAAGCAAAATATTTTTCAGTCTTGAGGAGAACTGAATGCTGCTGAGGAAATTGCCCCGAGAAGCTTTGAAGTGTCAGTCTTAGCGGTTTTCAAACCTTGACTGGTCAAGAGCCCTGAGCAACCTAGACAGGCTTCAGAGTTTGCCCTCCTTTGAAGCAGGACTACAGACCTCACAAGTGGGTTTTGTGATGCTGGATTCTACTTCTGAGAGAAACTGAGACACAGCCTTTGTAACTTGCTTGAGATGACATACCATCTGTGGCTGAACTGGGAATAGAGTTATTAAATTCCGAGGCTCAGTGGTGCATATGTGCATGCTAATGAGATCTCTTGGGTGAAAGAGTCAACGCCACTTGGGAAAATAGCCTTGAGAGAAATCTAGGTTAAATTCACATAGCGTTCCATCATATTGATGTCTGAGAATCAGGCAGTCATAGGAAAAAATAAATTTCAGATATAAGTGAGCAGGGTAAGGTAGAAACAGGGATTGAAACAATCAAGGTCAAAGAGATAATTTAGTATTGATCCATTTAAAGTGGAATAGGAACCTTCTAAGTTCCTGTTTTCAAACACTGATCTCATTCAGGATAAAGATGAAAGAAATACTTCATTAAAGTTATAGATTGATTTTGTGTAGTTTTTGTGAGTATAGTAGAATGTAAGTCAGTTGTAGGTCAAAAAGTGCAGGTGGCTAAAGGTTTTATTTTGGCAATGTTTAAAAACTAAGCATTTTTCAAAATTGGACAGTTTAATGAAATGCCATGTTTGGTATGCTGTAACTTTAAAGAGTGTGGTGATTTTGTTTCCTGAGAGCAAAGTGCATTCTGAAGAATGTCCCATATGACTTCTTAGGCTTGAGGGATTTTGTTTAAAAAATTAATCCCTCTTTCCAGATACCTGTGCAGGCTTTCAACCTGCATGTTTTGGTCTATCACTTGCAAACTTGCACCAGAACACGTCTCTTTCCTTTAATTATATGAGAAAACTAAGTTTGGAATGCAGAACAAATTTCCGTCATTCCAGTTTATGAAAATATGTAGACAAATTCAGCAATATTAATATATTTTCTAAATCTGATTTCCACCCTGAGCATCCAGACATTTAGAGGCAAGACATTTTCCAAATGTTGTAGGCTTTGTTGAAGTTTTCATGGCAGGGAGTGGGGAGAAGGGAGAAGAATGATAAAACTCCAAAGTGAAGTAAAGGATGTGTGGAGCGTTATTACTTGTCTAGCACAGACCCACACAGACCCAACACTCCTGGAAGTCTGATTTTTTTTTTTTTTTTTTCTTAAATGAAGCAAGTGGTTAGAGTTATTTGTTAGTCTTCATCCTCTATAGTATTAGTGTTACTTAAAAACTGCAGATGTGTATCACAGAATGTCTGTGATACATTGCAGGTCATCTGGGCCAACTTCCCTGCTCTAGCAGGACCACCTGCAGCTGGTTGCTTGGGACCACCTCCAGTCAGCTTCTGAGTATCTCCAAGGATAAAAGGCTCCACAGTCTCCTTGGGCAAGCTATGCCAGTGTTTGGGGTCATGAAGTAAAAGAAGTGTTTGTCATGTTCAGTAGGAGTATAAGATGATATTAAGGTCCTGTAGTGTTAATATATCTGTACAGAAGAAGACTCAGGAGGGCAGTACTTGCCCTGACAGTTTGCAATGAAAATGCAGGCCAAGAGCCACAGGAGTGCCGTGCTGGTTGATGTGGCAGACCAAAGTGCTGTGGCCGTAGCCCAGCTCCTCTTCACCAGAGGGTGGCGATGACTGGTTTATCTTAGGGCAACGGTGAAGGGAGGAAATGGAGATAAGATGTGCCCAGTTACTCTGCCTGTGGCAGATACTGGAGAGCTCTGCTTTGGGTGGGGAAAGATACAGGGGGCATAGACATAGGATAAGTGCCCAGAGAAGGAAGCTGGTAGGACTTGAAACTGGACAGAGAAGAGGAACAATCTGGGAAACACCGCTTGAAGAAAACAGTCAAATACAGTGTGTGGTTAGTTGTACATTTGCTGTAGACAGCCTGAGATGAGGATAGTCAAAAGTGCAGGTGAATCACCTGAAAAGAAGTCTTTGCGTGGTCTAAAAATACAACTTCCAGGCCATTTAAGTACCCTGTCACTTTCTAGTCCATGTAAGACCAGAGCTAACAATGATTCATCTTAATGCTAGTCCAAAATTTAACCAAAACAGCAATTTGAATAGTTACAGGCTTTTTCCTTCTTTACCCATTTCTTTACCAGAGAGTAAAAGTAAAGAGTCTTTACCAGCTCTTTAATTGTTGACTGCCATCAGGTTTTGCAGTCTCTTATCTCAGAAATGAAGGCAGTGTTTAGGTAAATCAGGATTACTCATGTTGGTTAGGAGTTGCTGGATTACTCTTCAAGACATGTTTCTTTTGCTCTCCCTCTATCACATAGCTGTGGATGAACTGCTGATTCCTGTCCTTAACATTCACTTTACAGTTGTAATTTTCCTTTACTTCCTGCAGAAAATTTGAACTCATCATGTTCCAACATGTTTCTGAGTTTTATTTCTTGCTCCCCTACTCTTGCCTGTTTTCCAATTTTTGTTCTCTTTTCACCTCTGTCTCTCCCAATACATGCAGCTACAGCTACCTTCCTACCCACCAGCTCTCATTACCCTTCTAAGATGACCTTGAGCTGGCTGCTTATACTGATGTTTTTATTCTGTTATAGTTACGATGTTTGAACAATGAAATGAGTCATTTGACAGACACTGTATGTTTTAATAAGACTCCCCCATTATTTCGTCAAAGATAATATTCAACCAATTAAAACAACCTTGGACTTTGAACTTGTAAAGCTCCTGGAATTCAGTTTCTTCTTACTTCTGAATTTCCCAGTGCTGTCTAAAAGATTTTGTATATACTATTTCAAAGACCATATACAGATGCAAGAAATAGAAGAAGAGGCTAATAGTACCAACTGCCTAATGGATAATTCTAATTGATTTATCTCCTTGGTTATTCAGGCTACGTGACTACAGTGAACAGCAGCACAACTAAGGTCGTGTTTTCATGTTGTTCCTTAGGCAGAGAGCCTTTGGTCCGATTGACAAGTCTCTGTCCATCGTGACAGAAGAACTGGCAGAACAGGCAGTGTTGGCACTTGCAATGTTCAGGTATCAACTGCATATAAACAGCCATAGCTTGTTTCCTGGACAAGCAAGAAATCTCTGAAGCATCTATTGTATATAGAGTGGTTTTTCCCAGCTAGCAAGTTAAAAGATGATTGTACTTAAATTTTAAATTTAATTTTATTAGTAAGCATAGAATTGCTGTTTTAGAGGCAGATCAGTATGATCGCCTTCCAGATTTGTAGCATCTGCCAAGTGAGGAGTCTTGCAAAAGCCTGCCTTAATTTCCCATCTGCAGCAAGTAATAAATAGAATACCAGGCTTGGAGCAGTCTTCAGGCAGGAATACCATTGAAGGAATGCAGAGCTCTTTCTAAATTAAGTTCATTTTAAATTGACTTTCTTTTGTGAGGATTTTCTACAGATGTCATATTTACAAGTCAGAGCAGGAGAGCCTGACCAACAGAATTCAGTTTATACAGCTATTGGTCAGTATTTTATTTAAAGACTTTTTAGCTTTTCTCATTAAAAAACACTTCTAGGGAGTCATCATTAACTTCCCTTCTTCCCGCTCCACAAATTAAAGCTGCAGTTGGTCAATATTTGCCTTCAGGAAACCCACTGTGTTCTGTCCGTCCATGTGAGCTAAGTGGCGCACAGAGGACCTTGGAGGAAAAACTGTTCTGAACAGCTTACAGCCAGTTCTACCCACATAAACTGTAAGCTTTTATATATGTGTTTGTGTATATGTAATAATGTTATTCTCACATGCATAATTATGGATGTTTTGTGTATTATGCTGCAGACATTTTTAGTAATGTTTGTAATACTCAGTAATGCTCTGCATCTGGTTTCTCTGTGGATCAAAGACTCTTCATTCCAAAAGACATTTCCCCCTCCCATAATTATTTTTATTGCTATCTTATCTATTTTTAAATTTGGGACATTATCTTTTGCATAGCTGTCCAGCAGTCATACAGTATTCTGGACTTCTCACAGAATGTTGTCCGTCATATCTGGTTTAGATAGATGTGTCCTTAAATTCTGCAAAGGAGCAAGGTCTGATAATCTTCTCACTCATTTTAATATGAACTAGACATATGCCTTGTAAGTTTACAGACTGCTTTACTTTTATAATGTTAAAGCAATTATATTCCACTATGTACAAAAACCCACAAGGGGAAAATCTAAGTAATTATCAAGTCTAATTATATACATTTGTGGCTCAGCATTGGAGCTTCTTAGAATACATTTGTGATATTACCCCAAACATGAATTTGGCCATTCTAAAATACAGAATTTATTAAAGAAAAAAAAAAAAGGGTAGCATTAAAATTGAACTGAAAAGAGCAAGAGAATATATGGCCACTAGCCATTAATAACTGATACTGTTTGCAAGTTTATGGGGTTATTAACTTTTTCTTTTTTTAATTTACTGCAGAACAGTAAATGCTAATTGTCATTAAAATGTTCTTGTGCACATCTCTCTGTAGTTGAGAATGTTCTGATAGTTTGTGGTATCATGTGCCCATCTGACAAGTGTTTCATGGTTTTAGTAAGGAGGCAGAGAGCAGTTTTACGTTCACTGCAGTGGTCACCAATGAAGGGACCTGTTCTGAAAACTTATCACTTCCTTCTGAGAAGACCCTAGATTTGAATCTTGCTAGTCTCAGATAATAGAGAATTTAATACTTGTTTTCTGTCTGAGAGGAAATTGTTACTGCAGAGCTTGATGCTATTCGGGTTGGGAAGTCCTGAACCATTTAATTTCAGCACTGTAGGATTTAGTGTACAAGAGGCAGAGAGATGCTTGTGTTTCATGTCTTATCCATGGGAAATAGGCTAATCAAATGTTTTCCAATTAGAACAATCAAGGGAAACAAGCCAGTTTGGGGCCTGCATCCAGTTCCTCTTAAGGCATTTTGCATAGATGAATTTTGTGGCATCACCTTAAGGCTGAGGATTCACAAGAGAGTTGAAAGTACATGGGGCAGGGATGAAGCAGAAGAGAGGAAAGAAAGGGACCAGGACAGTAATTATTTATTACTGCTCACAGAAGTAGAGAGGCGTATTTTTAGAGGTCAGTGTTCACCTCAAGTACATGATGCTTTCTTTTGTGAGATACCTCTGGCAGTGGAAAGCTGGCCTAGAGAAAAATTAGTCATTGAGGCTGCAGTCTCATGTTGTGCTCTGGCTTCAGAAGTCAACGCTGCTGCCGGGGAACAAAGTGCAGCTGTAACCATATGGGGAGAAGCGCTAATTCAGCACTGTCCCTCTTAGTGGGGATCTGCTTTCACTTAATGGGTTTTTTTTCAGAACATGAGTCACCTGGAAGGAGGTTGAGCATCCATTGCACTTCCTTCTTTTGCAGTGCAGAGGGTCAGATTTTTATAGCAAGGGACAAATTATTCTTTTGGGTCAATACAGCCCAAACGAAGCTGTTATGGCAACAATACAAAAGCTTAGAGAGCTTAGCCATGGGTCAGCTACATATATAATTTGGCTTCAGTAAATTATTTATAATATTTTAATTTAAGCTGGTTTTAAACTGTGTGACAATGTACTTAGTTTTCAGGCTAGGAAGTCAATTCTTTGTTCTCTTTCAGTAGCATAAAATCTTTTCAGTGTTGTCAATTTCAGGTTCTACCTGTGCTAAGGTGCTGTGCTTTCTTTCATTCTCCTAAGCAGGAGCCTAAACTGGGCTTGAACTCATGCTCTGAATTTAATGGGCTGTTTTTGGTAGGCTGGGGACAAATGAATGATAGGCACAAAATAGCTTAATGTGCCGCCACAAGGGACACCTTCAGAAATAATAATGATAGCCTTTAGCTGGTGGTAAAGGATAAAAGAGTTGTATTAATCCCATAGTTTACATCTGTCATCTCATATATCAAAGCAAAATTATTTAAGGTGGAATACTGATAAACTTGTCCTTCAGGTTCCGCCTAACATCGTTAAAGAGTAAAAGTTACTTTCTTTTTTTCTGATTATTTTGGTGGCTTGTGGAAAATTGAGCTGACATTAACCCCCATTTCCAGGTAGGTGTTCATACTCTGCCTTCCTCACCATTTCCCAGGTGCATGTTTTCTTAGTCTTTTTGGACTTAAAAAATAATGAAAACAATGGAAGAGGCATTTATTCCATTAATGGAGAATTCTGGTTGAAGTTAAAAAGGTGTGGGGGATGAAAACAGGTCTAGGAAAGAATAAAGATACTCTTTATGCTCTTTACTATTGTGTTCCAAAGGCAGTTTACTATCCCTTTTTTTGGCATTAACTTAGCAAGGTTTAAGTGACAACTATTACAAAAAGTTTCAATCAGATGTCCTGTATGCTTTGAAATACCTAGGGAAATAGTCACCTAATGATACAGGGCAACATAAAAATAAAAATCCTTGGTTTACCTGGTTTAGATTTATAATTGAGATGATTTATAGAAGAATCCACAGTGACTCTCAATGGGACCTGAGAGTTAATTAGATTAGCATGGGTATTATGTCCTATTCTCAGTCTTTGCAAAGAGCCAGGTTAAAAATCAGGCAGCTAGTAATCCTGTAATTTTTTACACTGAATTTCTTAAATAATTGGTACTCTATAAAAGTGTTAAAAAGTTGTTTCTTGTCTTTACATTGTGTCTTTTCAGTCCACAGCGAATGTTATTTTGCTGATTTCACTTTGCCTTGTGATGTATCCCAGAAATGCTGGTTTGAAGGGGCCTCTGGAAGTCATCTGCTGCAGCCTCCCTTTAGAAACAGGATGGTTGCCAAAGCAAGATTAGCCGTGGCTTTCTCTAGTTGAGTCTTGAAAACCTCCAAAGATGGAGATTTCACAATCTGATTTACTATGGTATTTAGCAAGGTAAAGTAAATTAAAATGTGTGAAATATCTTCAGTTTGACTCTAAATAGTTCTGAATCAGATTTTGGCAGCCGTTGCCTGGGAAAGAAGCTACATTGCCACTTCTGTATGAAAGGTAATTGCAGTGTACTGTAAAAGGTGGGTTTCACATCACTTAATTTTAGCTGCATATGAATTAGGTACCTACTTTGTTAACCAAGGAATTTCCCTCTGTAATCAGTGAAAAGAAGTAAGTCTCTCCAAAATGCTACTTACCCTTCTCTGGGATAGCTGAGTCATCCCCAGGAAGTGGCACTTTCTCCCACCATTTACAGAGAGGGTCCTCTTTCCATTTGGTGTCAGACTTGCTTCAGCCAGATAAGGGGAATTCCTTCCTAACTGGGCCTAGGCACTGGGTACTGTACCCATACCTTTGCTCAAGTGAGGTATCATCTTAATTAGCAAATGCAGCAAAAAGACCCAACGCATCAGACAGAACATTGGCCAACTATGGCTGTCAAAGCCTTCTCAAGTGCTTCTGTCCTGCTCTTCCTCAGTTTTCTTGTTTGGTGTTTTTTTGTTCATTCAGTTGTAATGATTTTGCCCTGGTCGTCATTCTACGTTACTGTTTTGTGGTTTCAAAAGGGATAATGAATTTCTTTGTATTTATTTGAATTGAGATGTTTTCCCAGGATTATCTTGGCTTGGAACAGGGTAGTTCAAAGCTGGATTTTTAAAGTTTATTATTATTATTATTATTATTGTCTTTATTACTTTGTGTATGAGTTAACGCAAACGCTTGGGGGAGGAAAGAGCATTGTAATGTGGCTCATAGAGGAAAGATTTTGCAAGCAGCAGTTTATTGCTTAGGATGCCTGTGGGGACAGCATGGTTATGCAAACTAGTGCCCTAAAGGGGAAACATCCTGTCATTCCTTCAGTATTACAGAACAGCAGATAGAGCAGAAAGCTTCCTTAACAACAACTTACAAAGCATCTTTATATCGTTTTCATTCCCACCCTCGCTATTCTGCCAGCCAAGTTGTGGTAAAGACTGTTTTGTTCTGATGGAACAACATGGGAAAGGATATATTTTGCTGCTGTTACTGCCTTTGATCTTTTGTTGTTTCTTGGGTTCACTTATATTGCATATACTAAGGTAAAACAGAATCTGACCTTTTTGAGTTGACTTCCTCGATCTGCTGTTGCCTGAGAATGCATATTTTTCTGTCTGCAACCTGGGAAGTGATTCTGTGCATTATTAGGTATCTCAGGAGATTTTGTTGTATTTTTCTCTCTAGTTGGCTGATTTAGTCAGTGATGATGGCACTAAAAGTACAAGTTTTACTAAACCTCAATTTAAATAGACGTGTTTTAAATTTTACCAAATAAGGTAGTTTTCTAAACACTTGTGCTAAAGTGCATACAGCCTTTTCTGGTGGATGCAGTGTTTGTATTTGCTGAGCCTGAATTATCTGCTCTCTTACCTGCCTTGGGAACAGTGTGTTGAAGGTCCCTCTCTGATACCTTGCAGGACCCTGAGGATGCTGTGCCTGTTGGACAGAGGAGGGCCTGGTGCTGGTGCATGTGCTTTGGATTGGCCTTTATGCTGGCTGGTGTGTTCCTGGGTGGTGCCTATCTGTACAAATATTTTGCATTCCAGGTAAGTCACATACTCATTATGAGAGGGCTGTTTTTCTCTGTGGGAAGAGGAGCAACAGACTGTTCTTTTTGTGTTACATTTAGAAGAGGAGGAACAGACTAAACCAAAAGAAGTAAACTATTTTTTTCTTTCCAAAACTTCATGTTTTCCAAAGGCCAGAGTGTTGCCTTCTCTGAAGTTAGCTATCAGCAGAGGAAAGCAGGAGTGAAGCTGGCAAATAAAGGAGAGCAACAGTTTTGAAAACCTCACTTTGCAGAGAAAAGATTGTATCTAAATAGGACTTGGGTTTAGGAGCCCCAGTGGTGTCCCAGATTTTTATCTACTCTCTTTTCTCTTTTGCAATGCCAAGTACTGGAGGTGGATTAACCCCTTGAAAGCCTCCTTGTTTGATCCCAGGTTTCCTAACACATGAGGTACTGCTAATGTACAGGAAAGGAGCTGCATGTGAAAGCACCGTGGCGACTCTCCCCTTCCCTAGCCTCCACATGGCTAAGAAATATGGGCCCTGCAGGGGACTTGAGAAAAGCACAGTCAGTGTGGTTTTAACATGCCCTGTCAAGTCTAATCCACACTGACAAGATTAGACCTCTAACAAAATGTATTTTCAGTCTTTTAACAAATAGCACTGCTGCAAGAGGAGCTCTGTGAAGGCAGCAGTGCCTGGGAAATGGAGCATTTACCTGAAACATGGGAGATCTGAGTTAAATACTGTCTGTCTTGGGGGGAGTTGTCACTGGGCAGTGTTGGATGTGCTGTTGCCCAAGTGGTGGGAGCACATCCTCCCTGCTTCAGAAACTGCTGGGGTTGCAAGATCACAGAGCCAGAAAGGGAGAGGGTAAGCAAAACATGAATCTCTCTAGCCCACTGGTTTGACCACCTAATTACAATATAAAAAAATCATGTTCTTGTCCCTGATAGCAGGACTGTTACTTTTCCCCCATTTTTGTAGCTGCTAATGTGGAAATCCAAGTGATTAAACTTGAGAAATTCTAGCTGAACTTGCAGTTTGTAGTCTATTTGGCTATCACATTAACCAAATTTACAGGGGATAAGTAATGTTGCCAACCATGCTGCTTAAACAGCACAGCTTATCCTGGTGGGTGGATTAACGAGCTGAGGAGCTGAAGGCCATTTCTAATGCACATTTCACCCGTGCTTAGCATTGGATGCTCCACCTTTCACCTGCCAGTGAGATGAAACTGGAAGTGCCATTTAGTTCAAACATGTGCTGCATGTTTATGAGTCAGATCTGCGTTAAAAGAAACATTCAGGAATTGAGCTGACATTGCACTGAAGACACGTTTTCAGCGTAAAATTTTGATGGCATGTGCATATGCAGAGTTCTATATTTCTAAAACTATTTGGTGTGTAAATTTGGTACATGACTTTCTCTGACTCAGAACTGTATTTTGCACTTCACTTAGGTAGCCTGCCACGTTACTGTGGCAGAAGGACACAAATCAGTTATTTCAATTTCTCTTTTTACCTTTTTGGTCCTGTTGTAGACAGCAGCTAGCTCCTGCTTTGGTGTATGAATCAAATTAAAGGCAAAAAAATTCATTTAGTCTGACAAGTTTTTCTTCAGAGAATATTACTTTTAAACTTCTCCATTACTGATCTTTTTGTTGCTGGGTTGTTTACTATTTTTAGCAGGGTGGTGTGTATTTCTGTGGAATAAAGTACATTGAAGATGGCTTAAGTTTACCTGAGGCTGGGGCAGAGGCTCAGACTGCTCGCTACCACACAATTGAGCAAAATATTCAGATCCTGGAGGAGGAAGATGTTGAGTTTATCAGTGTGCCAGTCCCTGAATTTGCTGATAGCGATCCTGCTGATATCGTCCACGACTTCCACCGGGTAAGAAATATGTCTGAAGAAGTTGAAACCATTTAAAACTTGAAAAATGTTCCCTCTCAGTCATCCTGATAAATATGCTCATTTGTTATGGTGGGGGAAAGCAGAGGGGTGGAGGAGGCAGCAGAAATGTTTTGATCAGCAGCAGGCTGCAAGCAGTTATTAACTGGGCATAAAGTACAGCACAATGTAGTCATCATCAGGTAGTGTGCAAACCACCATTTGCAAATACAATTCTGTTTTTGGAAAGGGAAAAATCTTGGCTCTATTTGCTGTCCTTAGTATGAGAAACGAAAGAGAATATTGTTCTTGATCTGCTGAATCAACTGAGCCAGAATTTGACCAACTGCTGTGATGCCAAGAGAAATTTGGAAAGGGCTGAGGTAGCTTTGACATCAGCTTGTAGGGGCTGATTGCATCTGACGTCACTGGGTGTGTTCAAGCACTCCTAGAGGTGCTCTCCTAGCATAGCTCAAACCTCCAAAGCAGCAGCAGAAGGAGAAGGACCATGGAAGAGAGCTCATTTTCCAGATAACCACAGGAAGCCAAAGTTTAATTTCTTTGTGCACCACAGGCTACTACGATTCCTAGAGGCACTGAACTAGGGTTTCAAAGCTATCTTCTTTTTTTTTGGAGATATAAACTTGATTGATAGGAATCATGATAATAAAATTCTGTTAAGGCACTTGACAGGCCTACGGCTCTCAGTGTTAAGAGCAGCTGTAAAACAATTAGAAGCCTTCCTTTTCTGTATCAGCATGGTTGGAGCTGTCTGATGGCAGTGAAATGTTGTACAGCTGGTTTTCAGGAAGCTAAATCTCTGAACATTTGAAGACTTCGCTGAACAGCTTTTTTTAAGCTAAGCTGAAAAAGAATAGGGAAGTGTCCTATTTTTTATGCAAACTTAGGAGTTTAAAGTGCTATCTGTCAAATATTCATTGCCAGATTTGGAGGAAAACATTGCTTGCTCAAACTATGTAATTCAAATAATATTTCAGAATATATTTAGGGACCTTCTGTTAAGAGTTAGAATAAAGACTCTAAAGAGGGAAAACTGGAAAATGAAAAAAAGAAAGCAGCATCTAAGAAGCACGTAAGAACAATATAATATTAAAAATTTACTTTTTGATTTAATAAGTTAAAGGCTTTGCTCTAAAGGTCAGTGCAAGGGTCATTTGCCATAGATACAGCACTTGCTCCATTTAATGAGATTAGCTGCACTGATGATTGCTGTCCTGGCATTATTTCATCTGTTGGGCCCCTGGTGCTCAGTATTTTATATACAATACACAGCCTCAGAGCTTTCAGCAGCTAGACGTAACATCTTCTTTAGCAAGAACAGGTGCAGTAAAACACAGCTCAGTGAACAGGGTTACAGGATTCATCAGGGTAATTCCCTGAGCTTTTTATCAACTAATGGCAAATTCTGCCATTCAGGTACTGTATAAAGATAATAATTCTGCTATGAATAATCATTAACCTTGCAAGTCAGTCGTATTTTTGGAACCTAAAATTACTTTTGTTGTATTATCTGTAGCAATTTTATTTTCCTTCTGTGTTTTGTTCTTAGAGCAGCATTTCCTCTTTTAAACTACAACAAAATATAAAAGCATGAAGATTAGAGCCCTGTTTTTTCACAATGAAGGCACTAGGCATAAATGAATGCTGTACTTGTTTCCATAACAGCTCAGGTACACCTTTGTAGTTTCCTTGCTTGGTGCATTTGAGCTCCTCATTGCCTGCTGCCTTGCCCAAATCCCTGTTGAAAATATAAACTCTCATCAAGTCTGCCCTTTACTTGTGCTTTTACTTGCCCTAAGGTTGGAGTTTGTTGGACAGACTTTACAGTGAACAAAAGAATAATTTGAAGAACAGCACAAGGCAATAGCAGTTCAGCAACGTCTGTTTGTCAGTTTTCTGATCTTCTTGTTGTTTTAATGAAAATAAATGTTTTCTCAACAGAGACTCACTGCCTATCTTGACCTTAGCCTGGATAAGTGCTATGTGATTCCTCTGAACACTTCAGTTGTTATGCCACCAAAAAATTTCCTGGAGCTGCTCATCAATATTAAGGTATGATTAAATCACAAGTAATTTGTTCTTAAGACAGGAACAAGTAGAAGTTTGGGTTTTTTCCCTTCTGCAGAACTCTGACATTCACAAAAGGCACATGATTGCTAGAGGTCTTTGCAAAGAGAAAAAAAGTCTGTAACCTACTTAGACAATGATCTACAATCATGAAGGATTCATTAATTCAGAGGAAGGCAAAAAAATCTGATTTTCTTCAGTGCTATAGATTTGGCTGACAAAATCATGTAAATGTGGTGTAGCTGGACTCTTTGATAGTAGTCTGTGTTTTTTAATTTATAATCCCTTGTGACTGAAGTTTCCATAAAGCATGGACTAAGACTTGTTAGCTGAGAGGCATGGAGTAGATAAGAGCGGGAAATGCTTTTAACAGGGGCATTGTTTAGAGTCTAGGGCTGGCCCCCGCTTCGATCCAGTGGCTTGTGGGTGATGCACATGAGATGTGTTGGATCTGCTGTGCACTTTACATAATGTATGCTTTCAGTTGCAGATTTAAATAGTATTTACCTTGGGTTCTGGCCTTCTGGTTTCTTCACAGAACAGCAAAATAGTCAGTAGGGAAGAGAGCTGATGAAATGTGTCTAAGATTTGGGGAGAATGTTTAAATATTTTACCTAGCTTTTGTAACTTCAGAACAGTTACAACATCTCTCAGTTTGCATTTTTCAAAAAAGGCTTTGGAATTAGTACTCCAGGAAACATTTTAGTCATTTCTGAGTGGTTTGTATGTATAAATAAATATCATATGAAAAGTTACTACAAGTAAGTCCTTTGCTGCTTTTTTGCTTCCTATTTTGAGACTGGCTATTTAACCACATTTTCATTTCCTGTACATAAGAATAATGTGGTGTCTGTAAAACTCAGTGACCCCATTTTTTTTTTTTGTCTGTGCTGTTTTCTTTCCATTTTTAGATCACACAAATTCCACCATTAAAATCTGTTAATTTCCTAGTTAGTCTTTAGTACTGAATCAAATGTGCTTGGTTTACAAGTAAGAGGATAACCAGGCATCACGCATTTAACTGAAAATCTGTGCAGAAGCAAACAGTTTTGATCATTGTCCCCAACAGTGGGTGCCCTAATTTTAAGAGACATCTGCTTAATTCTCATTGTATTAACAAAAAGCTGTGGGCATTTGATGTCACAGAAAATCAGGCTAAAGGTTTGTAACTGGAATTTGGAAAACTATGCTGCAGATACATAAAGAGAGTAAATACTGTCCTGCAGTCATACTGGTTGCACCAGCAAAAAAAATGTATGAAATAAATGTGTTAGTTTCACTAAAATGAGCTCTAAATACATGCAGAGGGTATTTTATGTACATGGAGGAACATGGGCTGTTCTGATATTTAAGAAACACTATAATTTTAGCCTAAAGTTCAACATTTCTGCATATTGATACAGTTGGCTCCAGTGTGCAGACATGAAAGGCCTCCTTTGTTTCTTTGGGAAACAAAACTGAAACCTAGATATATTTGTTCATCCACCTCATTCCCACTGCTGGGCCAACTGGCTAATTTTAACTGTAGACAGTGCACAGGATGTCTCAAAAATGATATTTGGGGCTATGCCGTATCCCAGTGCTGGGTAATTGCTCCTGCAGCAACTGGGCAGAGGAGATTCCTGCACTGAGTTTCTTCTCCTCCTGTCCTACCCAGGGAGGACTGAGAAGGCTGGGTCCAGGATGGGCTGGGAGGTCCCGTGGTTTGGAGGGCACGAGCCCAGAAGTGTCCTTGCAGGCTGCCCCCCACCCCTTGCAGGCTGAGGACCCCCAGTGCAGTCCTCAGCACTGCTGCCATCCTACCAGTGCCCTGCACTGCTGGTGTGCTCTGGCACTCCCTCAGGGCTCCTTCCTGAGATTCGAGAGACCAGGAGTTAAGATGCAGTAATTTGCAGGGATTTAATTACAAAATAATGAATGGAATAATTTGGGAGAGTGATGTTTGCTACGCTGTTACTTACAGGAAAAAAGTTGCTGTTGTTTTCCTCATAGTATATATTGAAGAAAATATTCATAGTTTATTCATTAATGCAAAATTTAAAGTGAATTTTATGCAGACCTTTCTTTCTTTACTGGGAATAATAGCATTTAATCAGCTTCTCAACATGTCACTGGAACTGAAAAGATGATCTTGTTTCAGAAATGTCAAGTTGTTTATTGTCGCTAAAAAATACAGGGGTCTTTCACAACAGAATCTGAATTTGTTTTCACAATAACTGATCATTTTAAAAGCAAGGAACACCTTCACGTTGCTATAGATTAGAACCACTCTTAGCAAGATTTCTTAATATTTTTAAAAATAGATGATTATTTAATAGTGGTGGTATTAGAAAACTGGCTGGCAGTCTGTGTATCTTCAGCCATGTACAGTGAGGTGTGCACAGAGCCAGATTCCTCCATCATTTCATCTGTGACAGAATAATACTGGAGGGACTTGGGAAGCCTTTGCAGGGAGAGAGACATTGTGGCTCTCCCATTTTTCAGTGTATTGCATTGAAACACCTGATGTCCCACTTTGATTTGCAATAGCTTTCCACATAAACAGCTGTGTGAGTTGCCATAATAACTTGCAGGGATAGATGGTCTTGTCTTGGCTTTGGTTTGAGAGCAGTGACCCATGCTGTGAATAAGTTCAAGGCTTCCCAACCCCATGGACTGCAGCTGGACTATACTGCAGCTGATCTGCTTCATCGGCCAGAGTATCTCTGTGTGGATCATGGTTCTGCCAACTCCTGCTTGGGTGTTGTTCCCACTGAGGTCTGGTGGGCTGTTACTAATTAAGTGAAAACTTTGGATGATCATTTCAGAACTGGCCTGTGACAGTGGGTACCCCTAGGAAAAAAAAAAAAAAAAAACAAAACCTGCTGGAGGCTGATGTTACTGTAGCAGGACAGCAGTGGGTGTTTGCAGCAATGGAAGTTCTGTGACCTTTTTGCATGTAATTGTTACGTGTTTCTGTACTGTAGTAAAGTTTGCACATTTAGAATAAAAGTCAGTGGATAACACGTATTTTGAAATAATTCAAATATACGTTGAAGAAAAACACTGCAAAGTGTTTCTTGTGTACTCAGATCATGAAGAGATGGCTTTTGACAGAGCTGTTACGTTTTTGTTCAACAGGCTGGAACATACTTGCCTCAGTCCTATTTGATTCATGAGCAGATGATTGTTACTGATCGCATTGAAAATGTGGATCAGCTGGGATTCTTTATTTACCGCCTCTGCCGCGGCAAGGAAACCTACAAACTACAGCGCAAGGAAGCCATGAAAGGTAAACGCTCCTCCCGCAGTCTGGTGTGTTGGTGTGTTCAAAGAAGACTCTAATTAAAGCAAGGCTTGCTTATTGCACTGACCCGCTCTGTGGGCCTCAGTGTGTCTGCTATTTTCTTGTGTAGGTGTGGAAATAAGTCGTGTCATGGTGCAAAAGTGCTCGAGGTCCTCATGACCTAGGAGTGCCAAAATGTCTCGTGTGTGTGCATGGGTGTGTTTGTGGAGCTCAGGCTGTCATTGATGCTCTTCTTCAGTCTTGAACCCTAAACCACCCACCCTGAACCAAAGAAAAGTCTTTGATATAGGAGAAGCTTTAGCCTTATAGTCCAAGTACAGAATTGCGGGTTCTTTTTGTCATTAAAGCCATCTATACATTGTTACGTGTCTTCCTATTTGTGTCAGTGAAATGTCAATAAGAGCTTGTCTTCATAGGAAAATTATAGTGCATGCTACTTTTTTATGGAAAAATGGCTGAAAAACATTATTTGGAAGAGTCTTGAAGAACTATTAAATACTGCCTTAAAATTTGCATTTAGATGTTACTTGGATTTGCTTTTTAGTGGTTTTGGTTTTTTTGCTTTTTGGTTGTTTGATTTCTTGCTGTTGTGTAATCTGCATGTGGTGTGCAAGTGCACACCAAAGCATTTTAATTGCTTCTGTCATGTTGTGAGACCTGACTGCTTGGGAAAACAAAGAGAAGAAATACAATTTATAAAACCAGTTTAGATTGATGTTTGAAAATGAAAAGGTTTTAATAGCAAAATCCAATTAAAAAATTAGTATGTTTATCCTGTAGTAATAAATGTCCCTACAAGCATTTTTACAGATGCACAGAGAGGGAGATTGGGAACTGATCTGAGTTAAAAACTAGCCAGTGGAGGGTTTCGGCAGCTTGGTTTTCACTAAACCAGTACTGGAATTTGGTTCACCACACTTTCAGGATCATTCCCTGCTAATTGTTTTTCTACGTCTCAGTGTGTGCCTGTGTGTGTTTTGTTGGAGGGGAGGATTGGAGAGGGGTAGTTCTGATTTCTGGTGACATCTTATCATAGCAAATGTAAAACTTCTGTCTCTGATGTACCTCAGCCCTTCTTCTCTTGACACTCTGTTCTTTACCAATACAACAGGAATTCAGAAGCGTGAAGCCATCAACTGCCGAAAGATTCGACACTTTGAGAACAAGTTTGCTATGGAAACACTCATCTGTGAACAGTAATGAGGAATAGTACTGTTACAGGAGATTTAAAAAGTACAGTATGACCCCACCCTTTGTATTGTGTGCAGTGATTCTTTTTAAAAATCTTCTTTTATGTAAGTAGTGGACAGGGCTTTCTTGCTGAACACACCTTCCATACTTCTCATCTCATGATACATGTAAAATCAATATGTTTTAGTTTTCTCCTTATTTTCAGGTGTGGTGTTCTTCTTATATTTGAATAGGAACTGTATAAAGACTTAGTTGCTAGTGCATCTCATGTGAATCTCAAATACTAGGAAGAAGAAGAAATCTTCGAAATATCCACCAGTTTTTAAATAAGCAAAATTGAAAAAAATTATTAATGTACAAATGGACTGCAAGAGCTACTTCTAACTGTAATATTACCTGCTATATAGTTTGTTACAGCATATAGACAAACCTGTATTTGACTCTCCTAACCAAGTGCAATTTGTTTTGTTCTTAAAATATTGTCATATTTACCTTTTTGAGATTGATTTCTGACTTGATGTTTTAAAATGGCAAGTGTTTGCTGTAACAATCTTTTAGAAAATTAAGAAGTAACTTATGTTACTAACTTGTATATAATCCATGTATGTGCAATGGAAAATAAACCTTATAAACCTGTTTGTCTAAAAGTCTTGTGTTTTCTTCTGGATTCCAGTTTACTACTGTATTATTTTCAAGAAGAGGGGACTGCAGTTAAAATGGATACATTTTACTTGAAGTGCTGTTTCTAAAGATAGAATAGATAGTTGAGAAATTAAATACAAACAGAGAAACATGCTTCTCTGTCCCTTTTCAATTAAAGGCAAAACTGTGCTGCTTGCTGAAATTCTAAAGGGGTATTTCCACAACACATATAATCAGAGTGGGGATCCAAAGCTGATCTAACATGTTATTAATGTCTGAAATCCCTGTCCTGCATGTTTGTCAAGCGATGGGCATCATCCAGCGTATGCCGTGAGTCAGACTGACCCAGCTGAGAGCCAGGAGTGTTCACTACCTGCAGGACTTTGCCGTTCCCTTTGTTCCCCATCATGGTGTTCCTGCCAGCCTGTGCCACTGAGCTGTGCCAGGTAACCTGGGGCTTGCTCAAATATCACCAATACTAATCTGTATCGTGCCATTTACACTTAAAACTGCTATTCTTAAGGCAAGATTGATTTTCTTTTTTTCTAATACAATTTGGATCCTTGTAATGCCAGCTTTTCTAGGGGAGAGTGCAGAGTAAGATGTGTAGGATGAGTAAGATGTACTTGCTGTTTTGAAGCTGTTTGCCAGAAAAAATACAGGACAGAAAAAAAGGAGTAACATTAAAAAAACAAGGCTGAAAAATCTCCCCCTAGATGCACTTGAGAGCTTCCATGACATGGGAACTGACTTGTCTCCTGGCCAAATTTTGAGCATTAATTAATCAGAAAAGTAGGAATGTTTATAGAATTATTACATATTTGAAAAAAAAAAAAAAAACCTAAAACACTGTTTAATCTATTTTTAAATAATATACAACATAGGTGTCCGAATAATTTGTCTTAAGTTAATTCAGTCATGAGACTTTGTACTAATCTTATTTTTCATCTTTTAAAGGATCTTTTCTTAATACAGTGGGAGGATGCTTTACTGTTTTTGGAGCTATTATACAATTGTAAACATGCTATGATCCAGCTTCCTGCTATTGTGAATGTTTAGACTGAGATAAAATAATTTGTTTTAAAGGAAGTTGCCTAAATACACAGTACTTTTTTTTTTATTCATCTGCATGTGGTTTAATTTACTTATTGGTCCTGGTGTAAGTGCATTATATGTAAAACAAAAAGTACAACTGCTGTATTCTACAGCTGGACTTCTAAAATCCATTTTTGATGGTGCATGGCAATCATGAACATCAAATAAGGCCTCATGCATACAGGCTAGATATTAATGTATAAATCATATTTACACTGCTGCTCAGTATATGTGCAAGCAAGCTGGAAAACCTGCTGGGAAAACTTTAGCTACAGACATTCAGGATGTTGCAATTGTATGCTTGCAACAAAGGTCAAGTATATGTCAGCACAAGGTTGGTGGTGCATTCTTTGGAGCCCTGTATGATGCAAGATTTACGTTGAAGTTCTTTTAAGGATGTTTCCTACCTTTTTAGGAGCGTTCTGTTCCTATTTTCACTAAGTTAAACATTAAACTTGTTAATCTGTAAGCAAGCTTTGTCTTAACTTGTTTTCAAAATAAAACTGAGTAGCCAAACTTGGTGATCTGTGGTGTGCTCTTTAATGGAGACACCAGCAAATGAGGCTGCTGAAGGGGTGGTGGAGCAGGGGGAGAAACAGATTTGTTCTTACAGATGGGAGGTTTCTATGATCATGCTGTACGCCCATCCATAATAGCTTTTGAGCCTGTTGGAAGGAAATTTAGTTCAATCAGCAGTGTGAAAATAAGTGTGGGGAAGGAGGGAGAAACTTGTGTGCACTGAGGAAAAGCTCACAGCATGTGCTCGTGTCTTATTTAATGCCAGGCAGTTTGTGTTCAAGGACAACCTAAAACACCTGGAGTGCAGCAAGTTAGAACTTCTGCCCTCTTAGACCAAGTTGATGAAGCATGGGACACAAATCCATGGAAAGAAATAGATCTTGGAGATGCTTGGGCTTTTTTCCTTTTTAAATAATAAAAGTATAATAAATATAAGTATAATAATAGTTAAGAGTCTAATAAACAAAGGTGGCTGGCTGTGCTGCACTGAAGAGACCACATTTCCAGCCCAGCGAATTCCAGAAAAGGGTTAATGTAAAAATGACCTCATTGGACAATTATCTTTGGAAATAGTTTTAGAACTTCTCATAAAAACAAAATCAATCCTAATGCCAAGACATACTTTATTACTGAAGCAGCAAACTCAGTATCCTGTGCCACCATGTTTAGTTGGCGGAGGGGGCTGTGTTGCTCCCTCATGGGTCCCAAAGAGTCTCTATGCTCAGCTGGTCTTTGCATGAATAAAGTTGTTGTGACCAATCAATGTGATCGACGTAATCTGGGTTTGCAAAGCACAATAAAAGCTCCAAGGCCTCTCTCCTCCAGCTAAAGTGTTGCAGCTTTAGTAAGGAGGCACAGGGCAAGTCTTGGCATGAAGAAAATCCTTTGGGCCTGCAAGACTCAAAATGCAAGAGTTTGGTTACCTGATGGCTGTCAAGGTGCTTACACGTGTTTGTTCATATGGGTTGGGTGGGAGTATGCAGATGTGACACATCAGTGTTAGCAAAAGCTTGTGGTTTGGAGACATCAGCAGAGCTACAGTCTCACTGACATTGCTTGTTCCAGTGGTAGGAGGAGATGTTATTGCTCCGGAGGAAGCAACATAGAAGAACCTATAGCACTGTTGTCACACCAGGAGTTTTTCTGGAATGCTATACACAAATGTTTTCACCTAATTAGGGTATTTGACTTCCATGGATTAGTAAAGAATGACTTTCTCTTAGGCCCAGTCGTAGCAAAAGGAAATAAACAAGATCACGGGTTGGTTTAGTTCAGAGAAAAGCCTATGCTCACTCACTACAGGCTACGGTTGCTAATTTTCAATTGGTTTTCACGTTGTTGGTTAAGATTAATTTGATTCCTAAGAACTACTTCCAGGAGAGTGCGTTCTGCTTCTTGTGGGCTTAGGAAGTGAAGGCATGGGAAACATCCTTGCTGGGGAGATGGCCAGCAGCAGGACTTGTTGTCTGTGCCAGAACACACTTTCTCATGTGGTGAGAGGAAGCAGAACTTGGGACTGTGAAGGACGGGAAGGGAGGGATTGCAGGGTCCTTAATATGGCTGTGTAATTGCAACAAGAGGGCTGTGGTTTGCTTGCTGATCTTTATTTCATTAGCAGTTGGCAGTATCAGCTGAAATGAACTGCCCTACAGAGGGGATGCAGGATGCTCTCCCTGCACCCTCTCGGGGCACAGTGTACCCAGGGTTTGAAGTGCTTTGCCTGCCAAGGACACAGGGTGGTACCTGTGTGACAAAGCACAGGGTGTGATGCAGCTGTGCATGCAAGGGCGTGATTTATACTGATATCCAGGAACCTTTGTAAGCAAGGAAAGCCATACCATGATCATTTTTGTCTGATGTAATTGCGCTGTCACTAGGGCTTAATCTGATAAATTTCATCAGTCAGTGATTTTATTTTTCAGTACCCTGGTTCTCAGCACTAGTGCAAATCTGTTAAAACAGGCACAGCTCTGACAGCCATTCTCACAGAGAACAAGAAATGTAGAAGGTCTGTATAAGTAGTTATGATTCTTCTATAATCAAATACAACTGAGTAAAAAGAGAAAATAGTGACACTCAAGTCTAAAAGCTTGATCAATGCAAAACCTCTCGGATGTCCAAGAAAAATAACTGGAAATATCTGTGAAGGGTTGAGGTTTTGCACATAGACATCATTTACATGTAGCCATTTCCCCATCCAGTAACAGTGGTGTCCTTTCAGATCCCACTGGCAGTTTGGTCAAATGCTTTATTAACAGAGATTCCTGCCTAAACTTAACACTGCACTCCTGAGAGTCCAGCAGTGCCCTGTGTAGTGCTCTGAGAAGAGCAAGCCATCGATGTGTGTAACTGTGGAGTGAAAAATATTCTTTTTATTAATAATGCCAATGTATAGAGAGAGGCTTTGAATTTTTACAAGTGGCAACATCTGACAGATATCTTTCATCTTAAAAAGAAACGGGTAGATGTTTGTTATGGTCCCTATGGATTTTACATCACTGCAGAAATATTAACTTACAGAAGTGGTTTTTATTCTTCATATCTCAGGCCGTGTATTTGTGTAGGAAACAATGGCATAGAGGTCAGGCTCACCACCACCAAGAGGCACAACCAGTTAGTTTCACCCCATCTCCCCATTAAATCCTTTCCAGCTTCAAAGGCAGAGCTGATGCCAACGCAGTCACAGCGTTACCAGGGGAGGTGATGCTGGGGAGTGCAAAGGGCCTCTTCAAGCCATGGCCTGAGTGTCCCTGAGGCTCTCCTGCAGCACGACTGTCACTTGGGTCTGCCTGCTGCACCAGGTGCTTCTCCAGCAGGGCTCTTCTTAAGGCCTGGGGCCTGTAGGGCAGCAGCTGGTAAAAAGCTGGCGTGGAGATCTGTCACCTCCTTGATCCTGTTAGTACTTGTGCTGGGGCTTGGGAAGGACAGCTGGGCTCCAGGTGACACTGATGGCAGAGGGCTGGGGGCTGCTACACAGTGCAAGGAATGTGAATGCACAGAAAAGGCTGGCCAGGAAAGGCTCTGTCCCCTCCCTGGTTAATTCTGCCTGTCACATGCAGGAAAATGGGTGTGATAAATGCAGACATCTTTATAATCCTTGGGTTTTATGGCCTACGGGCTTTATTCAAGCAGAAATTCTGCCAATATTTAGTATTTGGACTAATATCCAGAAGCTCTCAATTTAGTGGGGTTTTAAATGCATGCGTTTTGGTCATAAAACTTCAGAAAACTGATTTTGCTAAAATTGAAATAATGGCTTTAATTCTGACTAGCAATTACCATGAAACTACAGCAATACTTTTAAGTGAAAAAATTAGGATAATAAAATTACCTAAGGTTGTGTTTTGTTACCTAACAAAATTACCTAAGGCTGGAAATAATGGGTCAGGACTGCCTGAGTGGACAATACTTCACATATGTCCGTGACCTATACTCTAAAAGCAGTTGTAGTAAGATGTTCAGAATGAAGGTTTTGTCAGGTCAGATGCAAAAATCATTATTAATATTTTATTTGACATTGCAGTGTTTCCTTTGCTTCTTTTGTCTTTCCCCAGTAGGAGCTGATTTTTTTCTTTCCTTTGTAATTTTACTGAAAAGTCTTCATTTAGTCTTCATTTACTGAAAAGGCTTCATTTAGAAGATGTTTTAGAATACAGGATTAAAACATTCAAATCAGTAAATCTTAAAAGGAGAAAGGGAAAGAGGTCCAGCAACTTAAATATGGTTTTACACAAGGATGTGCCTTTCTTTGGAAGTACATACATGCTAACTCTTCTTACTGCAGTTTAGATGTAGTTACTATACCCAAGGCTTTGGGATGGATTATTAAAGGTTATTTTTGCTTGATTCATCTGCTGCTCCCTTTGCCTCCTTCCAGCTGGAAATTGAAGCATTCTGAGATTATATTTTGGTTTCAACTGTTTATGGAGGGGAGCCCTCAGAGCCTTGCTTGATGAAAAAGTACATAAAATTTGACTTGAGAAGGTGCTTGGTGCACTAACAATTTAAAAAAAAATAGTATTTACACTGAGGCTGGTTTGTGAACTTTTTAAAAGGAGTGATGCACAGAGGGCCATGAGACAAATTCTTTGCCTGCCATCTGGACGATGCAGGGCCTGGCTGTAACAGCATGTTAAAGCAGCTGCGGGGGAAGCGACCCAGGAGGGTGTGTTTGTTTCCTTCTTGCTGACAGCTGCCATGGTCTCCACTGGCTGTGACCAAGTTTTCTGAGATGCTTTGCTCTCATTTTAAATTCTTTTGTGCTCTTAAAGCTAGTTGTGAGGAGAAGGCAATGGACACAGCTGTGGTTTAGGGGTTCAGCTTACTTTTTCAAGGTGATCTGTCTACTTGTCTGTGGTTCAATGGTTGATGACAGACAGTCCTACCTCAAAATGTCCACAGCATCTGGTACCATCTGAATACAAAAAGTATTTAAATGTGCTTAGCAGCAGGGTAAAGCTACTGCCACAGTTTTACTAGAATCATAATCAGGAATATCCAAATCCCACTACAGTCTACAAGTCAAATGTTTAATTTGGAGTTTATGTACTTTGATTTGTTCTGTATTCAGTTTTCTGTAATTGGTTTAATTCTAATTATAAAGCACAAAGTCAGACACTGTTCTCCTGTTCTAAGTTAAGAACCATAAAGGACAAGCCTGAACAAATTACTAGAATGTATGAATGTAAAAATACTAGGGAATTTTAATTGTATAACATATTAATGTTCATGCTGATTTTTGTTTGGGTTTTTCTTAAATCCAGAGTTTTGACAACAGTCTCACTAAAAGTAGTTGCTTTACAGGTGAATGACAGATATGTGCAGGTAGTAAGAATCCTTACATTCAAATATTTTTCCTTTTCTAAGAAGTTGTCATCATGTAAGTCTGAAAATAAACGTGCTTGTTTGCAGCAGAGATTGGCCTTCTAAATGTGAGTATACAACTGCAGACAACAAAGCAGATTTCTACGATCTTTGAATCAGAGCACTGGCAATTTGAATCTCAATGACTTAAAATCCAGGAGATGCCCACAGCCTGAACTTCTTACATTAAATGGAATTTTACTGCAGTGTTAGAAATAACATTTCAGTTAGGACTGGGATGAATGTCACATTGAGAGGTCACTGAATCACTGAATCATTTAGGTTGGAGAAGACCTCTGAGATCATCAAGGCCAACCTTTGACTGGTCACCCACCACCTTGTCAATGAGACCGTGGCACCAAATGCCATCATGTCTAGTTGTTTCTTGAACACCTCCTGGGATGGTGACTTCACTGCTGCCCACAGGACAGCGCATTTCAATGTTTAACAACCCCTTCTACGATTAAATTCCTCTTGATGTCCAACCTAAACCTCCCTTGGTGCAGTCTGAGGCCACGTCCTCTTGTCCTGTCACTTGTTACCTGTGAGAAGATACCAACCCTCACCTCACTACAGGCTTTGCTCAGGCAGTTGCAGAGAGAAGTAAGGTCTCCCAAGCCTCCTTTTTCCAGGTTAAACACCCCCAGCTCCCTCAGCCACTCCTCACAGGACTTGTGCTCCGGACCCTTCCCCAGCTACCCTGTCCTTCTCTGGACTTTCTTCTCGTGAGGAGCTGGACACAGTTGAGTTATAGCTCCACCAGTGCTGAGTACAAGGGGACAATCCTTGCCCAGATCCTGCTGGCCACACTATTGCTGATACAGGCCAGGATGCCATTGGCCTTCTTGGCCACCTGGGCACACTGTGGCTCACGTTCAGCTGCTGTTGACCAGCACCCCCAGGTCCTTTTCCCCTGGGCCACCTTCCAGCCACTCTGTCACCAGCCTGCAGCGCTGCCACGGGCTGTTGTGGCCAAAGTGCAGGACCCGGCACTTGGTCTGGGCGAACCAACAGATCCTAAAGGAGCTGCAATTCTTGCTCCGCTCTGCACCTGTACAGTTATTCTTATACACATTGCCTGCGTTCCTTCCCACCTCATGGAAAAGATGTATCGGCTGTACTCGCTGAGACCTGAAGTGTCAGGCACGGCGGGGCCTCCGTCCCTGTCGCGGCCGCGGGGCCCGGGCGGCTCTGCGAGGCCGGGCCGCGCCGCCTCTGCCGCCCGGTCCCGCCCCGTGTCCGGGGCCGCGGGCGGGGCGGGGGCGCGGCCGCCGGCGCGGAAGTGACGGAAGTGGCGGTGACGCCGTTTTCCCGCGGTTCGGGCGGCGGGCGGGGGCCGGCAGCCGGCGGCCCCTGGTCAGTGCCGCCCGCTGCGGGCGCTCCCGGCAGCCGCTCCCGCCATGCCGCCCAAGCCCTCGCGCAGGGCGGGCGCCGCCAGGACGCAGCGCCCCAGCCCCGACGGCGGCTCCGCGCCGCCCGCCGCCCCCCGGTAAGCGGCCGGGCCGGGAGCGGGCTGGAGGCGGGCGGGCCGCCCCGGGGCTCTCAGCGCCCCGGGGTGTGGGGCGGTGTCACCGCGGCGGCTCTGGCAGCGGGTGGTTTGGGTTCCGCGGTCGCCCCGCGGTCCCGTGTCCCCGCTGGCGATGTGCGATGCTTTTCCTAGGGTCGAGGTCGGCGAAGCGGACTTCGTCGTGCTCTGTGACGCGCTGAAGGTGTCGGAGAGCGTGAGGGAGAAAGCGTGGAAGACGTACGAGAGCTTGTCGGCAGCGGATGGAGCTCTAGTGAGTAGCTGCTGCTCTTGGCGCCGCTGGGCAGCAGAGTCTGTCCTGTGCCCCAGCTCAGGTCCTGAGCCGTAACTTCGCTGCAGCCGCGGCCGAGCGTCCCACAACCAAAGCTCACGTACTGTGACTTAGCTTTTTCCAAGTTAAGGTAGACTGAAGTGGGGTGTTGCCATGTTCACGTCTGTGTAAACTATCTTCTATAGATTGCCCTTTTTTTTTTTTTAATATTTTGTGATAAAGGTACGTGTTTAGGAGTCCTTTTAGGTTACTAACAAATGGCAGTAGAAAACAGCACCATGCGATCAGCTAATTCTTCAAACTACAAGTTATTTCAAATATGTCTTAGTCAGCTTTATACAGGTAGTCTTACTGTCTGTTTCTGTGTATTTTTTTCCCCTCTGCATCCTTTATGAGGCTGCAGAAAAGGGTATGGAGATGACTATTGCAGAGACAGGAATGTTTCCTTTTTTGTTGCATAATGTTAACCTGTCCTTATCACTGAGGCATTTCCGTTCAAATTAGTCATTGGGCATGTGTAAACAGATTAATAAAGTGTTAGGGCCTTTCTTGATTTTTGCTTTTCCTTCTCCTCAGTATGACTGCTGTGTCAACAAGCTGGCTCAGAGGACAGCTATAATACAGCTAAATCATGGCAGAAGCTTTGTTGTAGAGTCCTGATGCAGTTTCATAATACCTAGCTGGGGTATTATTCCCACTCTGTGGACTTGCATTGATGTACATGTTCTGACTTCTGCTTACCCTTCTGCAACTTAAGCTGACCTGTCACAGCTATGCTGTCACTACTGATAGTTTGTAAGCTGTGTTTTTTAAACTGCAGTGTGGATATACCAGGTCTTGATGCATTCACATCGTGGACTTAAAATAGCATGGAAGAGAGACTGTGCACAGCTCTTTCAGTAACAGATACAATTTCTGGTCGTGGATGTTCATGGGAAGCATTTACCTAAAATCATAGTAGAGTTCCCCTATAAGAATGAAAACAGTAGTCAGTTCCCTTGACTGAAAAAAAACAAGGCAGGTTGCATTATAATCCTGCAAATTTCATTTACAGGTAAAATTTTGTTTTCACTGATCATTACTCAGCAGTGGCCAGATTAGATACATGGTGTTGGAAACATTTCAGCATCTGGAGATGGCTTCCTTTACCTATTCAGAACCAGACCTTCATTATGATATATAACTAATATGTGTTGTCTTGCAATTAAAATTGATTGTTGAGAGCCTTTCAGTGTCCAGGGAAAAAATAAATCTACATTATATTTCAGTCCAAGGCCTTTCAAACTTAGAGTTCTTTCTGCCGGGTGTTGAAATGATTAAGCTGTCAAGTGTGTGCCTCCATGGGGACCTGGAAGGCTCTGGAGTTGCTACTTCTAGCTGAGAGCAGGCTTCATCTGACTCTGAAGTCAAGCAAAGTAACAGCCTGGCTAATTGCTGCTTCTTTGCCAAGTCAAGCTGTTATAGTAAGCCTAGCTTCTCAGGATGACTCTCTAGTTCAAGTTGCAGGGATTCAGGAGGAGGCTGCTCTTTTCTTCCCTCAGGTAAAAGTATTATGTTGGAGGGGCTGTCCCAGGGTTTGTCCTGCAAGCACCAGCGGCATGTGTGAGCTTCAGTAGTAACCTGTTCAATTCTGAACCGGAGCAGAAGCTGTGTAGCAGCTTTCTGTTCTCAAGCAAAAAGTTAAACAGCAGGCCACCAGTTGAGACAAATACTTACCAGAACACTTCTGCTTAGCAATGTAGTTGGTTTGACTTGAGAAAGCTTAAATCATAAGGCTGCTGATGGAAGTAGAGGTAGCATCTAAGAATCCTCCTCTCAAACCATTTACAAAGTACAAAGACCTGAAACCTTGCCTTTCTTGCCTCACTGGCCTTGTTTTATTGTCGTTGATACTAGAATTGTGCCTGCCAAATCTCTGAGGACATGAAGGGCATTTGCAGTGGTAACTAGGAAGCAGCGTGGCCCAGACTGTAGGTACCGTGGTAACTGGCAGATACTCAGGGAGCAGATGTGGGTTAGGATGCAGTCTGAACGTCTGCCATATCCTTGCTCGGTGAACATTAGTGACTTGAAAGGAAAACATCTTGTAGTACTGTCCTTTTTGAGTCGCTTAGCGTGCATGTGCAGAGACTCTGCAAACCAGGTACATGTGGCTTAAAAGTATAAAGCAATTATTTTTGGCAGGCATTTACACAAAAAATGGCTAGACTGTTGTGACCTAGCCTAAATGTGCCTGTGCTTCAGTGAGACATTTCACTGGCCAGGCAGGCATCAGCCAGGAGGAGAGAACCTGTTATCTGCTACTCCCTGGAATGAATGCCAATGCCCATTGGAGCCACTGCTTTTTTTCCTTCAGGATGTCTCAACTTTCCACTCTGATATTTTTTTCTTTTGAGCATTTGAGCTACTAGTGATGCTACTTTGAAATTTCAGCTTTCTTATTTTGCACTTCCTTTCCATGCACTGTAGCTTTCCTTTCAGTGCTCTCCAGTTATCTGTTTCCACAGCATGTGAGTCAAGGATATACAGGTGCACCCTATTGCAGCTGGGCTGTGAGTCCTTTAAACAGCTGAACCTCTTTGAGAGGTGTGGAGGAGGGGCAAGGTGACAAGAGAGAGATGGTAACACAACTTTTCTGGAAAACGTGGCTGACCTCTAGTAGTAAAAGCCAGGTCTGCAGAGGGGGTTAACAGCACTACAGCTGTCTGTTAAATATGGTGGTGTTTTCCTTCATAGTAGGAGAACATTAAAGCTTCACTCTGTGACAGCTGAGTTTAATGATATTCTTCTACAATAAAATGGTAACTCAAAATCCCCAAGAACCCCAAATGCTGAATCAGCACTCTTGCTGTGTGGGATGAAGGAAGGTGTCTGATGTGTAATCAGAAAGATGTTTCTTTTTAATATCTTTTCATATCTGCTGAACTCCCACACAAGCTTATTGTGAACATAGAAGTGTTTACCTAAATGGGAGATTTTCATTGGTGTCATACAAATACTTCTGTTCTTTCTATAATTTATTTTCTTTAATAAACCGACCTACCTAGATGAACAGAATCTTAGAGTTGTAGTTTTTACAGTCTTAGTTTCAAAACTTTTACACACTGATTGTTGGCTTAACATTGGCTCTGATCCTTGCTTCTCTTGTACTCTTAATTTTTTGTAACTCTCCTGAAATCTGTATTATGAACCAATAGTACTTGTAAATTCTAGATGGAATGAATAGATTTAGTGGAATTACTAATGTACTTTGGTGAGCAGCCTGTGATTGTTGGTGTAAAGGATATTAGAAGTAGTCAAGGAAGCCATACTAATACTGCTATGAAGAAGCTCAGGGTGTTTGTTATGTTCTGCTACTCTTTGTTTTGGTAGGTAACAACACAGTGAGAATCTGAAGTAGAATATGGGGTGATATAAGCAGGAAAGAGAAGCTTGAGCAAATTGTGGCTGAATATATTGGAAAGAACCCATGTGAGGAACAGATGATATGGTGACTAAATTGGAACCAAACTTCTCCAAAGAAAATTGAAGTGCTTTAAGAAATTGATAGAATTTGAGTCTGCCATGGACCTTAAGGCATAGTGGTCTGGTATGCTTCGAGCTCATCGGCTTAGTTGGCTGTAATATGTGGTGTGTGGGTAGGAGCTCCATTTTTTGCTGGCTTTTCATAGCACTGTTTGGGAAATGTGGCTTACTGTTCTCCTGCTGCAGCTCAGCTGCTCAGAGTCAGGAATTCCTGAGCCATTTTTATCAAGTATTTGTCTAACCTGCTATTAAAAAATTGTCGTGGTGAAAGATCTGCGGTCTGCATAGTTAGGTTTTCCTAATTAAGCCCCATTTATTTTTCCCCCAAGTACTGTACTAACTTGTTTTTGTTATAATTCAAGCCAGTGGTGTAAAATTCTGTACCAGCCAATTCTGTACCCCATGAGAGATGTATTACTGCTGCCTTTTCCTTCAGAAATTCTCTAGCATATGAAGACATCCTAGGCGTTTTTTCTTGTCTCTAATTACTTTTCTTTTATCCTGAAATTCTCCCCAACTGGTGACTTACACTGGTATGCAGATGGCTGCAGAGCACTTGATTTGTGCAGGAGTTGAACTGCTTTCTTAGTGAAGAAAATGTACACGGTAAACTGTAGCTTAACTTGAGGAATGAAATAAAGACTACTTAAATATGGAAGGTTGGTCTGCATAGACCAAAGAGTTCATGTTCAGCAGGTCGAGTGTCCCCAGTCCATAAAATTTCACATTTAAATTGAATAAATTCCTTTTGGTTGGGGTTTCTTACTAAAAAGAGAATATTTTAATTGGTAAGCCACCTCATCCTCATGTTAAAAGACAGAGAGGCCTCTTGCTTTTAGCAAAAGCATGAAACACATATGAGCTAACAAAGTATTTTCTGTCTAGACTTTGTCTTTAATTTATAGAACTGCAGCTGAACTGAACCTGAATCCATTGAAGCTTTGGATGGATGAGCAAAATACAGATATTGTAGGATCCTCTGTTATTAAAAAAAGAAGAGCTACTGAAAGTCCCAAAACAAACAAATCATCTCCATGGCCTCTTGCTGATGATATTTGGTATCTTAGCAGCAGATGCACTGCTTGTATGTTCCCTTGGACTTTAAAAGCTCAGGCAACTGGTATAGAGTTTCTTTTTTTACTCATCTTCTGCCTATCCTGGGGAGAGATTGATGACCTCTCCAGTCTTGCTGCATGTAAAAGTGTAATGGGAACTTTGCATATCAGATGAACTATTTTTACTAGTTCAGTACTTTCCATTGACTTGATTACTTTCAGCTAGTATTATATTTGAATTTGATCTCCTCTGTTGTGAGCTAATAATAATCTTCCATCCCAATGTTCAATAGAAAATTTAAGACTGGTATTGCTGAAAAATGGAGGATCTGTCTTTACACAGAACTTCTTATATGTAGACAGGGCTTATAATGGTCACAGATATTTTTTTTTTTTCCACTGAGATATTTTTCCTGCAGGTTTTTATTCTGAATAGTTTTCTATTGTGAGAGTTTCTTGAGTCTACTCTCCAGTCACCTTTACCTACTGTAGTCATAAACATGTAAAGTCAGAATGGTTTGGGTTGGAAGGACCCTTTAGAGGTGATCTCATTCCAACCCCCCTGCCATGGGCAGGGACCTTCCACTAGACCAGATTGCTCAGTGCTCCATCCAACTTGGCCTTGAACCCTTCCAGGGATGGGGGATCCAGAGCTTCTCTGGTCAGCCTGTTTTGGTGTGTCATCAGTCTCACAGTAAATAATTTCTTCCTAATCCTGATCTAAACCTGCTCTCATTCAGTTTGAAGCCATTCCCCCTTGTCTTATCACTACATGCACTTGTAAAAAGTCCCTCTCCATCTCTCTTATAGCTCCCTTGAGGTACTGGAACATGCTGTAAGATCTTCTTCTCCAGGCTGAACAACCCCAACTCTCTTCAGCCCCCTGATCATCTCTGTAACCACCTTTAGACTATCTCTAACAAATGTCTGTGTTCTTGTGCCATCAAGCTAGTTCTCTATATTGATTCGAATGTAGTAACTGAGATTTTATGTTAGGAAGCCAAGCTCTATATCTTCCTCTTCAAAAATCAGGTGCTTGATATTTACAGTGAGACATCCTATATCCCATTTGATTCAAGTATCCATCTGTGTTTGCATATTTCTCATGTACATTTCCCTTGACCTTTTTTTACACATCATTTGAAGTTTATTTCTGGGTCACTTTTGTAGGCTGTCATCAAAATTGTTATCAGTGTTGGCAGAAGAGTAAGCATCTCTAACTGCATACTAGAGCTGAGACTTCCTGTGACCATCTCCTCCTTGAGACTCTTTAGCACTGGAGAACCTCTGGAGGCAGAGAACAGAAGTTATTCCTGTTACTGCCTTTAACACCTTTCAGCTGCATTTGTAAAGAAGAGAAGCATGAATCCCATTTTACAATAATTAAGTGTTGGATGAGCATTTTAAGCTAATGACTCTTCCCAGGTTGTTTTCACTGGATTTAAATAAACTAGTCATCTTGTAAAAATCAGATTGAATAAAAGTAGTGGTAAGTCCAGAATGAAAAATATTTTGAAAATTTTTGTAGGAGTTTTAGATCTTTTCCTTCAGAAAACTATATTGATTCAGCAGAACTGACCTACCTTGCCCAAAGTTATAGCATAGCTTCCTTGGAATCCTAAATAAAAGATGATAAAAAGAGAAAGAAATCTATGTGGACTGCTAGATGTTAAATAATCTTGGGGCTAGTAACTGGTAGGTAGGCTTTGCTTCATGATGACTTGAATTAAGATCATTGCAAGTCATCTTACTGAAACTGAAGGACAGCCAAGGGCAGATGTGGAGCTGTTGTCCTGCCCATTTTCTGTAGTGATACTGTATCAACAAAGATCTTGAGTCAGACTGGTGAAGAAGAAAACACGCAGAAATTAATTTCTGGCTATGAATTTGTCTTCATTTCATTCCCATGCATTCAAGTCCCTGTGAGATGAATCATCTGCTTTGGCTGTAAACAAAGCAAAATAGTTGGAAGAAGTCATTCTGCTGTTTTATTTGTTCAACTTTAACTCATTTGTATAGGAAAGAAGAGAACTTGGGGAGGGAAGGGGTGTGAAGAGGAGAGTTCTTATGAGTGTGACTTACCAGGAAGACATCTCCTTATCTCTTCTCCCCTTCCTCTGCCCCATGATGTTTATATTTGTCTGGTTTCAGCAGGAATGAAGCTGATTTTGTTCCCAGTAACTGGTATAGTGCTGTGTTTTGGATTTAGCATGAGAATGTTGGCAATGCTGGTGTTCAGTTCTTGCTAAGTAGTACTTGCCCTAAATCAA
The DNA here is from genome assembly GCF_024509145.1 of Vidua macroura. Classification (NCBI taxonomy): domain Eukaryota; kingdom Metazoa; phylum Chordata; class Aves; order Passeriformes; family Viduidae; genus Vidua; species Vidua macroura. The sequence goes on along the minus strand of NC_071572.1, from coordinate 99,787,498 downwards.
GGACTTTTCAGGTTCCCATGCTCTGCCAATGGGCATGCACACAAAGATCTGGAGGGAGCATGACCAGGACTGGTGTCCTGAGCTGGCCAAAGGGGTATTCCATACCAAAGAACATCATGCCCACTATATAAATTGCATTGGAGTTGTGCTGGGAGGTGCTGATTGCTGCTCAGGGATGGGCTGGGCATCATTCGGTGTGTGGTGAGCAAATGTCTTGAGCATCACTTGTTTCTGTTGGGTTTTATGCCTCTCTCTTTTATTTCCATTGCAGTTACTATTAGTGTTGTTGTTATTATTGCTGCATTTTATTTTGTTCCAGCTATTAAGCTGTTCTTTTCTCAAGCTGTGATGGTTGGTTTCTGACACTCCTCACCACTGCGGGGACTAGAAGTGAGCAAGCAGCTGTGTAGTACTTAGTTGCTAGCTGGGGTTAAACCACAACAATATTTATGGGTTAAAATCACTGGAATTTTCATGCATGGCTATGGCAGATACCTTATTTTCTGAGAAAACTGCAGTTCACCTGTGTCTTTGGTTGTTTTAACCAGCAGCAGCTGGTGGGGTAGTCCCAGTCTGGTGTTCTTTCATGTTTTCATCTCCTTCCTCTCTCAACTATGTTGTAAGGCAGGCATGCTCAGGTGCTGCTTGCTCACCTTTTCTTTGCTATTGGAAAAAACAACCCAACCCATAATCTATATATCTTGGGTTGTGTGTAATTTTTCTTGTTAGGCCAGCAGTCATCCAACATCTTGTGTTGGGGAGAAGGTGTCCAAAGCGTCCTGTACCACCAACAGCGGGTGTGGGAGTAGTCCTGATACTGGAGTTTGGCTGTTTGTAATGGTTTGAATCTCATGGATTGCTAGGCTGCCTCTGAGACTGCTTTCTTGTTTAATGGTAGAAACAAATGATTTGTTACCTCCAACCATACTGGGCAAGGAGTTTAAAGGTCATTCTTGCAAAACCAGACCTCTTTCCTATCAAATAAAGCATTGCTGTGGCCTTCTAGCATTCATCCTGCCAGAGTTGAGCTAGGCTGCCCAGGAAAGCTAGGCTTGTTTGGATAGGCAACAAACCAGGAACAATTTAATCGCTTGGTAGCACTCAGTCCTCCTGCCCTATGAGATGTTGTGTTTACAGGACAACATCATGGCCTGAGTTTGCAGGAGCATGGAGTGAAAGGAACTTATTAAAAAACAAGGTCAGCTGACTCCAGGGGAAGGGGTATGCTCAGGGTGAGTAGTCTTCCTTCTTGGTAGTTCACTAGCTAGCATTAACCTTCATAATTTTTTATATCCCTTTGTGTATCAACAAATGCATCTCAGTCTGTTAACAGCTTATTTCAAAATAATTGTCTCTTGTGCAAGGAGTCATGATTTGTAGAAACACTCAAATAGAAATGCAGGAAGAAAATAGTGACTTAAATAATTGTCAGTTGTCACATTGTTGAGGGTGGCTGGTTAGTTTTGTATTGAAGCCTGTTCTATAACTATTAACAATTGCACAAGCCAGTCAAAGTTTTTCTTCTTTGGAGAAAGCCCCCAGCCACTCTTCCCTGATGTATAAATACTGTTCCCAAGAAAGACACAGAACAACTATCACCAAAACAAAATCTTGGCAGTAATAGTGAAATTGTATCATTTATGGGCAGAGTGGGTTATTGGTCATGGTTACACTGCTGAATAAGCAAGGACATGAGTGGATGCTGAAAGTGCAGAGGGTTTCAGAGCAGGTTTGGAAGACCACTTAAGATGGAGTGAGTTAGGTCTGGTGCTGTCTTACTGCCTTTGGGGAACATCTTCTAGAGTGAACAGGCCCCTGCAACTCACATTGGTGTTGTCTAGGTGGCAGCTAGGTGGAGTGATCAGGGAAAGGATAAAAACATAGGCCAGGGAGTAGGTTAAAGCTAAGGAGTGCAGAAGGGCAGGAATGCAGTGTTTCTATTCACTTGCTCCTGGTGCTCCATTTCACCTCTGTCCTCCAACAGATGTCATGTCCAACCTAGAGCTGTGGAAAATGTGTTCAGATCCTGCACCTTTGCTGTGGGCCTGGGTGCTTTTGCAGTTTTATTTACAAGGATGCTGGATGTCTGAAAAGCATTTTACAAGTTTGCTGTTTCTGCAGTTTTGGCCTACACCCATGCCTAATTTTGTCTTCAAGATAGCTTTGTTTCCAAAACTTGGGATATACCTGCTTAAGTGTTTTTTGTCCATAATTCTACAAGTTCTTCAGGGATTTTCCACTGAGTTGCTGTTTTGGTGGAAGGGTATTGGAATCTTAAGTGATGCCTGTCTGGCTTCGAGTGAGTGGCTTGTGCACCATCATCAGGAGTTCTACTCCATGTGTCTGTCATTGTGGGTTGGCTTCTTTTGATGAAGGATGATTGGTTATAACTTTCACCTTCTAAATAGCAGAAAGCAGACTTTAAATGTAGATATATGGTAGGAAAATGGCTGGAAGTGCTTGTTACTATCACATTTTACTAAGCAGAGATGGGTTTGTGGTTTAGCAAACCACAGTGATTAGTGGTTGACACAGCTGTACTCATTTATGAGTATTGCCTGTCATTGTAAAGATTTCAATTATATTTTTTATGACTTGGCTTCTTATTCCTTTACTTTCAGTGTTTTGTTATGATCAAATATGGTAATTTAGGAAAAAAAAAATCGTGACTTCTACTTTGCACAAACATTCCATGGAACCAAAACTTGTATTTCGAAGTTTGCTGAATTGTATGGGTAAAATTGATCTTGTATTGTAGGAATAAGAGTTGAAATGTTCAGTCTTTTACCTGTATTGTGAAACTTGGAATGGTTTTCTGCTGTAAAATAATTGGCTGTCAAATGTTTGTTTGAGGATGTTTTGTTTAACCATTTCTAAACATGTTTGGACAAATTATTGCCTTCCATGCATTACCCATTTCTGTTGATTAATAAAAACTTTCTTCTCTTTTTTCAAAAAGGCTTGTAACACAAAGAAAAAGGAAACATGGGGTGTATGTATCTTTATTGTAGCAATTGATCTGGATGAAGTGACATTTACTTTCACTGAGCTTTTGAAAAGTATAAACATAAGGTAAGTGAGTTTAAGTGTGTGACTTTAGATTTCAACAATTAACTTGTCAAAATTTTTATAAATTGAATGTTTTTAAAGCATAGTGAATCTTTGTGCATATCAGACTAGTTGATTTTACAATGAAGGTTACTTAAGGAAATTATGAATATATTGGTAAACTAGAAGTCTTGCTGTCATATTTTAGTTGAGGGAGCAGTGATACTTGTTTGATTCATCTGGTTGGCTTTGGTTGTATCACTCACCTCATTCTTGTTCTTGCTCTCCCTGAAGTTTCATCAGTTTAGGTTGGTGCAAATTGCACTTAAAATATTTCTTTCTTTCTTTCTTTCTGTCTTTACCTCTATGATGATTTTCTATAAAACCTTTTTCCCAGCATTAGGCTTAGGCTAAATCAAGAAGTGGGGAAAAGAAGTGTTGCTCTTCAAACAGTTTACTAGCATGCTGCCCTTTCTCAAACATTTTAATGCCAGGCTAAACTTTGTACTTTCATACACTCTTTTTGCCGAGGGTGTGTTACTGTTATATTGTATATTAATTAAGTTCATAATACAGAAATTAAGATTATAGTATCTGCTTTTAAGGTAAATTTAGGTGGGAACAGCAACCTTGTGTTGCATTCATCTAAGGAAAGAATTCCAGTACCATCTTCCCCTGTGTGTGGAAAGCGTGTGCAGGAGCAGAGCCTCTCGTTGCTCTAGGACAGGAGGCTAAGTCCTGGCAATAACTTCAGGCTTGGGCCAGAATATCCTTTTCCTTGAAGTCATCTGTTATGGTCAGACTTCTCCATGCCCTCTTCTACCTTCCATCATCTCTCAGAGCAGGGTCAGGTGCAATGTTTTGACTTAATCTCTTCAGTGTTGGCTGCCTTGGAACCGCGTGAAAGCCAATTGCATTTGTGCAGCGTGTTTCACCCAGTTCCACAGACAAACTTGTGCTGAAAAGTGAGAGACTTTTTCCCTTAGGTTTTCAAAGAGTAAGCTATTACTCTGCTGGTTGTGATGCAGTACTCAGTTGCTTGTTAGCCCTGGTCTTTTTCTCACCTATAAGGTCAAATTGGCAGAGATTTCTTCTAGTCATCCTCTAGAGCTTTCAGATATATTGGAAAGATCTTTTATTCCATGATAAGCATTCTTAAATGAGCTTCTGACTGGTTTTGTATCTTATATCTTTAATCTGACAAAGATCAAAAAATCTCTTGGAATATTATATTCTGATAAAGGATCAAAATATATTTGATACAGTTGAAATATTGAAAATATTTGATAGCTTCCTTCTCTTTAATTTTTAGGAATCTGCTCATTTTAGTTATGAACGTAACAAAAGGCTTCCTTGGTGGCCATAATATTACATAGATGGGTAGGGAGAAATTTGATCTCTTGTGTAATAATATTTCCAAAGGGTGGAGATGTTGTGTTGAAAGACTTGAAATTCTATATAATTCAAGGCGTCCATCTCAGTTTTCATTCCTAGGTCTTTCTTTAGCATGGATGGAGCCAAGGTTCACGTTCTTGGTAGGAGTGTTTTTAAAGTAGAGCAGGAGAGCTGAGACATGTGTGTTGGATATTTGTGGTATTACCAGTAGAGCAAGAACAAAGGTGTGTCTAGTTAGCAAATTCTGACTTCCAGACATAATATCTGTGCTAGGCAAGAAAATTTTTCTTCTATAGTAGAGCCTGTATCATAAGATACCTCTGAACAGTATTGCTACTCTCTGGAAAATGTGAAGGTGGGGCTCAAACAAGTAACATTTCCCAAGGCAAGAGTTCAGTCACTGGTAACAGTAGTAAGAACGTGCTGGAGTCTAGTGAAGAAATGGGTTTTCATGGAGATGTGTTTTTATTTTCTCTTTTAAAAGAGCTGTTTCAGAATACCTGTTTTCAAAAATTATGATAATGTGTCATCTTTTTTTTCCCCCCCTTTTTTCAGTGTATGCACATTTTTTCAGTTTCTGAAAGAGGTGGATGTTAACATGGATACTGTAAGCACTAAAGTTGATAGCACTGTATCAAGGCTGAAAAAGAAATACGATGTATTATTTGCACTATACCACAAGTTTGAAAGGTAGTGTATGCTTTTTCATTTTGAAATTGATTTCTTTGTCTGTCAACATTTAAGTATTTGAATTTTTCAAATTGTATGTTATAGGAGCTCATTTATGCTGTGTGGGCTAATATTTGCAGAACAGTGAAATTGAGCTGTTTACATGCATTAAATAAACACCTCTTACTTTTTACTCCGTAAGTATAACAATGCTATGTTAAACAACCTCCTTGTTACAGTACAAACAGTAGTAAGAGTAGCATGACAAGTGATAGCTACTCACTTCAGGCTTTTTACAGATATAAAGAGGCTTGGTTTACTATCTAAATAATTTTTTTACTTAACATTTTGCCTTCTGAATCACAAAAGACTCAAATAGCTCTTAAATAACCTTTGAAAGTGGTAGATCACCCTTCGATAGTTTATAGAATGAAGGCATATATATCCTAGTTTGTTTTTGAGTAAACTGAATTTTTTTCTTGAAGTGGTATGTACCTAGAGTAATAGGGAAACAACTTTATGCCACAAGGCTTGCAGTGACACTGCAAGAAAATACACTGCAAGAAAATACACTGAAGAAATACAAAATATATTTAAATGCCCTTTTATAGTGTGTTTTGCGCAGCTGTAGCACACTTGGCTGTGTTGTACAAAACACTGAGTAACAATATATCTACAAATCTTGTCTTTCTGGAAGAAAGCAATTTTATTATACCAAGCTAAAATTGTTTTGCTGTCTATGCTTTGACATAAATATGCAAACAACAACATTATTTCAGGCTTGGCAGGGCTGTAGTTGATCTGTTGTTAACTGTTGAGTCAACTGGTTTTTTTTTAAAGTTAGAAAAATGTTTTGTGAACTGGTATCTTTTTTAACTATGTTGAAGTCAAAGATATTGCATAGTTTGCTTGCAAAAGCACATTCAAAAATAAGAATTTATTTTGATTTTCTAGGACGTGTGGCCTTATTTATCTGGAACAACCTAGTAGTGAGTAAGTTTGATTTTCCTAAATCATGTTTGTCAAGATGAGATGTAAAACATGATGGCATGTTATTTTTTAACCTTCCAGAACTGGCCTAAGTTGTAGTATGCTGTGTATTTAGATTTAGTGTGGATTTTGAATTTCAATGAGATGATGGGACATGCAGAAATTATATATATGTCACATATATCTCTATATATATCTCTGTATGTATATATATACGTTATGCATATTATATAAGTATATTCTTATAAAAATAGTGTGTATATATGTGTATGTATATATAAGTAGATATGTGTCATATTGTATTTATATTTTTTATATATATATAACATATATATTTTTTTATATATCTGTCCCTCATCCATGACATATTGCCACCCAATGGCATATGTCTTGGCATGGTGGAATGGACGTTGGGATGGAGAGTGAGCTTCCTAATCACAGCAACAAACGAGTGTACTAAAAGATGCCTTAACAACTCCCCAGAGAGCTGGAGTTGATGCTGTGGCTGGAGAGTAGGGTGTTAGTCAAAGACACAAGACAAGACAGCCCAGAGCAGTTGAATTGTCCACACTCAGTTTCTTTCCTGAGGATGATACAGATATTTCCTGATTCTTGAATTGCTTTACAGGGACTTAAGGTTTTCAAATGTGTAGTCATAATTACAGAGGGATTGGAATGAGATTTTTAGTAAACTTAACTCCATGGGAAATATTGCATGTTGTTAAATAGTTCCATAGATGGAAGCATGTTTTCAAACATTGTAGTTTAAATTATTACAGAGCTATCGATGCGAAGTATTTTTATTTCCCTGCAGGATTTCTGCTGAACTCAGTTCTGTATTAGTCCTAAAAAATTACTGGATTACTTTTTTGCTGGCAAAAGGTGAGTTGTGGTTAAAGCACAGTAATTTCAATGAATATTTTTGTTTACATGTCCAACATGAGTCTAGTATACTTATCACAAATAAGTATTGTACAGACCCAGAATGTTTTGATTGTCTGGCTTTTGTAACTGCTTAATAATATTTCTTTATGTACAGTTTGGCTGTTCTTCTCACTGATACACTTTCTGTATATAAACATATACTTAAGTTTTCTAAAATTTCTATGATTTTTTTTTTTTCTTTAAAGCTTGCTGTTCTGTATTTAAGTCTATTCTGAGGTGCTTTGTAGTCTGCCAGCATTTTAATAATGGATAATTACCTTAAAAACTGGCATATTTAAAAAAATAAGCTTATATATATAATAAATAATATTTAATAAAACAAATTTAATGATAAGGTATTATAGTAAGTCTCTGAAAGCATGTCTTTTGAATGCTACAAATCTTTCTTGAAAAGTTGTAAGTTACAATTAATGCTGAGTGATGAAATGTTTATAGTAGTCCATAGAGTTCCTGTCTCATTGTACTCCTACTAAAAGGAATGAATCGTGTATCTCAAGTGCTGCTTACTGCAGGTGTGTGTTATCAGTGAAGTGTCTGCATCTCTGCTTTCTAAATCAGACTTGGATCACCTCAGTTTTTTGGAGCTTTGTCACTAGAATTCTCCAAGCATAAGCATAAAGCAAAACCCACAAAATTTTTTTTAGCCTGCCTTTTCTTGAGAACAAAGAAAGCTGAAATTTACTAGAAAATAGCTGGAGCTTCAGAAGAGCCTGAGTGATGCTTGCTACTTCTGATAGAAAATAAATACAAAAATTGCATGTGTAAGTAGAGCACAGGTAGATCTGTAGCTGTTCAAAATCACTGTCGAGTTCCTGAATTTTTTGTGGCAATGCACGCTATCTTGGGATGGCCCTGTAGATCTTCTCTGGCATATAAGTCATAATTTGGGAAAAACTGGAATAATGCAGGTCTAAAAGTGCTCTTCATGCTATTACTTGTGTGACTTTTAAGTAATTTCATAAAAATTTGACAGGCTGAGCCTACAGTGTGATATCATGTTTTAAATTTCTCTTCACTGTATACTAGCAGCTTCTGCTTTCTGAATATTTAGCAGCTTTCAAAAAGCTTGCATGAGACCACAAAAAAAGAAAGCAGGGAGGAATTACACCGAAGTAAGAGGTTATTCTTTTACAGTAAAAATAAAAATCAGGGCTGAGCACTGGGGGCAGGATTTTGTACACAGTAATTTTGTTTGTGTGTATGCTATCTCTAAAACCACAAACGGAAGCGCCATGAGTTATAAAATCAATAGCCTTTAAAAAGCACTGGCATCCTGGGTGATGCTTACTGAATTCTAGAGGTAGTGTTCTACTATATGAACTTCCAAATCTTTGTTTTGCAAAATTACTTCTAGAATTAAGTCAACCATTCTCAAAAAGGTTTTCTTTACGCTTTTAAATATTTGCAGGTAAAGTGTTGCAAGTGGAAGATGACCTGGTGATTTCTTTCCAGTTGTTGCTGTGCGTCTTAGATTATTTTATCAAACTGTCACCTCCTGCTATGCTCAAGGAACCATACAGTAAGATTTTTTTGGGGTTTTTCATTGAAGTAGAAAGTAAATTTATTATATTTCTATTAGCCATGCTAACATTCATAATTAACATAATTAAACTTCTTAAGCTTATCGAAATGCGTTTTTTTTCTGTTTTAGTTAAATTTACACGATAGTGAACTTGAATTCAATTACCTGAATGTGGCAGTGTATTTAATACAATTTTTGCTATGTTGTTAAGGGACTTGTTAAAGCAGCAAGTCTAATTTGGTAAAAGAATTCAGGTTCTGGATAGATTATAACTGAGAACTATTATTTAGGTTTGTCTTGAGTTACAAAAGGGAAATGTGGTGGTATGACTCTTTATTGATGTTTAACAGTATGACAACATCAGAAATGTACAAGTTACTGGACTGTACAGATATTTAAAACACATATAAACTGGATAGCAGCTCAAAAGAGTAGAGGTAAAATGTAGACAGCTTTGCTTTTATTACATCCTGTTTGCTATTGCAAGTGTCACTATTTTAAGTAAAAATATAATGAGTCTTCTCTATAAAAACTTCTATTCAGCAGTAAGCTTTTACCCATTAAGTTTTTTTATATCTAAAACCTGGAAAACCTCACTAAAAAGTTAGAGAAAGTAAATATTTATAAAAACTTTCAAAGATAGAATTCTATTTGAGTTAACTATTTTCTTCAGCAAGCTATGGAATTAATATACTGAAATATTTGGAGCCACAGGATGTGACTCAGTTTTTTAGTAATTAGTTTATCCTCTGGTGGGTTAAGATGCAACCCTAGTATATTTTGCCTAAATCTATTTGTTTATTTCTTTCTTTGGCAACTAAACAGCCACCTAGGTTGTAATGTTGTACAATAGATAAGGTATTCACTACTATATTCTTTAAATTCTGTGTTTTGGAGATATTTATCTGACCTAGTGATTATGTGTTGCAGGTAAGAAAAAGTAACCTTGGTCTTATTCTAATGTGAATAAAGGATGGACTTAGGACAAACAGATCCCTGCTTTCCTCCAGTACTATTTTGAATTTAAATTTGTCATTCCTAGTAGGACAGACATATTTGCTGCTGATTATTTCAGATGTTATAAAGCAGCTCCTTTTCAAAAACCACTGAATTGAAACTACCTGGTTTTGAATTCTGTGTTCACACTGATTTACTTTTTCGTAGTGAAACCATGCAGTTCATTTTTAGAAACAGTTTGGTTCTGTGCATCATATCTTGAAAAAGAATTCTGCCACTTGAGAATAATTTGCAGATATGAATGTCAATGTCCTAAGTGCAAAACACTGAGTTTCTAATGTGAAGCTGTGTATGAACTGTCAAACAGCTCTGCATTCTTTGAGAAAATAAGACTATGTATTGTTCAAACCCTTGTGACCAAGAGGCTTCATGTTGTGATAAATTATGTCAAGCTTTAGGATCTGACTAAGACTGAGGGGATTATGATGCAACCACCTCTGCAGTGTACTTTGTCAGTTTCTTGGAACAGTTGTCAAATGCAAATGGAGTTACAGGTGACAACAGCATGCTGATTAGAGTGTCAGGTTTAAACCAACAATATTTAATCATATTAATGTATGTTATTAATATAATTCACATATTTAAGCCATCTATTTTGAGTTTAACAAAATGAAATATTTTTATCTCACAGTATTAAGGTTTTTTGATACTTTCTTCTTGGAGGACTTGTTTGTTACTGCTTGTGTGTCTGGGGCTATTTGGGGAAAGGAGGAATTCCCTCCAGGACCATATTCCAGGTTCCCACCATCACTTAAGTCCTGCATTGATTTATTGTCCTTCAGCTTCTTGTTTTATACTTCTTTAAAAATAGAAAAAACAGCTATTCATCTGTGAAAAGATAAGGCTTTCCTAGCTTTGCAAAACAGATTCTCAGTTAAAGCTATTTGCAGAGAGTGCTGTTACATTCTGTGTAGAGTACCTTCTTAAAAACAAAATGTCCAAATACAGATACAGGAATTTAAAAATTAATTTTCTTTTTGTATAGATTTTCTCTAATGAAGGTTTCATACCTAGCTGAATGGATGAAAAAGAAAATATATTTAAGGGGAAGACCTGAAAAAGTATATAGGAAGTAGAATCTTGTAGGTTTAATAAGTTAAATTTCTTCTTTCTTAATATAGCCCTAACCTTGTGATGGTTCTGAATATCTTTCCAGAATCTTCTGTGTCTGCAGTGACTGTAAATGGTTCAGCTCGCACTCCTCGAAGAGGTCAGAACAGGAGTTCACGTACTGCAAAGCAGCTTGATACCGACACAAAAATTATCGAAATCCTTTGTAAAGAGCATGATTGTAATTTAGATGAGGTAATGCCTGCACTTGAAAGTCTGATAGATCTTGCTGCTAGACTCCATCTGGAATATGTATTTATTTAAATGTTCTTTTAAAAAAATGTCCTTATTTATGCCAGCTTAACTATTCTGTCAAGTAGCTACCTTCAGTAGTGAAGGTATTTTATCATTTTACCTAGTTTCTCTAGTCACTAGTTTAAAAAACAAATAAAAACCACTCAAAACAAGCCCTTTGGTATGGCTGATAATTTTGCCAGTGTAACTGTTTTATGAAGAATACAATATGAAGTTACAGGCTGATCACAGCATGTAACATATGGATGCAGGGCTGCTCTGATGGAGTTTCACAGCTGCATCCCATGATGAGAAAACGTATGCAAAAAGCACATTGCTTCTGTGGGAGATCTTAAAGGACCCCATTCACCTTTCTCTCTGCTGTTAAATCTATTTCTGTGTAAAAAGGACCGATTTTTGAATATCCAAGTGGATGATGGAAGCAGAAATGTGAGAGGGCTGGAAAGAGTGCCATTCTTTTCTAGTTTAATCACTTAGCATTCCAGCAAAGGATTGTATTTGCATGCTTACCTATCTGGGTTACACTGGGTTTTGGATGTATAGCAAGTTTTGTTATTGCTTTATTGAAAACAAACCACAGTGCATTACAGAACCATCTCAGTTTCTTGATTTAAAGATGCAAAAGCAGTGCATGCATGGCTGACTCCCTACCTTGCTAATGTTACATTTTTTTCCTTTTTTTTTTTTTTAGGTCAAAAATGTGTATTTCACAAGCTTCATTCCTTTCCTGAATTCTGCTGGTATTTTAGCTTCAAATGGACTACCAGAGGTAAGTGGAGGAATTTAAGACATTGTGGTGGGCAGACCCTGGCTGGGTGCCAGGAACCCAGCAAAGCCACTCTTTTAATTCCTCTCTGCAGCAGAATGGGGAGAGAAAATATAACAAAAGGTTCATGCGTTTAGATTGCTCACCAAATACCATCACTGGCAAAACAGACACAGCTTAGGGATGTTAGCTGAATTTAGTGCCAACAAAATCAGAGCAGGATAATAAGAAGTAAAATAAATGTTAAAAAACTTTCCCCCCACCCCTGCCTCCTTCCCAAGCTCAACCTGCTCCCTGTCAGCAGTGCCAGGAGATGGAGAGTCAGTTTATCACATGCTCCTGCCACTGCATAGGGAGTGGAGTCCTTCCCCTGCTCCACTGGGGGGTTCTTCCTGCAGGAGAACATCCTCCATGAATTTCTCCAACATGAGTCCATTCCACAGGCAACAATTCTTCACAATACTTACTCCAGTGTGGGTCCCCCTAAGGGGTCACAAGTCCTACCAGGAAACCTGCTCCAGGGTGAGCTCCCTCTCCATGGGTCTGCAAGTCCCTGCCAGGACCCTGCTCCAGCATGGGCCTCCCATGGAGTCACAGCCTCCTCTCAGGCTGTGGGTGGATCTCTGCATCCCATGGACCTCCCTGGGCTGCAGGGACACATCCTGCATCACCATGGTCTGCACCAGGGGCTGCAGGGAAATCCCAGCTCTGGCATCTGGAGCACCTTCTGACCCTCCTTCTCCTCGGTGAAGGTGTCTGCAGAGTTGCTCCTTTCACACACTTTCACACCTCTTTTTTCAGACAGCAGTTGTTTCTGAGTAATAACTTTTTTCCTTTCATAAATATGTTATCACAGAGGCACTACTAGAATTCCTGATTGGCCCAGCCTTGACCGATAGAAAGGGTCTCTTCTGGAGCCATCAGGATTGGCTCTGCTGGACATGGGCAAAGCTTCTAGCAGCTTCTCACGAAGCCACCCCTGTAGCCCTGCAGCTACCAAAACCTTCCCATGCAAACCCAATACAGATAGTTCAACAACTGTGTTTTACTTCATGCCAAATTGATTAAGATGCCCTTTACCCATTGGTGGAGTTCTAATAGGTTCTTCTAAAATCTTGTAGCAAAATGAAATGTTTTTTAGGAATGTGGGCTAGCAGGGATTCCAGAATTCATAAAGTATATTTAGCTTATACTTTTGAATTTAATAAATTAATCACCTGAGGCTAAGCCAGACTTTGCTCAAAGCAAAAAGCTTTTGCTCCAAGCGTAAGAGTTGCATATCCATAACCTCAGTAAGACCATTCATCTAAAATACAACTATTACAATATTAGGTCTCTGAAGTCACTCTATAAATGCTTAAAGTCTTAAATTACACACCTTAATTTAAATATAAATGAGACATGTTATTGTAGTGTTGTTGGAAAGATATCCAGAAGATTAGTCTCAGTTTCGCAACTTGGCAGAGCGTGGATTGCTGTGTCTGTGCAGAATTACTTTCATCTTCCTGAGCTGTTGTCTGGATGCAGCAGACTCTAGCTCTATGCAATTGCATCCAGAGTGCATTTTAATAGGTGACTTCTTGCAGTGTGTTTACATTCATCACTATTAAAAGTGTAAGTTTAGCTGTGTGTCACCAATAGATGTGGTGACCTGAAAATAAGCAGCTCTGAAGCTGATCAGAGCAATGAGTCTGCAGGGCTCAATCAAATGTATCTTCTGTTCAGTGTCATAGTGCGTTGGGTGGGGAACAAAGTACAGGATTCACTGGAGATCTTAATCTCTTCCTAAATTAATTTCATGGTATCGGTAGCCTGTTTAGACTTTTTAATTTATGTGTGTATGTATAGCTGGGAAACCCTATATGAACTTCCAGGCAAAGGTCATTATATCTCTTATTCTCAAATCAGAGGGTTTTCATCCAAGGCTGCTCAACTTCAGCACAATATCAAAATTATTAGCATAAGACTTGCTGGTGAAACTTTTGCAAAAGGATGCATTTGAAGAAAAATTGAGTCGCATGATCTTTGCTCCTTAACCTTGAGTGCCAGAGCTGTATTTCAGAGGTAGTTGGTTCATACATGTAATCAGCTAACCAATAATCATGGATGAGATCATCAGTACAATAGCTAGTAATGTGGTACATTTAAATTGACTTTCATAAAAAAACCACCAAGCTTTTGAAAAATATTTATGTTCCTTCCAAAGCAAGAAAAGCTTTTGAGGCTTAATGTTGGTATTTTGTTTGTCTTTCCCACGTGTTTGCTGGTCAGACTTTATGCACTGATAAATAGATTGATACAGAACTCTTATTTTTGACTGAAGGTTTCTTCCAAGTTAGCCCAGTACAGCCATCTTGTCTATGACCTGATGTTTTTTTTAGAAATTTATGAAATACTGAAATATTTTAGATGAAAAGAACGCATAAGTCATTAAGAAGATGACAAAAAATGAAAATATAATTAAGTTTTTAAATAAAAAGAATAGTGATAATGAGAATTGAAATATAATCTTTGATTTAATAGACCTAGTCTCAAAGTTTTAATTGTGACATCAATTTGAAGCAGATCCATTTGGCAAAGGTAAAGAAGAGGGTAAGGAGCAAAGCTGTATATGAGGTATTTGCAGCTTTCTCTCTCTTGAGACTGAGGGGGGACTAATTTGGGTTCATATGCATTGTTGCCTGTTTTTCTAGGAGGAATTTGCCAGAGCACAGCATCATTTATAAGTTTAAGGGCTCAGGGAGCAGATATTGAGGTGGCTGCATACTTCTGCGCAAGCACAGCAGCAGATTTGGAGGGCCAAATAAAAAAATTGCAGACTTGCAGTTAATGTTAGTCACTGAAAGTAAAAATAGAAGTAATTAAAAATATTCAGAAAAATCCAATAAACTTCTCTATGCAAAGTGAATTCATATCAGTCTGGGATTTAGTCAATTAAGAAACTTTTACCTACAGTGTGGCTATGAAGTAACAAATCTATTTTTGTAGCAATAGGCGTGTCTCTTAAGAGCTATTCTAGTGCAAATATATTAATATAAAATGAGGAAACTCCTACTGAGAAAAAGATGGCTTGAGTTTAGGCCTTGTTGTGCAAACCAGCAAAGACAGGGACCGAGCCAATTGCCCAACAGCTGTTATAAGAACAAGGAACAAGCATTTTACATTTCCTCCTCTTAGAGACACACCTTTTTCTGGAAGGAAAGATTTAAAAATGTGGGAATGTTAGTTTGCTTTGCAGGTCTGTTTCCTAATCTAGCTACTTTTACAGTGTCAAGACCTACATTTCATCAAAAAAATTCTTATGATCTTGGATTGTTTTCTCTTATAAACAAGAGAATTACAAGAGTAATTTTCCTCTGGGTATGTTTCAGCTGTTGTATAAGAAGTAACTTTGTGAGCTCCAAGGTCATTCTTTTAGCATTTCAGCATTGCAGTCATGAAGTAGGAATAACTTATGTTATTCAGTAGATTGTCAAACTTGTTCCTGTAAAATAAATTTGGTGTTTTTTCAATGTCTTTTTGAGGTTGAAGTTATCTTGAAACAGTATGACGAGCTCTATGTCAAGAACAAAGATATAGACGCGAGACTATTTCTGAATCATGATGAGACTCTGCAGCCTGATGTCAGAGCATGGTAATATTTCCACTTACTGCTTTCATTCCATACCAGAGAATGTGAACTTGTGTTGCTCTCTGCCCCCTTGTGTTATAAATGGAGATCTCTCTATCCTGTTGATCTGCTAGCTTTGTAGCTCAGCTAAGGTATTTCTGGCATCACCAGACTTGCTTTACATCATCACTTAAATAATTAGGGAGCATATGACTGTGACTGCCTAAAATGATTTGGAAGCTCTGCTCTAACTCTTCCTCTGTGCAAGGCCCTTTTCATCCAGGGAAAGCTGAGGAATCATCAGGAGGAGGCATGTCATGCTAGCTTGCCAGAGGTGGTGTTATGGCTTTGAGCCAGCTGGCACTGAATGGTTTTGGATGGTGGCTGCCCCATCCTGGGAACGTTCAAGGTTAGGCTGGACAGGGCTCTGAGGACCTCCATTTAGTTGAAGATGTCCCTGGTCATTGAAGGTGGATGGCCTTCAAAGGTCCCTTCCAACCCAAACCATTCTATGATTGTTTGATTTAATTTTTTTTTCCAGTCTTACACTTACATGCTAGTGATCTCTGACAGCTGAACATCTCTATAATTTAATGTGAGCTCACCACTTGAGTCTGAATTTATCTATGCTATGAAAATATACTAATTTAGAACGGGATTAAAATGCAACTAATACCATCTCTACATATAAATTAAGCTGTTTGTAAATAGAATTCTAGAAAAGAAAAAAGCTTGGAAGGAAACTTTAGAGCTTGTTTAGTCCAACATTCTGCTCAAAGCAGATCTACTTGGGAATTTAAACAACTGGAGTAATTGAACATCTAGATCTCCTAAAAATCTGTTACACGTTTTTCTTTTCAGATTAATAAGTCTTTATAGAAAATATTGTCTTTTGAATTGTATTAGTCTTTCATAAGTTTGTTTTCCATTTCTGTAGCTCACAGCTGGAGAGGACACCACTAAAAAACAATCCAGATGAGGAAATCAATATTATACTTCCACAGACTCCTGTTCGGTATGAGTTTTTCTCTTGAATGTGTTACTTTTTTCAATATCACAGCTAAAAATATTAATCTTTAGTGCTTTTTTAATTTTTAAGGAGCTGTGGCCTTTGTTTTGTTGTTTTTTTCCCATAAACTATACTGTAGTTCTGATCATTGATACTTTTTATTTATAGTAGATATAAAGCCCTCTAACAGTGGCAAAGATGCTTCCTTAACGTTCTTGACATTAGGAAAGTCCAGGAGTATGAAGTTTCTGCATTGCTAAAAATTCAAAATGTGCTAAACCAGCTTTGATCTTGAGAGAAAGTCTAGTGATGTTTAGATACTCTCCATCCACACTTGGACTTTGCTCTGATTTTTCCAAAACTGATGCTATTTAAGGCAGTTCATGTGAAGGCCTATTCACCAGCACTGATTTTGGGCTGTTGTAACTATTTTTCATGAAGCCACAGAAGTATCAGTAGATGGCAGCAGAGGTTTCATCACTAGCTTCGAGTGGAAAGTGTATCCTTATCTCTCCCTGTACAGTATATGCTGAAAGTGCCATGCATATTCCTTTGAATTACCTTATAGTGTTGTATTTCTGAACCTAGGCTCATAGCATCTGCTTTAAAGCCCCCTGAAACTGGAGAGAATCTAATAATTTTTATCAGTGGATTTGCATCTGGTCATTTATGTAGAAACTATTATATAAAAAGGGTGTAAGTGCTAGTTATGAGCATAATGAGAATGCGTTGTATGTTTTCATTTTATGTTTTTCCAGTGTTCTTATGCTTTTCCTTATCACTAGGAGACTTTTGGCAGAAGTGATTTTTACCAATACTTTGTAAAAAGTAGATTAAAGAAAAATGCATTATGTTACAATGATTGAACACATTTTTGTTGGGTTTGCACTTACTTGACTGGGGATATGAGCCAAATTGAGGTTAAATGATAGAGAAATTTGAAACAGACAAACTGTAGTGGGCTGGCCAAACGCCAGTGTACCCGCCAGAATTATTTACTCATTTTCTGCTGTGAAATAAGGATTAGGAGGAGAGCAAAGCAGGCTTAAAACTCTAAAGGTTATACGGAAAACTTTATTAACACAACTGAAAAAAAAGAAATCAGAATAAGCCTTCATAAACCTTCAGAACACTTCTCCTTCCGCTGACTCTTGGAACTTTCAGTCAATTTACTGCCTCTAAAATAGTATTTTTTTTTTCAGTTCACTTAGGGGGAGGAGTCTCTCTTGTCATGCCATGGAGACTTTTCCACAAGAAACAGTTCTCTTGTGGTTTTAATTTTCACAACTAGCAGCCGCCCGGAAAATCTGCAATGGTGAAGTCCCTCCCATGGTTTGGTAGTCTTCCCACAACTATCACCATGGGGCATTTCTGCTTGTTGGGGGACAATTTTAAGGATGAGCTGTTCTAGTATAGAAACAAAAAGGTTTTTTATCTCTGGGAACAGAGGTTTTCTTCTTCTGTCGTGGGGCAAGGTTTCTCATCTTTTTCATCTCTCTCATTTCAAGCTTCCCATTGGAGCACAGCTACTTCAACATTTGCTTGCTTCAACATGGGTGCTTATGGCTGTGGTTAGAATGCTACATGCCCCCAATGCATTCCATGAGTTACAGGAAAAAGAAAAGTCTGATGTATCAATTATATCTTCACCATAGCCTTACAAGAGAATTTCAGCCAAGACTAAGGCATCTCCTCATTCTCCTCCCATCTGGGATTTGACTCCTTCTTCACTGACCTTGGTGTCTGCATGTTGCTTTCTCTACGTGTCTTCACCCTTTCCTTTTTCTGTCACTTGAGAGAGGATTGATGCCTGCAAGTTTCATCTGTGCACTAAGAGAGTTATTATCTCACCTGGTCCTGTGGATGGTGATGTGCTCTCTGCCGGGTGGTGGCTGCTCTGGCTGCAGGGCAGTTTTCTGGCCCCTGCCACGGTCAATTCCAGCTGCGGGGCTGCCGGGCGCCTGTGTTCTCTTTTCTGCAGTGCCAGCAGGAAGGCTCAGCAGCTCACGACTGGAGCAGGGCCTGGTTCGGCTCCACGCGAAGCCGAGCAGAGCCAGCCTGGCCCTCCGGCCGCGGCTGGAACTCGGCAGCAGCAGAGCAGGGCCTGGCTGGGGTCTGGCCCAGCTGGGGGTCCGGTCACCTGTTCAAAGGCCAGAAGCAAGAGAGCTTTTCCTGGGGCTTGTTCGTCTTTAAATGCGATTTCACACAGGCGTATTCAGCTCTCTTAAGTGGTTTAATGGAGTGTCAGTATTCAAAACTAGCCAGCTGATTGGTTCTGTCAGGTCCAAAGGAAGCTGCCAATGTCCTTACAGGGAATCATTTCCATAACTCCTGGATTTTTTTTTTTTTCCTTAACTACAAACTAAACTACATTAAACCAGGACACACACAAAATTCTACTTAAAACCAAAAACAGCAATGAAAAATTCAGGAAGTAACAATACCATAGAAGAATCAAACTATTTCTTAGGTGTTAAGCCATTCTTTTGGTTATTAAAATTATCACAGTCCATGTGTAAGTAATTACATAAATTGCATTCTTAGAATTCATAGTTGTTACCACATTGCAGTAGATTCTCCTGAACAGTTTGTTTGATAACTGGAGTGAGAACTGGAATCATAATTTTTTGGTGTGTGGATTTGCTGTTCATTTTCTGGAAACTGTCAAGACAACCTTAATGCTTATTGTGCATTTCACTGTGTTTTTCTAGAGCAGCAATGAATAACATTCAGCAGTTGATTATGATTTTAAACTCAGCGACTGATAAACCATCAGATACTCTCATGAAGTATTTCAATGTAAGTGACTACAAAGATTTGTGTAGGATTCTTGGAATTATCACTCAAGCAAAGTATACACCTGTAGATCCGATGCACATGTTTTTGAAAAAGTACATTTTTATTGGGTTGGTTTAAGTGTAATCAGTCATTTTAGAAAGCATTTATCTCTAACTGTTGTGTACTGGAACCTTTGAAGTGCTAAAATACTTCAGTTACTGAGCAACATATTAAAATTATT
The DNA here is from genome assembly GCF_024509145.1 of Vidua macroura. Lineage (NCBI taxonomy): Eukaryota > Metazoa > Chordata > Aves > Passeriformes > Viduidae > Vidua > Vidua macroura. Next base: position 99,768,143 of record NC_071572.1, on the reverse strand, counting down.
TTAGGTGTGTATTAAATGGAAAAGCAAGGGGATGTAGAAGGGAAACAAAAAAGAGAAAAAAATGTACTGCACTCTTTTAAATACTCCATTTTTATTTATGCTGATAACCTTATTGAAAGGTGTTACAAAGGGAAGCAGGACTTTTAATCATTTAAATGATTGAAATGTTTTTGAAGTAAAATGTCTTTTCTTTGTCTTTGCTTCCCCTAATTTGTTTCCTGTACTTTTTTAGAATTGCACGGTGAACCCTAAGGATAGTATCCTGAAAAGGGTGGAAAGTTTTGACCACATCTTCAAAAAGAAATTTGCTGAAGCAGTTGGACAGGGATGGGCTGAAATTGGCTCACAGGTAGGTATTTGGGTTGAATATCACTCACTTGAGCTCTGTTAGTTAGCACTAGCTGGTGTGAGACCTGACTTACTGACTGTGCTCATTCAGTGTAGATCGGTAAAGGTAAAAACTAACAGTATGCTTTTCAAATTGAGGAAGTACTGTAAAGATAACATGTAAGCATTCTCTTAATATGTGAGGAGCTATAGGAATTGGGTGGAAGTATGTTGGAAGTACTTTACTGAAGAACAGAATTTTTTTTTGGTCAAAGTACATTAATTGAAACGTATATTTGCATTCATTAGGCTAACTAGGCCTAAAACTGCCAAAGGTGACTCACTTCCTTATAAAGTCAGGAGAGCAGCTGTGCTTTCTACAAGGATTTTGGAAAATAAACCCAACCAAGTTTGTACTCGACAGTCTCCTTCCTGTCTGTCAGCCCTGCTTTTTTATCCTGTTAGCTGTGAATCAGTGTGAACACAATTCATGTTGTTACACTTGGTTAAATCTTCACGTGATTGGGGCAGTCACACGCCTTAGTAGCCCTTGAGGCCTCTCCAGTGTTACTGGCCATTGGAACTGGGATCAGTAACTTGTTTTTAGCAGCATTCAACTAGAATGTTCTGGATTGTTAAAACACAAGAGTCTGCCTGTTGTATTCTGTCAAAACTTCTTGTAATGTTCCTGAATTTCTCATTCTAACAGAGGTACAAGCTTGGAGTGCGTCTCTATTACAGAGTAATGGAGTCCATGCTGAAGTCGGTAAGTTTAGTGCTGGTATCTCAGTACTGGCAGTACCTCTGGAATTACTAAGAATATTCACAAGTTTGGTCTGATTTATTTATTTCAGGAGGAAGAGCGCCTCTCAGTGCAGAATTTCAGGTACTTGCCCCTAACTCGTTATTGAAGTCTGCTATTTGAAGTCTTGGGTCAAGTACTAATAACTTCCTTTCTCTTCAGCAAACTTCTGAATGATAACATCTTCCACACATCTCTCCTGGCATGTGCTGTTGAGGTTGTCATGGCTACATATGGCAGTAAGTTAAATCTAAAGTTCTTAATTGCATTGTTACTTACTGGTAGTTACTACTATCTATTCTAATATAAATAGCAAAAAAACCCACCCAAAACTATAACAAAAAATAACTCATTGAAATGTCTGAGCTAGCAATGATTGAATAAATACAAAAAGGAAAAAACATCAAAAGTGGAAGACTATAGAATATGTGATAATTTTAGTCTGTTTTCCCTTCAGGAAATGCTTCACAAAGTGACAGTACCAGTGCTGAAACAGACTTGTCTTTCCCATGGATTCTCAATGTATTTGATTTAAAAGCTTTTGACTTCTACAAGGTGATTGAAAGCTTTATTAAAGCAGAACCCAGCCTAACAAGGGAAATGATAAAGCATCTAGAGCGCTGTGAACATCGAATTATGGAGTCTCTCGCTTGGCAATCTGTAAGTAACGCTTTAAAGTAGAATTTGCCCTTGTGTAATGTACTTGCCTAGAAAAAAAGACGTCACACCCAGCTCTATAGAATAAGTTCTGGTCTTGTTGAGATTTGGTTCTAGAAAAATAAATTAAAAGAGCAAAACAAGATTAGTTTTGGAATGTCTCCTGGTTTTAGAAAAAGGGAGCATATCAGAAGAAGTAGTCAACATAGGTCTGCTGATTTACGTGATTGTAAGCCAGCATCATTTTACTAGTCTGGCACAAATCATAAGGACAATAACCTTAATTGTGTTTTGATACCAAAGTCAGCAATAAATTCAATGTTTTTATTTGAAAGTTAATTTTTATCCAGCTGCTATTCCTTCTTGGAATAGGGCCTCAGTTCTGGGCATCTGATATGTTTGCTAATAGTACTTAAAATACTGTTTTGCATTGTCCTTTGCATTTTAGTCACTTTGGTATTTTTGGATGCCATTAAAATAAAATGCTGGAAGGTTGGATTATTTTTTTTTAGGCTGTATTTCAGTAGATCAAACATTTGTTTCTTTTCATTGTTTGTTACTTATAAACCAGAAATAGGCTATTTATGCCACAAAGCAGGAGACTATAGAGGCTGGTAATTTTGACCAGAGAGACATAAAGCACCCATTTTAGAACCGATCCCATATCTTTTAGTTGTGGAGAGGAAGGGGGTATTTTGAGAGGCAGATACTATTTTAGGAAACTTGCAAACATGCAAAAGGTGTTTGGGAATTATAACCTTAAGAGGACAAAAGACAGAGGTACAGATACCTGGGTTTGACTCTCTACAAGCAAGAAGTGGCTCCTGCTACCTTCTACAAACCAGCTTGAAGCCAGCTTGCTGATCAGCAGTATACCATATCCACCAGTTTTTACCCAACAACTCAAACAAGGAAGGCAGGATAATCTAATTTAGACCTGGGCTTTTAGACTGGAAAATCGAGAGAGTTGTGTTTTCAGAAATTATGGGCGTTGCAGGCTTTTGTGAAACAAATGATGATGTCATCAACAAGCATTGGATTATTCCAGTTTTTTTTGAGTGCTCTGCTTGAATGTATTTTAACGTTTTGACTCTCTCTTCTTGAGTTTTTAGAGAGGCATGTTTGGTACTATTTTGGGGTGGCTGATTTGAGTGTTAATAGCCTGGAATATTTCAGTTGGAAGGGGCCTACAAAGATCACCTAGTGCCAGAGAAGGATGTGGAGTGAAGCCCAGTAGAGGGGATGAAAAGAAATGTGCATGACATGTATCCAGGGGCCCTGCTGATTCACTGACCTCCATATCACCTGGTCTGGGTCTCCCCAGGCTCCAGACAGTGAGTGTCTCCTGTTGCTGGAGGCTTGGCGCCAGAGGGCACAGCAGGTTTCCCTTAAAAGCTGAGGGCAGCTGTGGCAGCCAGGACAGGCACCCCAAGATTCTGTGCTGGCCTTCATTGCCTCCTCTGGCTGCCCATGAGGGGAGGAAGGGGGCTGTGAGCTGTAAATGACAGAGTGCTCAGGAGAGGAGGAGGAGGAGGAGGAGTGAAACATTTTCTGTGCCAAAATGGCTTGCTAAGTCTTTGGGTCACTGCAGCAAGGGACCTGAAGCCCCACATAGAAATGTAAAGCCTAGAGTCCTCTAGTGCAGAAAATCTACCCCTTCCTCACATCTGAATGTTGGCTGGTTTTGCTGAGAAGTTTAACTTATTAGAAACAGGAGAAAATACTTACACAGCTGACTCAGGATGCTGTTGAGGTATCCCAGAAAGGCTTAGCTGGTGAACAAAACAATGGTTTACTGTATTCTTCTGCAATTCCTTATCTGGGTATTGCCTCCATGCAATGGTGTACAAGGTTTGCAAGTGTCTGCTTAATTAGCAATTCTCTCAAGAATGGGCAGGCAATTAGTTCATAACAGTAAATACCTCTGAACCTCCAAACACTTGATAAAGGAGTAGAGAAAAACCAGATGCCTTCTTCTTGCTCCTAAAGAATGTCTCACCAGAAGTGGTTTCTTTGGGTTAATTGTAAACAGTCCAAGAAAGATGGAATCTTGAGAAAGTTCAAGTGTCCTCATATGGTTAGAGAGTGGTTTTGTTTTATGGTTTTTTTTTTAATTAGGTGTTTTTTTTCCCCTCCCAAAAAAGTGTTAAAATGAAGAAGAAAAGCATAGAATGAGTAAAACTTATGCAAAAAAACACCCAAAAAAACCATCTAGCTTAGTAAATAAGAATATAAACTTCTGAGAAACATTTATTTACAAATATTTGCTTAATGCAACTTTGATTGCCCCACTTACTTGCTATCTGTTATATTTTTGTTTAGTTCTTGTGTCCTCCACCCTCCCAGGTAGTGTGTTTCATTACAAGGCTTATCTGCTTCAGTCGTTGCTCATTCTCCTGACTCTTTTAAAAAGCAGGACCTTGATGAGAGATTTAAAAGGATTGAGCAATTTAATACCAAATAGCTTGAATTTATTGCAGTTTTACTTGTCACAGAGCTTTTGTGAGGAAGAATGCCTTGTATAATTTCTCTGAAGAAAGAGTCTCAAATGCATCTGACCTTTACCTGGCTTGGGAAGCTACATCAAATGAATGTAAAAGATTCTGGTTTTTACTGTTTTCTGAAGCTAATATATTACTCCTTAGCTAGTCATTGTGAATATGTTTATGGCTTTTGCATAGCTAGCTGATTTAGTCATCTGTGCTTTAGGAAGGAAATGAAACTTTTCTAGGTCATCCTTTCTTTTAACAACAAAAAGCATAGCTAGACAAAATAACGGGTAGAAAGCAGTTGAAGGTTCTTCTCAATAATTCTTGATTTCAAAAAGGAGCAAGTACATACTGACTAAATAATGTGAAAAGTACTTATTTTTTCTTAAATCTTTATTGAACCCTGAGAGAAGTCCCATTTAACCACTCAAATATTTACCAATGAGGTTATGATGCTTCTAGATGAAGATAATGTGGAGATCAGCTTAGAATATATCAATAATGCTGCATAATTTTTATTTGCAAAATAGAAATACACTGTACAATATTCTTTACTTTGAATTTGTGCTCACAGTATTTTGAGCACTATTTTGATTTCGTAACTTTAAAGGGAACTGAAATTACTTTAGACTCAAAGATGCTGAATAGCCTTTGCTTTATTTTTATCCTACTTATAGAAATATGATTTAAATCCTTCCACAGGTAAAATCTGTTTCCTATGAAAGGGATGGCTTGTTACCTGCCAGCCTGGGAGTTTATGCTCATCCTTTTCCATAATTCTATCAATTTGACCTCCCTTGTGGCCACCCAAAAAAGTAATTGTTTTGAATATCTCAAATGAAGGTTACGTGAACAAATTTCAGAATACCTGAATTTCCCTTACAGAAAGCCCTGTCAAGCACCATGTCACATCTTTGACTGAAGTATTGTTGCTGTTTGCTGCAGTTTGTTAGGAATAAACAAGGAAGAACAGGTTTTCAGGCAATCAAATCAAACAAAAAGTCTCTGAGTTTTCCATCTATTTTGAGTGAAATACCTGTGGGGTGTTTTTGGTTTTGCCATTCAAGGAAGTAGATGCCTGTGGAGTATATTTGTTGTATCTGAAATGCAATTCAGCTGTATTTCCCTGCCTCTAGCTTCCATTCTGCTCACATGCTCTGAATGGGGACGCACAAGCAAGGTACTGTGCTTTTCATGCTGCTGCTTAAAGAATGTTCTCCTTGCAGATGCCCTTTACATGTACAGCGTTGGGGTAGTGAAAGGGTCTTGTTCTTCTGCACTGGAGCTGCAGGCCAACTGCAGCCTTGTCTGAAGGTAAAGCAAGTTAGAGACAGAAGCACTCCACTCTTTCCTGGTTAGCCCTACAGAGCATAGTGTTCTGTTAACTTGTTAGCTCATCCACGTGAGCACTAGGAGTATTCTAAGTGGTATTTATCTTAGGACTGGAGTTTGTAAAGGTTATGTGGTAGCTCTTGCTCTTAACAGGGATGCGGGTCAGCTGCATTACCACCTGCAAACCTCCAACAGCTCAGAACAGAGTGTGAGGGTTCATTGTGGCAGGCTAAAGGGAATTAGATTCCCAGCCTGCTTTGGTCTGATAACTTCAGCTGTAGTTTTCGTGTTTGTTTTTGTGTGAATAACAAACAGATGTGAAACTGAAGCAGCGAAGCACTGCAGCTTTTGACACTGCAGCCTTCTTTGGTTGTACTGCTTTATAATATATGCTGTCCTAATTAGTGTTTTAATTTTTATAAGGAGGGAGGAACACCAGTATTGATATATGCTGTGATTTGGAGTTGTAGTATATTTTAGAGTTTTTATGTCTGATGCAAGAAAAACATGGCTTCCTGAAGTTACTTCTCTTAATGGTTAAAATATGAGTAGAAGTAGACAAGTGTGCTTTGCTTTGTTTATAATGTCTTTCATGTGGCATTGCCTAAACTGTGCTCCATAATGTTTCTCCTTTTTTAGCTTCTTCTTTTCTGTGGTTTCTATTGTCAATTCAACATTTGCAGTGAAATCTACAGTATTGTTTTATCACGTAGTGTTGATTTAATATAACTCGATGTTTGCAATAAGTATTTGTCAACTAACTATGTAGTCTGCGTTATTACTTAAATACCTCATCCCACACCAAAGACTTCTGTTGGTTTTAAATTACGCAGCTCACTGCAGCAGAGTGCCTTCGTGCTCAAAACCATGTATTCCCAAAGAATATGTTATTGCATTAATATGACAAACTCGCTGAGCTGGAATAACAGCAGACCTACTTTGATCATTCATTAAAGAAAAAAATATTAAATAATATGTTTAAGATTTGCATAAAAAGCATTAGGCAAATCCAGGACAGGGTAAAGCTGTGAGCAGTTAGAGGTCAGCAAGTGCTCCCTAGTACTTTGGAATAGTACAGGCTTAGCTATGTGACCTCCTGGTCTTTGATTGTACAAGGACACAGTTATTGTGGAGTTCACTGTTCTTGAGGGCTTAGTGCCTGTTTCCTTGGCTGTACAATTTCAAATTAGGTTTCTGTGCTCCTTGTAAGGAGGAATTGAGCATCTAGAAAGGGGAGTTAATATATTTTCTTGTGTGTTGAATCTTTCTCAGTAGGGATTTCTGTTAGGTGTGTCTGAAGTCCTACAGCTTCTCTGAAGGTAGGTGTCTACATGCAGTTTAAAATCCTCTTTGGTTTTGACATCTTAAGTGATTCCTTTTAAATCAGGAAATAGGAATGGTCACACTGTTAACATTTGATACATTAGGGTACTGGATAAGTGGTTTACTGTTGTGTTAAAAGAATGAATCTAAAATCTTTTTGATAGGCAGCCAAGTAAGGCCAGGCAGCAAGGGCTGGGTATTTGGGGCTGAGTTTGTACTACTGGCCTCAAAAGGGCCAATAGTTCGGGCTTAAGTATTGCCCCACAGTCATCAGGGGTGTTTCCTTGGTAACGTGTTCCCTGGCCTGTTCTGGCATTTGTCAGCTCTCCTTCGGACAATGCCTAGGCAAGAGTTGGGGCATGATGCCGCTCAGGGACTATTTTCAGCTGCTGGATGGATTAGCAGTGCAGAATGTGTAGTTATGTGGGTGCAAGCTGTGCTTTGCCACTTGCCCATGAGGCCTCAGGACAGGCTGTGGCTCGTTGTGTTGCCACCCCCAGATGTAGTCGCGAGTTCAACCACGAGTGACTCCAGCACTGACAGATGAGTCACGCGTTCCTGCGCTGTCTTCCCTCTGGGCTGTGGGACTCGTGCCCATTTCTGCACAGCAGCTGCCTTCTCTTGGGAAAACTAGTTTATGTCAGGTATACTCCTTCCATGCCTGCTAAATTTTGCCTTTCCTCAGATACAGGAATACTGAATTTATCAATGAGGGACAGCCTTAGGCACAAAAAAAGCACCGAGTATGTCCAGAAGAACAACATCTGCAAGCATGCTCGCTGGCAGGATGCAATCTACCAAGGGAGCTTCACCGGTGTAAAGACAGGAATTGCAGGCATCAGATTGCTCATGCAGACATCACTCATGTCTTGTGGGTTTCTGGATTTTAGGCACCTGGTATCTTGTCTCAGCTTGGAAGTTGCAATGGGCAATGATTTGTAATATGGAATTTTCTAGGGCTTTTCCTGCAGGGGACAAAACATGCTCACCATGGCTCACCAAAGGATGGCTTGTCATGTGCTCACCATGCTCCTTTTAACGAAGTTACATTAGGAGTATGCAGCTTTAACCTTCAGAAAGGAACTGAGAACATATTTGAGGTTTTCTGTCTGTACATACTAAATATATTTCTGCTTGCATCATGAATGTGTTCCAGAAGCATGTGGGATGAGAGAGGTCACGACCACCACTGCTCGTCAGCGTGATAGTGCTAAAGCTCATACTGATTCTTCTGCATGTGCTCTAAATTTTTTTAAGGTTGTGACATTTCAGTTGTCACAACTGTGGCTGGAAAACCTTCTACGATTTTGCCTTTATCATAACAGGGCACATTTTTAAGAGTCTGTAAGATGATTGCTTTTTGGGTATTTATATTTGGGTGTACCACATAGTGTAATAAAAATATATGAATATATTTATGGTTATATGCTTTTTTATTTTGCCTCTATATATACACACACTCTTTAATAAATGCTTGCCTTTCTAGTACTCCTGAAGAGTTTCCTTTAATGAAAACCATGCTGTGCTTTTTGAGGGTTGAAACTTTTATCTGCCTTAACAGCTGAAGGCAAATTGAAAAACCAGGAAGAATAGTGAATTACAGTCTTCACTGTCTTTCCCATCACTTTGAAAATCTTCCCTGCCACTCCTGTTTATCGTGAGGATGACTCAAGCTGTTATTCATGCTTGGGTGTTACCATTTGAGCAAGTCCTCCAGGCTACTGGAAGAGAAGCCAGAACATTTAAAGCTGAGGTCCTGTGTTTCCTGCTTTTGTCTGTGTTGACAGTGTGTTCACTTCTTGGTAGGCACTCACAAAGTGCATAAAGCACTCACTAGGACTGGGGGATTTTGGTTATGTTAGCAGTGTTAACAGGTTTATCTGTTGTAAGTATACCAAGTCAGCCCAGCCCTTAAGATGCTCTTGCTTCAAGTACAAACATGACCAAAGGGATTACCTAAGACATGGCAACTATGCAGAGTTTTTATTCTGTGACATCTCGATGCCATTCTTGATTAAGAATGTTAAGTTTTTTCCTACTGCTTTAAGATGTAGAGTTTCTCTAATTAAGAGAATATGAGTCCTAATTCCATAACTTAGATATTTAGGTTTTCTCTGCACTTGAGACTGATCTGTACTTCCAGGAAGCAGTTCATTCTATTTATTTTAAACAGGTATTTTACAAAGGGATTATTCACTTTCCACTGTCATTTGTCTCAATGACAAACCTAAACTAGATTTGTCTGTTATAGACAAATCTGTTATAGTTTTGTCTGTTAAGGTTAGTAGAAGCAAATCATGTGCTTAATTCTACTTTTCTTAACTGTGTTTCCCCCTTCCTTAAAGCATGAAAGGGAGATTAGCAAGAGGTGGTTGTGTAATTATGCCTTGGTTTGCTTTAGGTGGCTGATTGTGCTGTATGTTGCCTGTAGTTGTGTTTTACGTGGAGGTCATGTACCCAGGCTGTGTCAGGATCGCTCTGATTATAGATTTACAGCTGTGACAGGGAGCTGGGACTTACAGGCTGTGCTCAGTGGAGCTACCAGCTTTCTGGTGCACCATAACGATATCTTGTCTGTACACCAGTCCTAAGTACAGATTTAGTCACAGAAATAAGTCTGCATTAACATGATAGATTTTTCTTTAGTCTGTTTTTCTTTAAGGTTGGCTGATTATAAGTAACAAGGAATAGTGAAATAGTTTTCTAGGAATTCTTGCTTCTCAAGTTGTCGGGGTTTTAAAAAATTAATTTTAATACTGTTCAATGTTTTGGTGGTCATATTCCAGCTGTAGGAATTTGATTTTAGCTCTACTATGTTTTTAGGTAGTTTGAACTTCAGCTTTTCATCCTGCAACACTACTATATCTGCATAAATATGTTGTAGGAATGTTTAAAGGTTGCCCATGAGGGAAAAATGTATTAGAATTCAGGGAGGTGTCTTGGCAGTTCTTCAGTTTTGTAAAATCTTGCTGAATTGTGGCAAATTTAATGTAACTGTCTCCTTAAATACAAAAGTAAATAAAGCTTGGGTTAAGTTCTGTGACTTGCTCCTTCCTTGGATGGGACTATGCTCTCCAACTTTGTGGTTTTAGGAATCTCTGTAATGAAACTGGTAGAATTAATAAAACAAAGTTTTGTTTTGGTTTTGGGGGTTTTGCTGTTGTTGTTGATTGGTTGATTTTGTTTTTGTTTTGGTCTGGCTTATTCTATCTGAGCCAAAGTCCTGAATAATTGTCACAACCTTTTATTACTCTTTCTTTCCTTACTGCTGTGTCATTTGACTCACTCTTGCTGAGGAAAACTTTTCTGAGGAAAGTAAAATTAGTTTATGTTAAGAAGCAAAGTGGGTGCCAAACAAACATTCTTATGTGGAGGTTTGGGGTTTTTTTCCCAGCTGTATGCTCAATTTTCAAGCTCTTAAGGTGATACTAGTACCATGCCAAACTGTCAAATTCGGTATTATTGGAAGATATTTTTGTTTCCTTTCTTGCTGCACTTTCTTTAAGTTATTGCATGCATAAAAGCATGGGGTTTGAGTTGCTTTTTTGTAGTCCAAATAAGTGTTTTTGTGGCTGCTTTTATACTGTATAAATATATAGCACTTCAGTTATGTGTTTGTTACAGTAACTTTCCAGTAATAAAAAGCCCTTGTGGGGGATGTGGATGCCCCTGTTCACAGGTGCTGAGCGGGCATAGTGTCCAGCACCCTCCAGAAAGGTAATCCCTCTAGGTTTGGTGGAAGCCTTTCCTTTGGCTTGGGTTTGCCTGTCAGAATGGGGTAGGTGCAGGCTGGTAAGTGCCTGTGGTACAGCTGAGTTTGGAGCCTCTGCAGCTGCATCCCTGGTGTTCTGCTGAGCCCCTGAGCAGAGGCTGGAGGCTCACCCAGGTAGACTCTGCCTGGTCTGAACTTGGCTCGGGCACGTCCCTGGGCTGCCAGCACCGTGCTTTCCCTTTGGGAGTCATGCTGCCCACACCAGGGCCCGTGCTTGGCACGCTCTCTGCATGCCTGTTGCACCTTCCAGCAGCTGGGAGGAACTCAGAGATCTTATCTGGACAGCAGTCAGCACTGATTTCCCACCCCCCCCCTCCATTTGCTACCAGGGGGAGCGTGTGAAGTACAATAACATGCAGTATATATGGTAAAATTTCTTTCACATGTAAGAAGTGTGAAATAACCTAAGTAGACCAGCAGTTTTCAGATTTGATTTCATTAGTGAAACATATTTTTTGTTAGGTTGAAAAGGTAGATATTTTGGTACTTCCTTCACTGTTGATATTCTCTTTTTTGTCCATGTTTTATTATGTACTTAATAAACTTTTCCAATCGACTTCCTTTCATAAAGCAGCAGGATTTGCAGAATTCATCTGAAAAGCAGAGTTAACCTAGCTACAGTTGTTTTCATGCGAGGTAAAGTTAATATTATTCCCAAGGTGGTTGCATTAATTTTGGGTGCCTCCTGTTGCTAGCATGGTTATTTAAGAATTTTGTTCTTTAAGACAGGAACTCACTGTTTAAAAAAGATAGAGTTAGGGGAAATATTAAAACTATGTGTGTGCAAAAATGTTCTTTTTATCTCATCATAAAAGAACTTCTTTCCTAGTGGCCTTCCTTTGTCGTTGCTTGTGGTTTGATCCTCAGGTTTAAACTACAAAAAATTTACCCCTTCCTATTGCTGGACAGCTTTTAGTTCTGATAGAACTAGAGTGGGCAGACTGCTTCTTAAGTAGAAAAAAAAAAGAATTATTTAAAATCTGAATTCTCAGCTCTGGAATTTTTAGTTTTCCAGCAATGTGGTAGGTTTTAGAAAAGACCAGAAAATGTGTGAAGGGTTCTTTTTTTTTATTTTAATTTTGTGGTAAGTTCAGTTTTCTTATGGGAAGAGCTGGGCTTGCTTTTAGAAGCAGCTGTATGACAGGAACTGGATGGGGATGAGGTGATAAATATGAAAGGCTTCAGTATCAAACCAAAATTGTGAAAACGAAATTCCTCCATGCAGCTTCTTGCAGAAGTGTCAGACTGTGCAAGCTTGGCATTCTGAATTTGGCTCATCTTAAATGAGCCCTATTGAGTATGTTCTGTAAATGTGTTAATGCAGTGATAGTTGTGTTTATACAATATTTTCAATATTCTGGTAATTGGATAACAAATGCAGCCCAGGCATTACTGTCTTCTAGATTTAGAATAATTCTGATTTATATTTTGCCTTAGCTTTTGAAATGTATCATCTTTCATTTTGTTAGTGGTGCTCAAATGCCAGAAACCCTGAGGTCTAAATGATGGTAGTCTAGCAAAATAGGGAACCTGTCAGGATTCACAGGCCTGCCTAGATGCAAGAACTTTGTAATATTACATTTACTTCTGGAAAAGTATGAACAAATTGCTTATCATTGATAAAACTCTTAGAAAATAACTTGAAAGAATAAATAAGACTAGTGGATACTGTGCTCAGATGGGATTTTCAAAATTACCAGTCTCAAATTTTAGGGCTCTCTAATTTTAGCTGAGTTCTTTGTGTAATTCTAGAAATCTCACCTTTGGTTATGATGGTGCTTGAAATTGCAAGTGAAAGTCTTTCTCACTTGCAAGAGATGATGGAAGACTGTCAGATCAGGAGTGATACGGAAAGATGGAATGACAATCTAGGGCTCCATGCCTCTTTTCAAAGAAATGAGAGGGGCACTAGTGAAACGAGTAGATTTGAAACAAAGGATGTTTGGGTTTCTTAGTTTTGTTGCCCCTATACACACACACAATGGGAACTTTTTACTGCTGTGAACATTAAAAACTTTATATACATTTACAGGAAGACAGAACAAGCTCACAGAAGAAAAATTTCTGCTGAACACACAAATATATCTGACCCAGATAGTGCCGAGATATGATTGATGAAGTGGGACAGCACTAGAGAAAGCCTTGTGTGCTTCTTCTAGTGTTATCTTGTTCCCCAGGCATCCAGCCTTGTCTGCCATTGGAGTCAGGATTGTAGATTAGCTGTATGTTTGGGGTCTGATCAGCTATTCTTATATTTTACCTGGTCTCAAGAGCTCTTCTTCAATTTTTGCATTTCTGTGACTGAGGTTACTTCCTTAAGAAACAAAAGCTTGGAGGTTGATTTCATTTACAGATTCCTTCCTTACCTGCCTGAAGCATTTTCTATAGGGTTCTTTTTACACACTTTTAGATGAAAAATATAAAGACATATTTGACTTGGTGGTATTGGTATTTCATCAAATGTGAAATACTTGTATACTGAGGTAAAAAAAAATTGGCTGGCATTCTGTTCCTGTGAAAGCCAGAATTAAAACTTTAAGCTGAATACAGAAAGTATAAAATTAGACATATTTTGATTTTGAAGTACCATTTGTTGAGGTAAGTCTAAGGTGTTTCATAGCAAATTTTTTTCCTTGTCTTTTAAATCTGCTGGTTAATTAACTAGTTATCAGTATCTAGCTGCCTTTAGATCAAAAATATGCTCAGAATCAATTAAATTTGCCCTGCTTTTATTTTTATAGGAAATGTACATTTTCTGCATTCTGTAGATGAAGAAACCACACTACAAAGAACAATTTTTAAAGTTTTGATTCTAAAACTGAACTGCTAGCTCTCCCTGGCTAGGCATATGAGTAAAAATAATGCACTTTTAGGAAGTACCGGTTGCAACACATTCTGATCCTCAGGAGCTCTGACAATGTAAGCCTTTTTTTATTTGAAATGTCTTGGCATGACTTAGGAATGTAACTTCTTATCTAGATTTTACATTTAAATTTTGTCATAAGACCTTACCAGAGACAGAAGAGTTGGTGTCAAAGTCAAGAGCAGAGAGAGGGAGTGCATCTGTTGAGGAATGTACCAGTGAAAGCATTGCTCCATCCACAGCTCTCCAGGATAATCTTGTTGCAGAACCAGAAAAGGTGGATAAAACCTCATCCAGTCCTGAATAGCTGGTACCCTGTCTTTATATCACCTTGTTGTGGGAGGTACAGTTTTACTTCTCCTCTTCTGAATCAGATCAGGAATTTTTCAAGTAATGGTCTGTTTTTCAGCATTATAGATGATGCATTTTGACTGTGTTGGGTTTTTTTGTTAGTATATTTGTTGTGTTGTTTTTTTTTTTTTATTTTTGTTTTTTTTATTTCCTGTGAAAAAGTGAAAATGTTTAATAATAAAAAATACAAAGTTGCTGGCCTGGAGAGTGAGTGCAAAGCTCTCTGTCTCTCTACTGTCTCTGCTTCTGCAGACTACTTGAGGTAATATGCCAAGGAAACTTTGGTTTAAAGGGGAATATTCATATATGTGGCTTTGTCTGCTTGTTCTGCTTTTAAGTCAGTGATGGGTTTTTATTTTTCCCCTGCAGTTTTTTAATCTCAGTAAGAGTAGGTTCTGTTTATCAGGGTGAGGCTCTGGAGTGCTCACTGCTGTAAGGCAGAGGGGTATTGCTGAACAAGTTGTCACTCAATTGAGTAACAGCTATGACAAGCTCAGGGGAGTAGAACCCTGGAAACATAGCCCAGCAGGGACATTAGGGGCTTTTGTCTCACACTTCTTGGAGGGAGTCTAATATTAAACACACCCCTTAGAGAGAGAGAGAGAGGCATTGAGACTTTAGAGATGCATATCTGATTTTGGACTTTGGATTTGTCAGTGGCATATGGAAAACAGAATTTCTACTCATGCCAAGAGTTTCGTGCATTTTTTTGAAGTTGGAAATGGGTCAGAAGAGTTTAGGATTCCCAACAAAGATAATTGCTTATTTCAGATGTCATGCAGACATTTATAGCTATGCTATCTTTGTAGCTTAAGCCCATACTATATGAAGTTTACTTTCATAAATTATGTGGATAAAGATTGAAAATGCTGTTAAATTTAAAATTCAATCAACACTAGCTCATAGCAGTCATTGAATAACTCAGTTTCCCAGTAGTAGGAGGCAATGTATGGTTGATTTATACCAGTTAAACAGAAGCTTTGCATAGGGAAATAAATTCATTCAGATAACAAGTTATCATATAATTTGATGGCTCAATATGCATTTTTTCCCTACATTGATTCGCTCTTCTGTATACAGCCCTGGTGTAAAAATGTCTCAGTGCTGTATGTGTGTTGCAGCTGACTGCCCTAAATCTTAAGTGCAAATTTGTTTAGACTCAGTTCTTATTCTTGACCCTGTTGTTTTTGGGGAGGAAAGAACAACACTTATTTTACCTTTTAAATTTTATTTTATTTTACAGTGATGTTAAATTAATTCTGAGGAAAATGTACACAGTGTTCTAGTAGCTGGGAAACATATATATAGCAGGATGTTTTAAAGCAGCTTTGTCTATGTATTCCGGTTTGTAACAGTAATATATGTGGATTCCTCCTTTTACATGGTGCTGACTTTTCCAAGTGTCTTGATTAATTTTGCCAGCACGTAGCCCCAAGTACTTTATTCTTATACTTTTTAAACTTTGAAAGGAAATAGCATTTGAAGTTTTAAATCTTCATGTTACAATGATTTCTAGGATGCAAAAATTGAGAGGAAGTTGAACTCCAAAATTACAGCATCTTGAATTTCTTTATGGGACACCAAATGGTCTCCTGGAAGAAATAATCAACTTGATGCACATGTTTATTTCTAGTTAGAAAAGGTCTTGTTTTACTAAGAAACTATACTTTGAGATAAAATTAACTTATTCAGAGGATATTTTCTTCAAAAGTCATGCTGAGTTTAAGAACTCCTCACAAAAGAGTTTAATAAAGTGGTACTGTACCTAAAGCATTAACTTCAGTCATCACAAGTTACTTTGTTTTAATCACACAGGCTTCTGAGACAGCGGTGAGAAGAAAAACCAGTTTGTCTGCGACATTTCCAAATGCTCTAAACTACCAGGAGACATAATTGCTTTATGGGGGCCAGCCTTGTGGAGAGAGCATTTATTTTTATCAGATAAACCTGGAAGAAACAAAGTTATCGTAACCCACTGATTGAAGCCTCCTGTGAACATAATGGTCCCTAAGAAGGAAGGTGCACGGGGAAAAAGACAGTAGGGGATGAGTAAGAGAAGCAAGAGGAAACTGGGGAAGACACAGTATAGCTGAAGTGATATGAGAATGTGGGGCAATTTTCCTGCAGTGTGGAGCAGGTAGCTTCACCTCAGTAACTTGGAAGCTGATATCATTATTAAATTGAGCAACTGTTTTAAGTTCAGGAAGGAAAACAACCTACTTTTTCATTTGTGTTTGACTTGAGAAACAGTCCTTGGACTTTGGTTAACCTCTAAACTCAAAAGTTCATTTCTAACATACAATCTGTCAGAACAGACCTTTGACACAGATTTTTAAAATACTTTTTCAGTGTGCTGCTATGCTTAACACTATTACAGCCTTGTAATAAATTTTTCAGATGTGAAGGAAGCACAGCCTTTACATATAAGAATATATGTCCACAACTGAAGAAATATGCAGGCTTCTAATTCCAGTTTAGTCCCAATAGTCTTTTAATATAGTTTATATTGTAGAGTCACCGTCAAATATTTTCATTTTTATGGTCTGAAGGCTATGTTGAATGAAGCTTTCTGAAACTGGCCTTTCAGAGAATCTGACATCCCGTGGTCTGGTGGACCGGTTCTTTTTTATGGAATTTTGAATGGTATCTGATGTGAAGTAATAGACAATGGGGTCAAAACAGCAGTTTGAAACAGCGATGCACAGAGTTATGGGGTACATAGTCCTGACTGCAGTCACCACTGAGCAATTGACCCAGGTCTGTGTTCTCATAAGGGAGTAAAGTATTAAGGTAATGTTATAAGGCACAAAGCAGAAGCAGAATATCACCAAATGGACAAAAATCATTTTGAGTACCTTTTTCTTGCTTACTTTATTCCGGCTTAATGTAAGCGGTTTATTCAAGGTCCGTAGGACCATAGTGGAGCAGGTCACGTTCAGGATGAGCGGGATAAAAAACCCAACAGTTTCAATGAAGATAACAATCCGGGATAGGTAGGTTTTCCACGTGTCCTCTGAAAAGTTTTCAAAGCACGTCCTTTGTTCCGTATTGTTCCGGCGGTTTGTGGACTGGAAAAAGCTTGCTGGTGTGCTGCCTGCTAGCACAGTTATCCATACTGCAGCACAAACAATCTTTGCATTCCTTTTGGTCCGGAGAGTCTTGGATCGGAAGGGGTGTACTATAGCTAAAAAGCGATCCACGCTGATGCAAGTCAGAAACAAAATGCTCCCATACATATTTGTGTAAAAGAGGGTGACAGAAATCTTGCAGAGAATGTCTCCAAATGGCCAGTTTCTGGTTACAAAGTAATAAATCCTGAAGGGTAATGTAAACACAAAAAGCAGATCTGATATGGCCAAATTAAGCATGTAAGTTGTAGTCTCGTTTTGCACTTTTAAAGTACAAGTGAAAATGTAGATCGCTACACAGTTTGCTATGAGGCCAAGAACAAACACCATGCTAAAGATACACCCATACAAAGTATATTTAAAGGAGTCCTCACTGGAACAATTAGAGCTTACCATTATAATGGTTTGTTAAGAATTCCTGTGATTTGGCGTCTTCTCTGGTATTTTTATTGCAACTTTTTTGAAATTCCAGAAGAACTTGCAGGTCAGATGTATTTGAACAGTGTGCTTTGGCAAGTTTGTTACGCTGTGAAGCTTCAGGGAAGGAAGGTGAACTCTGTGGCAGGGGAGTACATCTCCAGCAGAAATCACCAGGAAATGTCTCTTCTCTGCCGAGTGCTATTTGTAATCACATAGCCAGTCTGCAAAAGTCAAAAACGCATCATTTGTGGCAGATGAGGTCGCCCCAAAGCTTGCTTAGTTCCATTTCCCGCCTCGATTCAATGAAGCCATTGTAGGACTTTTCTGCCTTACTCTTGGCTGCAGATTGTGACAGCAAAGCCTTGTCCATCCGACTTTACTGGGAGAGTGTGCTTTAGGAAACTATTTCCTGGACGCTGCAAAGTGTCGGCACTTGCGTTTCCCCCTCTCCCTTCTTTCTATACAACAAGTTTGTCGGCTCGCTGGCTGGCCCCATGGGGCGGGAAGCAGAAGCAGAGGGAGCTGCCTGCCAGGGCAGAAACCAAATTCCAGAGCGTGTTCGTTCCTGCAGCCCGCAGCCCTCGGCAGCTCTTGCCAGCCCAGCTCCTTCTGGAGAGCAGAGCAGAGCGCCCAGGCAATTTGTAGCATGACATCACAGGAAGAAGAGGCTGGGCGTGGAAGAATGGTTTCAGTTTGGTTTGTTTGCCTTCCCCTGCCTCTGCTGTACCTTGCAGATGTAGCTTGTAGAGTGCTGCAGCTGCTTCTTAACTCTTTCCATGCTCCCTGAGAGGTCCTTTGTCAATGTTGCTGGGGTCTGGAAACCTTTCTCTTTAGTTATGATGAGATTTTGCAGTGTCTAAACTCTCATGCCCTTAAGTTCCTGTTTTTCTTTGGCAATAGTAGTAATTGTGGGATTTTATATAGGATTGAACTAATGTTGTGCCTTTTGTTAATAGCTTTGCTTGTAATAGAGAACACGTTAATCACCAGAAATCAGCTGAGTGGTTCTGTCTAAATTCCCCCAATACACCAGTACAAACCTCAAGAGGGACAAAGTAATAGGTAATTAAATAATTGCACCAAATAATTACTGAAAAAGAGAGAGTTGCTCTTGGATATTCACAGGACTGAGATGTGTTGCAGTGGGAAGAGAGATTTTTTTAAAACTTGTTCCATATTAGAAGGCACACCCCAAGCTTTATTTCTAATCAGGTGGTTCTTTTTTTAAAAAAAAGTACTCCAGTGGTTTTTTGAAATGTTGCGATACAGAAAGCATTTTCTTGACTATGTAAGCAGAATCAATACAACAAAATGCATATAGTGCACTGTGCAATTGGTTCTGGTAATTTCAAGGGGGACAGTTACCACATATGCACAAAATACTCCCATTAGTCACTAATAATTGAAACAAAAACATGTTGTAACTAATTGCATTGTTAAGTAAATATTAAAAAAAAAGCAACTCTTACTGCCTTTAGGGGCAGATATGAGATAAACCTCAGTTTAGACAGACTCATTTATTAAGCAACAACTTGGATAGACTCACTTCTGGCATCAAACCCAGTCTAAATCTTAGAATAACAACTCTCTTCATATCTGGCTGGGTGGCATGGTTCTTTTGAACTGTATTTTAATCAGTTGCACCTAAGCAAGGCTCTGGGCAAAACCTTTCTAGTCTGCTGTGAAGAAGAGCAAATAATAGTGCTTCACAGGATTTTGGCACAGTTTCTTAGTGTAAGGTATGTCAGATGAAATTCAGAAACATGTAAAAGTGGGTCTTGCTTATTTTATTTCAAGTTTTCTTTATAGTCTTCTGTGAAACACTTTCACCTTGATTTTGAGGTGAAATCAAGCAGTTTAACTTCAATAGGCTATAACCACAAGAAACCTTTTTCACTATTGAAATCCATGCTTAAATGTAAAGCATGGTGCATCTTGGACTTCTAAGTTAAATCGGAATGAAAATGTGAGCTTGGCAGATTGTCTCATGTCCAACTTAACATGTACCTTAGCATAAAGGTTTTCCTGGCTTTTCTCACAAAAGCAGTCATCACACACTACATTTTGTTTCTGTTCCTGGCAACCTTGCATGGTAAAAGGGTTTTCCTGCACATGTTCTGCATCAGGTTGCAGGAGATCTGCTCTCAGTTTTACTGCTCCAACTTTGTTTGCACATGAAGACTCTGTGGGGCAGGCTCAGTTACTGGAATGAAAATCCCTGCAGTACAGAAATTTGGTGTCACAGGTCAAAGCCTCAAGCAATAATTCATGTTTAGGAAGAGAAACTAATGGCAGTGAGCGTGTATCTCACTGATTAGAACTTGATTTGGTGTTTTGACAAAGGTATGGGTGCACAGAGGCAGGGTGGGATGTCTGGTCCATTTTACCAGTGTAAAAGTGCTTTAAAGCAGTGGTGAAGGTGCATCCTCAGCCTTTGCTCTCTATCTGTCAGAGTTCCTGCCTTGCTGCAGCTCCTTATTGTTGCTCCTGTTACGAGCATGGATACTACTCAGAGCCTATTTTAGGGTTTTATGTGTATGGTTGTGTTGTCATTAGGGCTCTGTTGCCCCTGAACCCTTCTGGTGCAGTACAGAACATGCACTTTGCGCTAATTGATGGCCTAAGTGATATTTGTGTATGTCCAGAAACTGCATTCAGCTGCAGGTTTCTCCACCTGCAGATGAAAATGTGAAACCCCTGAATTGACAGGTTTTTCCTTCCCTTCATTTTTCAGCAAGGAGAGTTACAACTGAGCAGGCAGTCTGAGTCGTTGTAGTGTAAAAGTGTGAATGACAGAGGTGAATTGTATATCCACTTTCTTCATTTTGATGTAGCTGATTGTTACCAGGCAGTGTTCTAATTTCTGTGAACTTGTCCAAGCTGAAGAACCTGTGTTAATGTACTGGGAGCAGTTGGGAGTCAGGAGTGGCTTCCCTTCTGGCCAGGCTCCAGCATGAGCCGGGGGAAGCCTCGTTTTGCACTCTCCTTGTGTTGGATCATGTTTTAATATGTTGGGCTTTGTGCCTACAGGTCCAGAAAAGACTTTAGTAGCCCCCAACACCTTAAATTCTAAGAAGTTTAACAGTTATGGAAGAAGAATAGACAGGGTAATGGCCCTGCTTATAGTCCCTCACCACAGGCCATTTTCCTTTAGGATGGGAAGGAGGGGGAAGGCAGGAGGAAGCAGCTGCAGGGCGGGCCTTGTACACTGAGGGGGTTTTTGTCTCCAAAGGAAATAATGCTATTGCTGCAGGGAAATGCATATGTGAGTCTGTCTGCCTTTCTGCATCAGAGATGGGAATGAGTTAGGACCTGTCATTTGTTGCTAGTGCTATATGAGCAAAGCCTGCATTTCCATCAACAGGCTTCCTGTGGCTCTTGAAAAAGCACCAAAGGCAGAGTAAGAATGGGCTCCTTAAAGCCAGGAGCTGATGAGATGTTTGAAATCATCTCTCACTTCAGCAGCGAGCAAGTTTTTTGCACAGCTTCAGGCGGTTACCACATAATTCTGCTTCTCTGAGTTTAGATACCTGTTTAGGCGATTTTGGATTTGTGTGGCAAACCTGCTCCACCACAGGGGTTCAGAAGGAAAAGTGCTTATAACCTTAGCAGTTCTAGAGTGGCTAGAGTGGCTGTAGGACACTGTTCTTTCTTCCCCAAGATGCCACAGATTTGATTATTTGCTGTCATTTAGGACACAGGGGGCAGGATCCCTTAAATTCAGAAGTCCAAGTCGAGTGGCAAAAAACCATTTCACTGAAATAAAAAAAGTATTTGAAGGCTTTCCAAGCTTTTGGAGTTGTGCTGACCAGTGTTGTATGTTCCTTTGGTGGTACCCTCACCTTCAGAGCTGGAATTAAACCAAAGTTGTGGTCCAAGGTGAAATGCATTTGAACTTATCTAATGTACTGCAATCTGTCTGTGCTGATGCTAATACTGAAAGTTCTTTAGAGGGGAGAAAAGCAACTTCAACATTAATAGCATTGTAATAAATTCTTACAGTGTTTCCAAGGCCAGAATATGCACTGTTAAATGGGGGTTGTTGGGTCTGTGTAAGACCATTATACAGTAACTACTCTTACTGCTTTTAGAGGCACACCTGTATCATGGTACAGGCATTTGTTCTTACTTGGGTTAAACAGTCTTATGCAGAAGAACTTGTGCTGTCTGGTGCAGGGAAGACAAGCCTTGGCAGGATAATATTTTCTTTGACCTACGTATTGTTATTTATCTAGTTATTTTAATGGATTTTAGCTTTTTTTATGGGTTTTTTTTTTTTTTTTTGGTCTGTTTACTGGAGTTTCTCTTTGAACATGTGTATGTACTGGAAGGAATTTGTTATGGTTGAGAAGTAGGGCTGAGAGCCAGGAAATCTTTTTGGCTATGCCACAGATTTTCTGTTCCAATCCTGGCAAAGTTTTCTATCACTTGGTCCTCAAGCTTACCTCCATATAAGAGCTCGTTCACTTCCACACTGCAGTGTGAGGCTGTCTTGATAGCTGAATATAGTCGGAGCCCTTGGATGGAGAATCCTCTATTAAATATCATCTTGATCTCATTATATGAGATAATTACAGTGGCTACTGAATGTGACAAAAATATAGACAGATTAAAATTCTGTGTTTTTAGATTAGATTCCAGCCAAGCAAAAGGATCCATTAAGAGACTTCATTTGTTTCCCCTCCATAAATCTCTGGAAAAATAGGTTTAGAGGAAGCAGGGCTGGGTATTTTGACCTTCTCAGCTGTCTTTTGGGGCTGCCTGCTCAGCCGCCCTGAAGTCACTCGAAGACTGCTTCTGAGAAGTGGCTCACTGCCTTCTTAAAATGCAGCAGTCTCCACCTATGCAGATAGAGTGAAGCTGTTTTGGCACTGAAAATTTCCCTTTTTTGTGTTGATGTGGCAGGCAAGTCGTCAAATGAGCATTATAAAACTTAGGATAAACAGAGTATTTTTATCTAGCCAGCCTAATCCCTTGCAACTGTTGCAGAGGCAGTTAAAGGCTCCTCCATGTCAGGAAACTTGTTAGCTTAATGCATATGAAATCACACATACAAATTACAAGTAAAAGTTGGTTGTGTAATTGCTTAAAAAGGGAAAAGGAAGCTCAGAATAAACTTCCAGACTTCTTCCTTCTTGTGCATTTGAAATGCTTCTCTTTCCTCTTTGAAATTGTTTCAATTTCCTTTACAAGAGGCACAACTGCTCCTCTCTTGCTTGTGGATAGAGGAAACAATTTCTCTCCTTTGGTAGGAGTTTTTAGGCTGCTAGAGTACTTTTTTTCCCCCCTATGCTTTTGGGTTGATGGTGTAAGTCTAGCTGATTTCATGGTAGGCTAGTAGAGGTTAGATAACATGAAATCTTTTTGAGCTTTAATCTGTGGATTGATTGGTTTAAAAGGTATGGACTAAACAGCAAAGGAAAAGATCATGAAGATTAAAAGTGGATGATGAAAAGTGGATGTTGATGTTCTTCAGAAGGAAGGAAAATGGAAAAAAGACTATAAACAATCTTAACAGCATGATTTTCAGTGGATAGGAATCTCTAAAATGTCAGGTAGGAAGAGAAATGCCTTAACTAGAACAAAATACCTGAGTTCCTAAATTCTTTTGCATTTTTTTCTAACTTAAAAATGTGTTTATTCAGTTACTCTGCAAATGTGATTGAAATAACATCAATACTTGAAATTTCTGTCTACTGTAGATGCAGGAAATAAGTTAAATGCCTTTCCCAAACACTTTGGCAAGTTCTGGCTCTACTCATTCTTATACTTTCTAAGTCCCAGGATTAAGAATTCAAAGTTTGAGTTGGCAGAAATATGCCAGATGTTCCATGGCTAAATTTTTTTACTTAAAATACTTTTCAAGTGCAGAACAAGACTGTTTTAAGAAAACCTAAAATAAATTTTAAAATCACTTGCTATAGTAAGCAAATATTAGAAATGATAGGAAAGAAGAAGCCTCATGAATTAATTTGGAAACTCTTCCAAGCATAGGGGGTGAAATGGCCAGGGTAACAGAACTTGTAGAAGAACATCTGTAGTTTGTGCAGTTCTAAAGCAATTGCTTACTATTTTTTATATCTTTAGTGTAAGGTTTTGCCCAACATATGTGCTCTGGGCAGGATTAAGGTAGTCTGGTTCTGTGTCAGGATTACTGGTGTTACTGCATTGGTTCTTGAGGATATGTTTTATTTTCATGTTAAATTACTTGCAAATACTGCATCCAGTGTTTACAGCCTCTTTCAGTTTTGGCCAAATGGAGGTCTCTGACTTTATATACAGAGGATTTTAACTTCCATTTGTCAGAGGCAGCAGGAAGGCCACAGTCACATTCCTGTACTGCTTTTTTTGAAGTACAACATTATGAAGTTACTGAAAGAGTTTGCCATAGTTGTTCAGTAAGAATCTGTGTGAGTTCGTATTGTTAAAAAAAACAAAAACCCCATGGTATTAATTTGGTTTCCTTCACAAAACTGGAATGTAAGAAGTTAAGGGGGGGGAAGAAAAGTTTCATAAGAATTATTCAAGCTGGTAAGCTAATTAGTTTAGATAAATACAGACATGAAAATGCTTGTCAGGGGAAAACTGCTGCCAAAAAGCGGAACTTGTGCTTGATTAATGTGAAGAACTATTACTTTCTAAATGTGTAAGTCAGCAAATAACCTTTTTAAATTCTGCATGATAAGATCACTTAAATGATTATTTAGCATATCATTAGTACTGGTAAACAGCAATTACAAATACTTCAGCTGACTTTCCCTTACAACTGCTCTTTCCTTCCAGCCCATATCCTGAAATACTGAACTTAGGTTTTGTTTTGTTTACAAATGACCAAGAGTTTCTCACAATAAAAATGCAGAGCTTTGATAGAAAAGCACGTTGTTATTGAAGGATTTCACATTTTTCATTTGTGTTTTCTAGCAGGATATTTGTAATTTAATGAGATTGGGGAAACATGTTTTGATCATTTAGTAATTGAATGCACCTTATCACCTAAGTCAGTTTTACTGCTTTATTGATATCTACTCTTCATGTATTGCCTAATGTCATTGATTTATTGCTTTAGGGAGAGTCTCATAAGTTCTTTCTATGTACATGGTGCAGTTTTTAATTATACACCAAGGTCATATAATTAAAAGGAGCAAGCATTGTACAAAGGAAGGAGAGAGCAGAGTGCATCAAATTTTCTTGATTTTAAATCCACTCCCTACTCAGGAGAATCTGAGCACCAAAAAAACAGAGGGGCATCAAAAGTCTTGACAGTCTTTCAAATCCTTTCTTTAGAATTGTTGGCATTTTAAAAGGAGGCTTGGCTTCCTCATTATTTTTACGCAGGCCCAAGACCCACATCTCTGTGCCTTGGCAAGATTTGGCTTTTTAGTCCCCAGCTGGGTGTGTGCTTCTCAACGTGGCTTTTGTAGAGCCTCTCTGAGGCAACTGGTTGCCCTCATGGGTCTTGCACAAAGCCTCCAACCCAAGTTCTGGCTTCAGGTTCCACAGTGGGTGGGCAGAGGGGCTGCAGGTGGGATGCTGAGCATGGGTCCTTCACTGCATAGATGTATAGCACAAAGGTTTCCTGTGGGGAGGGAGCTTTCTGCATTGGTGCTACTCAAATGTGGAAGGGGGGTAGGATGTGGTTTGTGGTGTTTTGGAAAAAACCCAACCAAACGTGATCTTTATCTTTTTATAGCTGTAGATTTTAAACCCTGAAGAAGATAAATGTTGTTTTCCTGCATCCCGTTGAATGCATCCAAATAGAAATGCACTGGGCTTTAAACACCCTGCTGGAGCAGGGAGGTTGGACCAGATGCCCTACTATTTTCCCTTCCAACCTTAACCATTCTGTGGTTCTCTAATATCCCACGTGATTTTGCTCTAAATATCCAAGGAGGAAATGTTGCTCCTTCAAGTGTGTTTTTCCAGAGCCTGAGCTGGCCATCACTGATCACTATTCATAAAAGATTCTTGTGTGGCCATGAGAAAAGGCACTGAATAGCACATCTTACATTTGATAAGAGATGCTCTTACATTTGATAATAGTAGTTAGAATTGTTTCTCTTCTTCAGATCTATGCAGAACTAATGCTGGCCTAGTAATTCTGCTGACATAGTAATTTTTGCATTGTTTCTCCTATGGTTATACAAATTTGTATACAAGTTGTATACATAACTACAAGTTTGTAATTATGGAAGCCAACTAATGCTGTAGATCAGTGAAATTACCCTTGAGATGAGTGGTGGGTAGTGAAGAAATAAGCAGAAAACAGCTGGGGTGGTAAGGAGATCAGCACTTTTTCTTTTTTTTTTTTTTTTTTTTTTTTTTTTTTTTTTTTTTTTGGGTTTTTTTTGTTTTTTTTTTTTTTTTTTTTTTTTTTTTTGTTTTTTTTTTGTTTTTTTTTGTTTTGTTGTTGTTTTTCTTTTTTTTTTTTTAATTTTAGTAGAAAGCTCTGTAGTATCTTTTATCCCTTTAAACAAGGACATGTAATGACAGGACAAGGAGAATGGCTTTAAACTGAAAGAGGTTGGATCAAGATTAGCTATTAGTTGGAAATTCTTTACTGTGAGGGTGATGAGGCACTGGCACAGGTTGCTCAGAGAAGCCATGGATGCCCCATCCCTGGAAGTGTTCAAGGTCAGGCTGGATGTGGCTCTGAGAAACCTGGTCTAATGGAAGGTGTCCCTGCCCATGGCAGAGAGTTGGACAGATGCGTACAATTACTAAAAAGTGAGTATGAAACAGGTGTAACAGGAAAAAAAATGCTTTCCAAGGTTTTGTTTCAGCTCCGATAAGTTATTGAAAAATTTGGGGTGTTTCTAGTGATTTTTATACTATTTTGTATCACACTGTCAAAATTTAACTTTTTTTTTTTTCAGTTTGGGAAGAATGCTTTGTTTTGTTTTTTAATGAACTCTAAATAATAGCCCAAGACCTTTTTTAACATTCTCTTGTTAATTTGATTTCCAATGCATTCATCCTTACCTCTGTTGTGCTGTTATTTTGACTGATTGTTAAATAACTAACTGCTTTTAAGGCAGAAATGCTTAATTGGAAATATCTTCTTAAATTCTGCCAACTGAGCACTCAGAAGCTCTGCATATGCTTCTGCTTCAAAAGCCAAGCACAGCAGGGTGGCTGCCAGGTCTTGTCTGCCTTGAGCTCATACCAGGGTATAGACTACTGAGCTTGAGATATCTCATCATGATAGTCATAAAAGTATTGGCTTACATTGAGATCAAAACTCTTCTCAGAGGGTGGATTTCTGCCTGAAATGTTGTGACATGGATAGTTTTGTTACAGCTTCAGGTTTTTCTTCTTTGTCATGTCTAATTTTCTTTATATTGAAATGTTTTCCAGAATTGGTTGATAAATCCATGACATAAAATGGTTTTCATGCTCATGTTGTCATGTTTTCTTACAAAAGATGGCATATTTCTTTTGGAATTCCAATTTGTGCCATTTTTCTCTTCTAGATTATGTGAAGTACAATGCAAGATATTTATAGTCCTTTTTTTCTTTTAAGTATCACAAGCAGTCTGCTCTTAATGGTTTGCAGAAATGTAACAACCCCTACCTAGTACTAACTTTTCTGGGGAATTGCTCTTTCTGTGCATGCAGCTTGGTCACATCCTCTGCAGATTATCTGTTATATCTTCTTTTGTTCAACCCGTAACTGGTTGACTCCTTGGTTACATTGCTAAAAGATATTCTCCTGCTTTTGCAAAAACTGCTGTCTACAAAGTTTCCTGGCACTCTTACTGCTCTTAGGTTGATAAGAGAATTGTTTATGGTACATTGTACCTAAATTTCTTCAGCTAATGAGAAATTGGAAAGAACACTAAACTTGAAACTGAATCATAGGCTTTAACCGAAAGTCTCAGAGGCACTTCACTGTCATGTTTCCACTTGTACTTGTGAAAATGTTTCCCAGAACCACTCTTAATTGTTGTTCTGGGGACTGGGACTGTGTAAATGAAACGGATAGAAAATGTGATGCAATACTATGACAATTTGATTGTTACAGTAGTAATTATGTAAATAAGTTGTCTTTACTAAGATAGTAATTTTGTGACCCAGAAGTTCCTCTGAAGAAAGTAAGTGCTTGAGTTGCTCCCCAGTGTAAGAATTTTTCCTGCATAGAAATAACTACAGAACTGTTATTTCTAGTACTGTGTGATGTTAGTTTACATAATGGTCCCTAAAAGCAACTCTCTTCTGCTTCCTGTGCTGTAAATCTTTACAGCCTGTTGATTTTGCAAAGCTTAAAGCTGTTGGAAAAATTTTCAACCTCAAGATGTTTTTGTTGATATATATTGTCAATATATATATCAATATAATATGTTGTTGATATATATATTATATATTGTCTATATATTGTTGATATATTTTGTTGATATATATTGTCATATCCAACAGTCAAGTGGTTCACATCAGGTGGATTTTGGTTTATTGTACACAATTTCCTGTGCAGATAGTGGCAGGAAACTGGTATTGATTCAGTTGTCTTTGAGACCTTTGTCTCTTGCCTAAGAATCTTGAGATATGTCCAAGAATTAGTCATACTGAAGCCTGGCTGCCCTGGGAGCTGGATAATAAACTTACTAATTACTTCAGATACAGATTGTTTCTGCAGCAGCACTGCCAGTGCAGAACACAGATCCCTCTGGAAGATGCTCATGCTCTGGAAGATGTTTTTGGGAAAAAAAAGTGTGGCAAGTGAGCCTAAAATTACATTTTCTTGGGTAACGTTCAGCAAAAAAAAGCAAGGGTTGCTGTATTTTGTTGTGCTTTGTATACCTGCACGTGCACTTGTGTGAGTTGAGCAGCAAAACTGCTGAAGGAAGTGGTGCAAAAGCTGCAAACCATGTAGTAGCAGCCTGCCCAGGGTCATCCTGAGCAGTGTAAACAAAACAGTTGTATATAGTTCTGCTTGTAGACTGTCTTTCAAAATTCCTTTCAAAGTGATTTTTAAAATGTTAGTCTCACAGGCTTGGCAAACCGGAGCAGTCCTAATGACCAGGGTTTCTTTTTTCCCTTCAGTATTCAGCTGGTGATTGGTTGCAGAGCCACAAATCAGTAACTGGGTCAGAAGTTCCCTATTTGCCAAGCATTATCACTGGTTTGTGTAATACTTCTGAACATAACCAGTAGTTTTAGTCACTATGTTGACAGAAGGTCTATCATCTTTATGGTTAAAAAGTGTTTTCACATAATTCCTTCTGCATTGCTAGGAAGGGTATTTTCATGATGCTCTTGTAGAGTGAGGTAGGTCCCATGAACTTTTGCTAAGAGATGCTCTAAATCATAGAGAATTGGTTAATTGGTGTTCATTTGGTGAAGAGTCATTTCAGGAGTGGAGGGGCTGAAAAGTATGGTATTGTTTATTCTGAAATAATGTCTGACTTCTAACAAGATTTGCCAGGTCTTTCCAGAGACTTCTGAGGAAGAGTAGATTATTGCAAAGCTGTGAGGAGAATGGATTTGCAGGGTCATTTAAAGCAACAAAGTGTAAGATGTATATTCAGACTGTTGCAGCCTGGCTTTCCTTCTCTGGACAGATTGGAACTCCTTTATCACTAGATAAAAGGAGATCCTCACAAAGCTGGATGACTCTTAAATGCTCAAGATGAGTGGGATAGGAATAGGACTTGTATTAAACATACACACACTGTAAGGAGTTAAAAGCAGATCTGCCAGTATTCTTAAATGAATTAAACTATTAACACTGTAGTTTTTAATGTTTTTCCTTATAAATTTTGTAAAAACAAGCCCCAGTATGAACATAATTTATATAACACAACTCTTGTGTGAAATTAGGACACAATCCTTAATTTTGTTAATTTTTTTCATAATCAATACTATTTCAATTTAGACTGTGAAGTCTACTTTGTTTTAGCAGGTCTGAATTATTTCAGAATTCTGGTAACTAATTGTCACGTGTGGCTTCTGAAAACACGGTTGCAAGCAAAAGGCAACTTTCTGGGCATGCAGTTCTCCCTTGGGAAAGAGGGTTGGAAATAGCTTGTGCTGATCCAGTCCTTCCACTTCCATTCCAAAGTTGTAAGTTCTAAATTGGCCCTGTTTTGCCTTGCAAAATCACTGCCATCTTTTATGACATTATGTGTTGTATTGACTGGTTTAATAATTTGAAAACAAGCAAAAGAAAAAAAGAAAGCCCGAGGCAAAAAGAACCCCAGTACCCGAGGGATCTTGGCATTGAGATATATACATAGTTAAGTGCTAAACACTGCATTAAACTTTAATGTGAACAGAAAATTAAAACCTGAAAATATATTAGGAAATTATTGCCAAGAACAAAAACATAATGCATATAGAAAACAAGGACAAAAGCAGATTTTTTTATTAGTGGACTACTAATAGCACTGTTTAGAGTAAAACTACTCAGGACTTTCCCTCTGTGGTCAGTGGACCACACCCAAACCCTAGGGTGGCTCTTCCCCATCTATAAGGATTAAGGGTCTTTTTAATCTTTTCATGGAAACCAAAGTCCAGTTAAACGTGTAGTTGGGATAGAGCCAGTACAAAGACTGGGAAGCAGGGAAGCACCTGTGTATCCTGTAGTTTAACTGTAGCCAAATAAAGAGTAGCAAATAAGAAAGTACTGCTTGTGTTTTCCATAAAAGGAGCTTTCAGATGGGGAAAAATCACTGCAGATGCTTGTGATAGAGGTGTTGCTGCAGGGAAGCATCCTGCAAAGCCACTCTTAACAAAATCCCACTTAATTCACAGAGTTTAGCCTTGGAGAATTAGTTAGCTCTGGGTATTTTGAGAGGGAACTGAGTCAAATTTCAGCCTTATTCTTCATTCTGGTGCCAGTGGCCTTTTGACCCTGATAAATTTTAAGTCTTCATTTCTTGCTTTCTCACTTTTTGTACTAATAAAATGGGGTTTCTGTAGCCATCACAGGGAACTCTCCTATGAAAATAAACATTTTGTTTAATTAGTGAAATTTATTCTATGGCTGCATCTAGTAACATTAATCACTTACTGAGCATTAAATTAAAGTAAAAATTGCAATCTCCATTCATGTTAAAGGAATGCATTGGAGGTGACCAGTTCACCTTAAGTGCTGCTTAAAAGCTTTAAAAAGCAATATGAAGTTCGTAAAAGATAGCATGAATAACATCGCTTTAGAAATGAGTTCCTGATAAACATTCCTGTCCGATTAAGCTGAACCCGAGGGTTAAAGTTCTTTTGTGATTATTGCTTAGAGGACTGGTAATTGCCTGGTAAATTATGTTGTATTTCTCTCATTTGAGTGTTGAATACCAAATTGCGGGACTGAAGCTGAAGTTTGCCCTGATAAGCTTGGAAACGCCCTGCAAGCTGCAGAATGCACTTTGAATTCACGGAATGGAAGCGTTTTTAGTGTTTAAGTATAAAGAAAGGAGACACAGCTGTAATTAAACCCATCAGTTCTACAGCGTGGGGGTAGTTGCACTTGAGAAACCCCCTCTCTTTGTGTTTCTGCATTGTGGCACACGCAGGTTGTTTGTGAAGCATCAGTCTTGTCAGTGCAGCACCTACTTCTCCGACTATGTGGCCATGCACTTGGAAAGGTACCTGTGAGAGTGGTATGGGTCCCTGGGGAAAGAGCAGAGGGGGCTGCACCTAGAATCTGAGAGGAAGGTGGAAATGGTGATCAGCAAAATACCCACTTTAAATGTCACCAGGTCTGAAAGCTAGAGAACCTCTTTCTGCTCGTGCAGTGCAGGGCTGACAAGTGTGTGCAGCCAGCAGAGGTGACAAGGCTGTGGTTTGCCCAGGGACATACACTGAGTGCAGCTTTCTCACACCCTGCCATTGCTGGTGCTGGTAGCTCTGCTCTGCTGGGATTGCCCTGCTGGGTTGCAGCACCCTCTTTGTCTTGCCACCTTTTTAACCACAGCATCAATTAGTATTTATGGGAACCAAAAGAGCTGTATTGGACTCACTGCATCTTGTTGTTTGGACTCTATGGGTAGATGTTTCTACACAAAAATATCCTCTTCCTGAAGGTAGCCCAGCTAAATGATGGAAAACTGCAGTCAGTTCTGTACATTCCTGTCAGATAAAATTCCACACACTGATCAGGTTATGCAACATGTTGTTGTCAATAAATGCACAGGATCTTGTACTTTGTGTTCTGCTCTGCTCCCAGCCTTCATGGTGTGGCTGCCCTGTCTGTTCTTACTGCTTGTTCTGGCTCTGTGATTCTCTGCAGAGCAGACTTAAATCTGGGTTTGCTTTCTCTGTTAGCTTTCTGATGGTTTAGTTGACTTATGTGGTGGTTGACTGATTGTTGAGGCTGGCAGGTAGAAGAGGAGTAGAAATGATGTAGAAATAGGCAGATCCCTTCTGTATGTAGCAAACTGCTGTGTCCCCATACCTTATCTAATGGAATCACACTCGGAATAATGTGAGCAAAATTGGAGCAAGAGTGAGAGAGGACCTGGAACTGCTAGCCTCAAGTGCTAACTCAAGAATAGTAAATTTTGCTTCTCTTTCTAGACCTCTCATTCCCTTTTATCAACCCCTTTTTCTCCTTCATTAAAAATAATACTTTTCCAGTCATTAATCATTAAAATGTGATGTGAATGAAACAGGGTTCACTCTTAAGTCAAGACACCTCAGCAATGATTGCTCTGGGAAAAAAAATTTGGATTCATCAGACCAAAGTGAAGTGCTGGTGAGAATAATAAAAAAGGAAGAGGCCAAGTGGCCAGAAGAAAGAGAAATGGAGGTCATGTGCCTGTGTTTCCAGCAAGGGCAGCACTGAGAGACACAAGTGAGACGTGTGTGCACTCCTAAATGGAGAAAGGAAATGAAGGGAAAAATGATGCAAACCAGCCCAAGAGCTGAACTGGTTGAGAAATGGAGAAACAACTATGTGGCTATGAATCAGTAACTATGTTTTTTTCTGCTGTGGATGAAACAGCTCCAGTATTGCCAAAATCATAGTTTAAAAATTGCAGTGTGAAACATTGTAAGTCTTGTCACTCTCATCTACTTACTCTGAATTTCTATTTAATGCAGTTTAAAAAAAGGTGTTATTTTTTTTAGGAATAAGTCTAAATAAGGAATGTCTTAATGCTAGTTTTAATTCTAGTAAATGTAGTCTAGTTTTACTAGGCTATTTCTTACTGCCTTAGCCAGGTGATGCTGCATGCTTTACATGCGTGCTGTGCTCCTGTTCACAGCTATAGATTTGTCATCTGTGCCAGTGCATTTTAATATTAAAAATGTGCATGTGGAAGATCAAACATACCAGGAACCATCAAACAGTGCATTGTGTACAGAGCAATGAGCTGACAGATGTTACTGCTGTCTTTTGGGAAGATCATTTGAGGAAAATGCTGCATGTCTGGTTTTGCTCACTTAACCCTGAGTTTTATGGACACTGCTTCCCCCACCTCTCACTCTCAAGAAGACACATATTTGCTACTCAAATGTTCCTCTGTTCCGTCAGGAGTTCTGATGCTGCACTGGTGAGAGGCAGTGTTGTAATCAAGGATGAGTCTCCTGTTTAAAGAAAATAAAACAAACAGAGGCCATCAGCCCTCTGCTTTCTGATTTATTTATAAATATGGTGTCAAAATATTTTCCCATGTAGTCTTGCTGTCTCAGCATAATTCTACTCTGTGTGACACGCAAGCAGGCTGAGATTTTGTTTCTGCAGGACTGCTGTTTATTACTAACATCAGCAGAAGGGCTGATGTGGTTTCAGCCAGAACCTCCTCCATTCCACTTACATTCTCTCTGCTCCTGCTCTCTCACCTCCTACCTCGAGCTCTTCATTTCAGATGTATTGCAGAGGACTTGGTTAAAGCCTCAAAGCAAAATTAGGGTTTGCTTTGGGCCATGAGGGCAGAGACTTAATGTATCCAGAGTCACTAACTCTTTCCAGACATGCCTCTGGAACTTGATACTGCGGAGACTAAATAGTGCCCAGTGCAGTTAAGTGACTGTGGTTTAAATTATCAAATGTAAAATATTGGGTGGATGTTGTAGCAAAACTGTATTGGCAGTAGGTACAGCAGTAACTTTCAGTCACCAATGGGCTGAGGTTTCCTTCAGCTATTTTTGGTAGGGTTTTTTGGGTGTTGGTTGGTTGGTTTGGTTTTGGATTTGTTGGGCTGGTTGGGAGGATTTTTTGTTTGTATTGTTCTGTGTTTTTTGAAATGTGACCTTTTGTGTGTTTTCTTGTATTGATTACTCCTCTTTTCAGAAGTGGCTTTAATAGGAAGTAGTAAGGGACTCTAGAATACAGCTAATACAACTGTCTCAAATCCACAGTTAACCTGTATCTAATGGACTACTGTTGAAACAGAAAAAAAGCATTTGATGTATTTAATAAAGTTAAATGGTTAAAATTCATCTTACAAGTATGAGTGTTCTGAAGTACTTCAAAGCTTTAATCTTCTGTTGAGGTTCATATTTTGGTGGTTGGTTTTAGAGAAGGAACAAAATTTATTGAGAGTTGTTGTCTGTTCTTAGTGTGATGCAGGATTCCTGTCATTTTTCCAGGGGTCGCCTCTGTTTGATCTTATCAAGCAGTCGAAAGAACGAGAAGGCCAAACTGATCAGCCTGAACCCACTTCTACTCCCAATATGCCTTTCCAGCATAACCACACTGCTGCAGACCTGTAAGTGAATGCCTGAGGTCTAGGGAAATGTGAAGTTGATATTACCCTTAATATTCAAATCCAGCTGTATTCTGTTTTCCTACTTCTTAGGCTTGGTACTTAAGTTTTGTTAAACCATTGTATTTGCAGATATTTATTATACATTGAAAGTTAAATCAAATGTTGAAATATTTTCCCCAGCCCTATCAAATATGTAATTGTAAACTGTTACATATACTTGCCTAGGAATAAACAAGTCCTTGTATCAGGTGTTGGGGACAACAGGTCACAATAGCAATTTATTTCTTCTAATGGGGAAAAGGGAAGAGTTCTTGCAAGTATTATTCATATAGAATTGAATAATGAAATTTCTTCATCCTGTGATGTTAAATTCTTAATGTATGTTGAACCTCCAGCTATCTCTCTCCTGTGAAATCTCCTAAGAAGAAGGCATCTGGACCTCCTCTAAGTGCTACTTCCCCTCCAGATGCTCAACCTGCTGTGACCCCCCAAACACCGAAACCGCAGAAATCTACCTCCCTCTCTCTGTTCTACAAGAAAGGTTTGTTCCTTCTGCATGTGCTGATATTGCAGAGTTATCTCTTGCTCTTTATCCTTTTGGGTTTTAGCGCTCAGCATTTCTGAAAAGTTTGGTGTGGAATCTGTAGTGAACACCAGGCAAACCTCTGGAAGAAAGGGCAAAATGGTGCCAGCAGGTGGTTCCTGTGTGCACTCTGTGAGTTAGAAGTGAAAACTTCCCTATCCTGGCTGTAAGAATGTCCATATGGGCTCAGATGGAGGGCTCTTCTGTTGTAGCATCCTTTTTCCAGCAGTGACCATAAAGAGATATGTCATGTGAAGTGGACAATTGGGCAGATGTGGCTGGTGCTTTCGCAGGCTTGATCTTTATCTCACCTGGGGGGTTTTCTGAACCTTTTGTGCTGTATCTGCTTAGTAACTCTCAGCAGATTCATGTTCCATGTGCTTGTTTGAATTGACATAGACATATCTGTGCAGTGTTGTTTGGTGTGGCCTTCCATGTTTTCCACTGTCTCTATGAATGCCTTTTCCATTTATTTTGAGCCTGCCTTCCACTACCTTCACTTGATGTCTGGTAGTTTTTTTTTTCTTGGAGACAGTGAACAGTACAATGCTGTCCCTCCTTCACTGCATTCCTTTCATTTTGTATACTCCTGTTACAACAATTTCAGTTTATTTTTCTTTGTTTCTGAAGTGTATCTACTGGCCTATCGTCGACTCCATACACTGTTCCTTCACCTTCTCTCCGAACATCCTGACCTGGAGCCCTTGATCTGGACCCTCTTCCAGCACACACTGCAAAATGAGTATGAACTAATGAGAGACAGGCACCTGGACCAGGTAACATGGACAGAAAAGTTTTAAAAAGTTAAAAAGACTCTCCTGAACAAAATGTTCTTTGTACATTCTTAGCCATTCGAAATTGTACTCTGAGGTTTTTATTAATGTATTGATCACTGAAAGGAGGCCTTAGTTTAGACTGAAGTCTGTCATCTCAGCTTTTTAAGCACTGACAATTACTTGATATGGCACCTTCAAATACCATTTTGACCTTTTTTCAAAGTAGTGAAGACAGACCACAGTTTCTAATAATTTGCATAAAAAGACAGTGATTTTCTTTGTGAAGACAACATGTGTGGCTGATAATTTTTTTTGTTATTCTGTCCTAAAATTGCAGCATATGATAGGAGTTTGAGAAGTTACTATCAGCTCCAATTAGTAATTTGTCACATAGAAATGGAGGTAGCATTCTGTTAACTTAAGTTCTAGAAGTCCTTTCTAAGTTGAGTTGTCTGCTTGTTTATAGAGCACAGCCAGTAAAAGAAAGTTATTTCTTAACTTGAAATGAAGAAGCTGAATTCATTTTCAGTTGTCTTGTTTCTTTAATAGATCATGATGTGTTCCATGTATGGCATATGCAAAGTAAAGAATGTAGATCTTCGATTTAAAATGATAGTTTCAGCATACAAGGAGCTTTGCAACACAAATCAAGAGGTATGGAAGTTCTTAAATGTTATTCCTCCATAAAAATCTTAAAATCTAATTATTTTCCCCTGAAATAAAAATAAACTACACTTGAACATACAAAAGAAAACTTCTGCTTCACTGCATCTCCATTTTGTGGAGGAGAAAACTGACTCTAATACTAAATATCTCTTAAACATCCTGCATAAATAGTTTAGTAACTCTCCCCAGAAAACAAATTTCATTCCATCTTTTGAAAAATATGTAATAGTGGTTTATGACTGTATTTGGAGTCTAGATGAAAAATTTATATCTAGACCTAGTAAGATTTTCAAAAGAAACACAAGTTTCTTCATGAGTTGTCTAACTTCCTTGGCGCATTAAGGGAAGAGAAGCAGATTACTTTCTACAGAAGCTTTCAACAGAAACACGGTTTGATAGCAAATAGAGATGTATGGCTATATATCCAACAGCTGTGTATATATTAAAGTTACAGGCTTAATTCTAACATGAAGAATTTCCTTCCTTCACAAAAGCTTCAATGTACTGAAATTTTTGCACAGCACAGTAATGAGATCAATAGAAAAACCCTCACCAGTTAATGGAACTGTAGCATCCTCTCAGTAGCAGAATTTCTCATAGTGTATCTGTGGATCTTGGCTAACCTCCAGGCTTCTGTCTCCAAGCCTATAGAACTATTTTATCCCCATCAGGTCAGTAATGAGTTTTTTAGCCTTCCAAGGCATGCACAGTAGTCTAGACTTTTTGACACATGTGCACATGTGTGTGAAAGCAAATCGTTCTTAAATTTGGAAAATGTTAGAACTGTGTTCACACCAAGGGGCTGTGCCAGTTAATGAAGTAGGTGCTTGTACTGGTGTTCAAGCACATTTGGAAAAATCCCTAACAGTTTAGAGAAGTTAAAATGGCTTACATACAACTCCTGTGCCATCCTAGCTCTTAATCTAACACAGACTTCGAGTGACTTTATGAGTTTGTCAAATGTAAAATTTTCATTCCTTTTATTTTTTTAATCCGTGTATGATTTTCTCACTCTATGCAGACTTTCAAACGTGTTCTTATCCGAGAAGAACAATATGACTCCATCATAGTCTTCTACAACTTAGTGTTTATGCAGAAGCTGAAAACAAACATTTTGCAGTATGCTTCCAGCAGGGTAAGCCATTAGCTCTGTTCATTATTCAACACGCTAGAAATATATAGGCAGTAAAACCTTATGATTATTTTATTATTTTTATAGCCTCCCACTCTGTCACCTATCCCACACATTCCTCGCAGTCCTTACCAGTTTTCCAACTCTCCTCGGCGTGTCCCTGCTGGCAATAACATCTACATCTCACCTCTGAAGAGCCCATACAAATTCTCTGATGGGTTTCAGTCACCCACAAAGATGACTCCAAGGTCTAGGTACGTTGTTGACAAGCATTTTATATACTAAATTTAAGGTATTAGGGAGATTTTAGTGGAAGCAAATTGGAAAACTGCAGTTTAGGTTGTCAGTAGTCTGTGGCCATAATATAATTTCTTGTGAATAGCTTTTTTCATGTATTTGGAATCTGTATTCATCATTCACCATGTTTCTGTTGTGCTCAAGGAGGTTTTTTGTTGGTTTTTTCTCTTTTTTTTTCTTACCCCCCACCAAAGAGGAGTTTCCTGGCCTGGTTGCTTAAATGTTGTTGGCTTTGACCCTGCATCACACTCCTGAAAAACACAGATGAGCTTTGTCAGCTTCTTTAAAGGGAAAATACTTTTTTTGCAACAAAATGTTTGTTTAGCTGGCTGAACAGAACATTTCAAACTGTTGGTTACTGGTTCTTAGCAGATGAGGATGACAGTAAATGTACCAGTTTCCAGTGGCTTTTCAGACTAGGATCAAGTGAGTCCCACTGTACACAAAAGTTTAAATGTTACTGTGTATTTTAGGTTGAAGTCCTGCATGATTTTGATTAGCAGACACCTAAAGTTAGAGATGAGAGGATGATTGTCTGGGTACCCAGCACAGAAGGGTCTTCTTGCTGATACAGGACAGACTTTGGGGGCCTCTGAGTCTTTCAAGCCACAATTTCATTTCTGTCTGTGTGATTCGGTTCATTTGGTGATTGAGCATTCACTGGCTCCACACAGTAAAGCACAGTTTGGATTTGCACTGTTAATGCAGGGAGAGAGAGAGGAAGAGACCTTGTTAATGCCTTGTGCTAACCTGTGCAAATTAGTTGATGTTTCTGTAATTGTTAAGTGTAGCTTAAACTTCTCTTCTTCATTTGGCAGAATTTTGGTGTCCATTGGAGAATCATTTGGGGTGAGTTTTAACATCTTTTATGTCTGGTCTTAAATGCATGTAACTTTTTGAGGAATGGGATAGCCTGCTCACATCTCTAGAGCAGGCCAGTGAGTGTACCTGATTTAATATAGTAATTATAGGGAAGTTCTGTAAACTCCTTTCAAATATCCAGACTTCACCTTCAAAATATGTTGCATTTTATTTTAGTTGCTTTGGCACAAGGTAAGGGTTCCTAAAACTCCAGAGTTTTAGAACTCCTATTTTTTTGTGGATAATCTGGAAAGTTGGAGTGTTTTCAGGATTCATTGGCAATTCTTTCCCTATTTTCTTGTCACTTCAGACTTCTGAAAAGTTTCAAAAAATAAACCAGATGTTGTGCAACAGTGAATGCCAGCTGAAGCGCAGTGCAGAAGTAGGAGCTGCTGCCCCAAAGCCACTGAAGAGGCTGCGCTTCGATATAGAGGGGACAGACGAGGCAGATGGAAGGTGAGAGATTGTCCTGGGCTTTTCAGAGATCCTGCATATGTTGAGTTCTCAGGGCCTTCATCCTAACTTCTTCCTGATAGCCTATCTTGTGTTAATTTGTGAGCTTTAGCAGCTGTATCAAATGAGAGATGGAAGCATGAAGCTCCTCAGTTACATGATTTGATGTCAAAAAGCAACTCGCTTGATTTAAAGCTTAGGTTATGAAGGTAAATAGTTATTTTTATTAACTTAACCTTATGCTTTCTTTCTGTAGCAAACACCTACCCCAGGAGTCCAAGTTCCAACAAAAGCTTGCAGAAATGAGTGAGTATTACTTTTCTTATAATCTGCAGAGCACTGAGAGCTTGGGCCCACTCAGATGCAAACATTGTTCAACACCGATGTGATCTGGGTAGTTTGCTTACCTTTTGTAATTCCTGCATATAATTTTGAAATTGCAGATTACAAAATGGAAATGTATGTACACAGGAAAACCGTATGTAGGTTTTTTGTTGCTTTGCTTTTATAGGGAAATGTCTGAGACTGCTTTTCTTCTGCTGTGGGTCAGCGTTTCTTTCAGATCTTATGGCATCACTTTTCTGTTTTGAAATGAAATTCAAATCTGGCTCATGAAAAGCAAAATGGCCCCAGCCCCACATCTGAGTTGTATTTTCCACTTGTGAGAAAGGAGCACACTTGGTCTGGCCAGGCATTCTCACTCTCTGAGAATCTGAGCTCTGCAGCTGAGCAGATTTGGCCATTAAAAACTCTTACATTGCTCATCAAGATAGGTGTGAGTTTGGATCCAGGCACCTCTATTTTAAGGTATGGAAAATGTTTCAGTGTTGACTTACGGCAGGGGTTAAGAAGGAGAGCTCTGTCTCCCGTCCAGTGGTGTTGGTGTGTGCCACTGAGGGGAAAAGGCATTCCTGGGCAGGCTGTCTCTGGGCTGTGGGCACTGCTCAGCCCGCAGCCTCTGCCTGGCTAGAAGGTGAGATTCCTGATGTGACACTGACCATCTGCCCACCTGGAGGGTGGAAATGGACACAATGAGGAGACAATGAGAACTGGAGTGAACAGGTGGAAGGAATTTTATAAGATCTGTAAGATTGAGCAAGAATGGCTGAAACAGTGCAAAATTAGGTGTCCATCCTATGCGGGGTGCAGTTCATTTACAATAGAAAAATGTACTTCTATTCCTTCTGTCATTAAAAACTTTTCCAATAATCAGTCCAAAGTAATTATGAAGAAAATACTTCATTCTTTTTCTTTGTTGGGTTTTCCTTGTAGCATCTACTCGAACAAGAATGCAAAAGCAGAAGCTGAACGATGGAAACGATACCTCAGCCAGTGAAGAAAAGTGAGATTCTTCTCAGGACCAGGGCCTGCACCGCCGGCCCTCTTAAGATTGTTTTTGTTTTACAGCCTTCATTAATAGAGTTGCTTTTTAGTTGCTTTTTATTCCAAACTGCTAGTTGAAAGCATTTCTACTTTTTAAATTGTTAAATGCTTTCCATGATACTTTGCCTTATGATGTAGCATATATACAATGTAAGCCACTGAATTTAATTTATATATTTTTTGAGGATTTTTAAAAAGTCTTGGAAAGTGTCTGCATTTCCTGTTGCAGCATTACTGAGTTAAGCCAGTTCAGTCTCATTGGATTGAGTTTTTTATGTCTGAAGATGAAATGTTAGTTAGAATGATTTGAAATGCACTAATTTTGTTTCTTAGATTTGATTTTTAGATTTTCATTACTTGCAAATTTGGAAAATGGTGGGCCAATTACTGCAAAGATTTCTGTCTCTGTTCATAATTAACACATCAAATTCCCATTAAATTCAACTGGGCAGCAGCTGGGGGCCTTGCAGAGAAGGGGCCTCGCCTCAGGAGTACCGGAATTCAAAGTGAACTCAATTCATAGCCTTACTACTGAAACCAACACTTGCCATTTTGTTGTTTTGCTTCCCAGTTCTCACCCCAGTGTCATTTTGGAGGGCAGTTACACTGTCCCTCAGTTTGAATTTCATGGAGTATGAATCCCAAGGAGATTCGTCTCAGAATCCCACAATGAATCTTCCCAGAAGATGAAGCTTCTTCCCATATGCAGAGTAATTGACATGCCCTTTC
This sequence comes from Vidua macroura, assembly GCF_024509145.1. Lineage (NCBI taxonomy): Eukaryota > Metazoa > Chordata > Aves > Passeriformes > Viduidae > Vidua > Vidua macroura. Next base: position 99,727,156 of record NC_071572.1, on the reverse strand, counting down.
TTATCTTGGGAAATCTCAAGTATTAAAAGAAAAAACAACCCCCCCCACCCCGCAAAAAAAAAAAAAAACCAAACCAAAACAAAAAAAAACCAAAAAAAACCCACCCCAAAAAACAACAAACCTAAACCATACCTGGTATACACAAGATTTCAAAATTCTAAAAATTCTAATGATGCAGAATTTTCTTGATTTCTTCAAATTTTCACCTAATTGTAGCCAAGCCAAACAGCTTGAGGAACAGCTGGAACCTGAGTGTCTCCAGTTGGGTTCCAGGTAAGAGCAGCCTGGTCTCTAAAAGCACAGGGCATCCCCCATTGGCTTTGCTGCAGCATCTGCAAAAACCTGAACCTGGTGAACCCACGTTGGGAAAATCCATCTGCCTTTACTGAAAAGGCAGTTAATTGGGCAACTTGTGAATGGTTGCAACTAGCAAAAAAATGCAAACAAAACCATCCAATACTTTTTTCATATTTTGTATATGTAAGTTACTGATTCAGACACTGGAACTTTTCTTGCAACAAGAAAGTTTTGTTAAAATAGCCAATTAACAAAAGCACATGTTTTATTTCCAGTGGATTAAAATACAAGCAAATAAATTGTCCTGCTTTTAAATTACCCATTTTAATGAATATTAGCTTTTGCAGCTTCTTAAATTAAGAACAGGTACAGTAAAAAGCATGCTATTCATGACACAAATGTTTTAAACCAATGTCTTCCAGAGAACTTATTTACAGATTGTTTAGCTGATCCTAGAGTACTTAGAGTAGGAAGTTTTTTAAAGATCCATTCTTGTAATTCAAAGCTAACCCTAGAACTACTAAAAATTCTATGAGCAGCAAAAACTATAAATTAATTTTAAAATAATATTGAGGGGTTTTTTAGACTCAATATGGCTTCAACTTCCTTACTGAAAAATGTACAGAACTTTCCAGAGTATGTTATGTTTATTTTCTCACTTTTTGCAGTTTTATAGAAAGGATATATGTTAACATTGGGTGCACTGACTGTAAGCTCTGTTACAGCAGTCCTTTGGCTAGAGGGATGATACAGAGTCCAGTATCTAAATAGATTCATTCTTTACTATGACAATGGATTTTTTTTTTCTTGTTCAAACAGACTGAAGGCTTTACATCAAATGTACAATATTATTTTATACAACTAATCAGTTTCTCGCCTTTCAAGATAAATAAAATAGCTTTTAAAGGATTTATAGTCAGTGATTTTCTTATATGAGGTGATTTCCTATGGTACCTATCCAAATAAATACGTATTGAAACTAATGGATTTTTATTAGATATGGAAATCTTACTGTGTTTGACAGCACTTTTCTTAGAGTGAGACCTTGCTGTACTAAAAATGGCCTGGAATATTGAAACTGTTCCAGGAAAAAAGAAAATTTGGAATCACAGCAGAAGCTGAGCACAAAATGTGATGGCCATTTTAGGTGCTTAACACCAAGCATCAATTTCTGTAGAAAGCTGAAGCCCTGGGTCTAAGGTGCGGTCAGGTAAATTGTATCCTTTAAAGGCCTGCTTCTGTCCATTGGTGCTTAAGGGAATGGAATCTATCTGCTTGGCTCTGTAGCCATCTGAAGGTGGGTGAGCTGACTCCCAGCCTCTTCATTTGATGTTTTATGCCTTAATCTCTTCCTGCTGTCCACTGTTTCCAAATGCTGTTTGTTCTTAAAAGTCATAGGAGCTTGTTTCTTCTTCCCTGCCTTTGGACTTGCAAGTGGAGGATTTTGTGCTGAGGAGTGCTCATGCAGAGGGGCTGTACTAAACAGCAGGTTCCTCACAGGTTCCTCACAGAACAGCCACAGGGAATGTGTAAGTGCACATTTTCAGGCACAGGAGTGGCTGCAGGAAGACACCTGTGTCAAATGTGGAGCAGCTGGAGAAGATCATGGCTGTGTGATACCAGTGCACAGTACAAGCTGAAATATTTTAAAATGTAACAAGCTTGTCATAATATGCATTTGCTTAAGAAACAATGATTGGTGCTCTGATGACCATTTTATTAATCACAGTTTATTAAGTCACCAGGGCATTGATTTCTTTTAAAGGTGGAAATACACTTGAAGAACTTCTCCAGCTTACAAATGTGTTATCTGGTGATAGTGATTTCCAAAGAATACAAATAGCCTTCAAGGTACCTCTGTGAAATATTACCTGGTTTACTTTTCTTTCCCCCACACACAGTCAATTCAGTCTACAAGCATCAAACTTTCTTCATTTTTACTGAAAAGAAAGGCAAAAAAAGTCCCACTCAAACTGTTTTAAATATTATGGCATTTTTATTAATGGTCTATTAAACCAGGTACGCTTATATAGAAACAAAAAAATAACTTATGTAAAATCAGGCTGTAAATTTTCTGTAAACTTTCTACATCATTGAGTAGTGGCCAATGAATCCTGCCTCTCTGGGGCAAATAAATGCTTTGTTTTACAAGGAAAGCCCATGGAAAGTATTGGGATGATAGAAAAACAGCAGTTTACATAGTTACCAAGCATTGTAACAGAACTCTACAGAGGTGGGTACTAGATGACAAGGCAGTGCTGGCTTTTAGCTTCAGTAACTTAGGATCCTACCCATGTAATTTGTTTTTCTTTCCAGACTCCTTTCTGGCAAGTGGAACATTGCTCTTTATTTAAACCCCAGACACAGTTTCTGCTTGACCAAGTTTTCACTTTTTTATAAATACCTTTTTTATGTGGTATCCTAAAACAGAACAATACTTTATTAAGTATTTAACCTGCAAGATACACAAACACAAGGTTGTTGCAGTCTATCTCACCACAGTAAAACAAATCCCTAACAACTTCTGAATTGTCCCATGGTGGGTTTCAAGCTCATATTTACATCCATGCACCCACATTTAACCACCTAAGCCAGTAAGGGTGTTTTGTTTTTATTTTTTTAACACATGCAACAAAAAATTAAAAAGTAAATAAATAAATGTGTCTATGAAGGTAACACTATCACATCCAGGTCAGATGATACAGAATAAAAGCCAAGCTGACACATTGGACCTTTAGAATCACTCTCATTCAGTCCAGAGATGTTTTTTCTCAAAATTACAGGCTTTGTCAATTATTCTGAAATTGCAAGTAGGCTTTAATTTGTATGGTTGGTTGGAAATAATAACCACAAAGGAAGTAAATTGGAAAAAAAGTAACACTTGGTTCTATTAAGCCAAAAATCTCTTGTTCTGAGCAGCATGCCATTTCACCTGCAATCTCTGTTCATCTACTTTGTTCTGAACTTGAGCTAATGGAGGAGTGTGGTGTCCCTCTCCTGTGGTATCACTCCATACAGCAGTGTCCCCAGAGAGCCAGAGAAGTTTCTGATCAGATGTTGAGTCAAAAACCCCCCATCATGTCACATTTGTAGTTTTTTGTTTGATTCTTCTGAGTAAAACAACAGAAACATGTGGAGAGACCTTTCATAATACACACCATAGGAAAGCTGGAGTGACCACTGCCAAGCCAGTAGCAGGGGTGGAGGTGCCCAGCTGGTTCCATTTCTCAGTGAGACTGGATGTGTGCCAGTGTGATGCCATTGGGGTGGGTGGGACAAGGGCTGGTGGCAGCTGCTGCCCCAAGGCTGGGACGTGGTCATACACCCTCGTTCCGTGCGCTGCTACCCTGAAGGAAGTGCGGGCAGGTGAATCTGGCATCTCAGACTTACCCAGGGATATGCAGCCTTGGCTTACATGGAATCCCTTGTGTCCACACTGGTATGATCAGTGCTGGGATACAGCACACAGGGTTGGCAGTAAAATTGTGCCCTACCATGACACTTACTTCACTGTCTGCAGTAACCTCTCTCTGTGTGCTGGTGTCAAGTGCTTTTCAACATAAACTTAACAAAACCCATCTCCTCCCACAGCAAAGTTGTGTTTTTGATGAATCTGCATTATGTATTAGAAAGGTTTTGACCACTTGTTTGAATACAAAATACTGACACAGCTGCTAAGAACAGACTTAATGCTGCTGGAGGAAGTCGTACTCATCACTGAGGGGGTGGCAGAATGTGCTTGTTAGCAGTAGATAATCCAGTATATTTCTAGTGAGGGTCTGAGGCAAATGGCTCAAACACAAGTAAATATTTACCACAGCATTTTCTAAAGTACTTGCTCATCACCCTCTTCATAAGTAAATTCTGCTACCTGTGTGCTTCACCTTCCCACTCACACACACAGGGCCTGGGGTGAAGGGGATACTACTCACTACTACTCTTCCTCTTTTTCCTCCTACTCTTCCTCAAAGAACAGGATTGTTTGAGAAATGACTCTCCACCATAGTAAAGAACAGCTATTTCCACCTTAGGCATGAAGATGTGATAATTTAAGGGAATTAAGTTCTTATAAACCACATTTGTGGATTAGAACAGGCCATCAAAGGATGCTGCGGCACAGCAGGGACCTGCAGGAAGGTTGCATGACTACTGACATAATTATATTTGTGTACTGAGCCTGGTCATCCTGGTCATTTTTGTCTTCCCCATTTGTAAAATACTGCAAAAGGCACTTGAAGTCACTTCACTCAGTCAAAATCTTAAATTCTCGGGGTTAATTCACAGTTACCTGTTAGAAAATTCAAGTAAAGGCTCCATAAGCTCCACATGTTCTGTAATGGGGCAAACCTGCCTTTGTGCAGCACTGGTGGGTTTTTCACCTTAATTCACTTCAGCCAGTTACAAATGAAGCATCTACTCTGCCTTAGCAACCGGTGATCAGTGCTGGGAGAGAGGCATGGCCAGAGGGCATCTCCTCTCTCCTGAACAGCTCTGAAAGGAAAGTGGAGTGGTCACCTCTCAGCTCTGACCACAGGAGAATGTGAAATGCCATATTTGGAGAAGATACCTGTATCACCATTTGGAATATAGTGTCAGTTCACTCTTAAATTTTAATTAATTTGAAGTTCAAAAATCACCTATTTCTCCATTTTTCTGAAGTTGATCTGTCTGAGGAAAAATAGTAAAACAGGAATAAATAAGCCTCAAGCAGAACTTCCTTTTCTTGAAAGCTTGTTTAGGTTTGTAACTAGGTGGTTTTCTTAGTAGTTAAACTCACAGCCTGACAATTCACATCCAGACAAACTTGGTGAGTGCTTCCATTGGGGTGCCGGGGACATACCTGGTGTAATGGAAAGGGAGATCCTTTTAATTCTGGCTAAACAATGAGAAAAGTGCTGGGAACTCAAAACTGTAATATCCTGCTGAAGCTTCTCATAAATTAACTCCAAATAAATACCAAGTGAGACATACCCTCCTACAAATCAGAAAGCCTCTCATCCTAAAGAAGTTATAGTATTTTACCATATGTCCAGAAAAACAAGTTTGTATCTTCACTGGACTGCTGTGGTGTGGTTTTTGCTTTAAGTATGTGTTTGCCCACTATTCTCCTCCCTAATCTCCTCCCCAATCTCCCCAAGCCCTTCCCTAACTTCCTCCCTCCCAAGTTCTCAATCCTCCCTATCCTTACCCCTTTTTCCAGAGTGTTCCTTGTCTACCTTGTAGTATTTGATACCCCATTTGTTACTTTGTATTATCCCCCTCCCCTGCTCTCCCTGATAGGTTTATAGAATGTTAGTCCTACCCTAGATTCCTCCCCTGCCATGCCCTCATTGCTTGGTTGCCCTCTACCACTCCCCCTATAAAAACCTCTGCAGACCCCTTGGGCTTTGTCTTGGGGTCCCAGGTCAAGGACCTAATAAATCCATCCAGTTTTACCCCGTGTCGTCGTTATCTGTTCCTGCACCGGACCAAGCCATAACTGGGACTAGCAGAGCTCACGGGGGGAAGGTCGCGCCCCGCTGTCGCTGCCCAGCACGATACGACAGCGCACTGCGACACTGGACCTTAAAAAGGAGCCCACTACAGCATATTAACTGACTTTTGAGACAAAAATACTCTATGAAAGTTTTAGCTGCAAACAGGTCACTGTCCCATAACATCCAAACACAGTTTAAAAAAACATTAAAAATTAGACTAGATAATGACAAGCTTGGTTTACTTGACTTTGAGTAGGAAGGGGTAGTTATTACATTAGATTTTTGTGTTAAATTCTGGCTTTTGGCAATGAACAGTCACCACACACCCACACTGCAGCCATCCTTAGAACAAAACCTACATGTTAGTGGACTTCTACACACTCCCTAAGGTGATGGGCACCGAGACTGTCCTTCCAAACCACTGCACATTCTGACCATGGAGGAGTTCTCCAAAGGAAAAGTACTTCCAGAAGGGAAGAGGATGTGCTCTTCAGCTTGGTAGTAGTCAGATCTCAATTTCGGAATGCTCCCACTCTGCTGGCTCTGCTAATGAAGTTTTTTAGGAGGTCATGGTCCATGTCTGCAAAGCCTTGAGTTTGTGTAACAGCAGTCAAATGGTTTATGCAAAATCTGAAGCAAAATTCTTCCAAGTCCTGGGAACAAATTTGAGTAATTTGTAATATGAATGACTGATAAAATTTTAACATTATTACTTTGTTTTAAATCTGTCATTTAATTAGCAGAGAATATACCAGATTGTGTCCATTATCAATACCTTTTCTGATCCTTTTGATGAGATCACAAATGATAGGATGACATTTTTTCATACAAACTATTCAATAAACCCACTTTGAGAAAACAGGAGTAGCCCCCTAAATCAACTCTAGAACTCCATCACATTTACTAGAATTTACTACACATTCATTAAAAAAGTTACCAACAGGTGAAACCATCAAATTGCCCCAAAGAGAACTACTAGAGCATCAATAACTCATTTCTTGTCCTCCCTGCACTGCATTCAGTAGTGCTCCTGTGAAAAACAGCAGGTCTGCTAGTGATGCTGGAAATAAAAGCAAAATATGATGAAAAAGGGGATGATGCTTGCTGAACACAAACTGCATGTTAGGACACACGTGTCTTTCATGGCAAACCTAGGAAATGAATCCCTCTGTCTTGTGGGATTCCCAGATAGCACAAAAGGTTCTGTCTTGACCTGGTCTCACTGTAAGAGGATGTTCAGCAGAGGATGGGTACAAGCCATCAAGCCAAACAACCAGGATTGCACACAGCAAATTCTTCCCACTCAAACTCACAACAGTGGCAATCCTTCTCTCCGAGCACTGGCTCAGTCTCCTTTACTTGGCTCCTATGCAACAACTTGCTGTGAAGAAAAATTTATTACCTTCTGCAGCCAGAGCTGGAGCCAGCAGCAAGGAAGTCAGAATTGATCCATAAACTATAAAAATCTTCAAGGGTTACAGTAAAAAGAGTAACCCATGCCAATTTGATTCTGTGTTAACTGTACAAACATTGCAGCTTGGGATTAATAGTAGAAAGATACTCAGCAGACTAGCTGTGCATTTCTTTTTAAATTTTTTTCCTTAGATTCCATGTTTCAAGATATAACTAAAGCGTAAATTGAAGCACAAGATATCCTTAAAGAAGAAATATGGTATACCAAGTATCCCTCATCAAAAACTACTGGGAAAGTAAAGCAGAAAAGGATTGACAACAGAAGCAGCAAAAAAAATCAAAGGAAATAAAAAACATAAACAATCAAAGACAGTGACACCTTAAGTTCCAGCAGACTTCTGAAATGGTACTGTCAGAACCTGAGCTGCTTTACAGTCAATGTGTGAACTTTTATGCTAGCTAAAACTATCAGCAGCTAATTTTTCTGGTGCTGGTATGAAGAGGACCATAGATTATAGAGAATCCCAGTCATTCATTTTGCAGTTTCAAGAAATACTGTCTTTTTAATTCTGTTTTATAGAAGATTATTAGTCTAAACTTTGCTACAGTGTGTATGAGAAATACACTTTAAAATAACTTTTAGCAGAAACTCTATTTTCTGAGGATAGGAAAAATATTTTCATACATCTTGAATTCTAACAGCTGTATACAGTAGTCAAGTCAGTCTTCATTTAATTTGCAATGTGAATGGCATGTCACACACCACTGTAATCTTTCAGTGTTTACATTTAATGACAAAACAATGGAATTCATCTTTTCAAACTTCCAAAATATGAGGCCCATTTCATAATCCTCCTTTTGGCAGTTTTCTACTGAAGTCCTGACACAGTGCACATGGTTCTGAAACCAGGAGTTACTGTATTAATGTAGTACATCAGAAGATCCTGGTTTATTCCACGATTCCTTAGACAGAGGTTATCCCCATGTCTTTGATAAAGAAATCCTTGCTGCACTTCCACTCCTTTCTGCGCTGTGGGTGTAGAGAGGAGGGCAACAATACAGTCCTGAGTTTGGCACATGCTGCAGCCAGGCCAAGTCAAACAATTCATCAACTGACAACTGTGTTAAAGTGTTACATGTTTTGAAAGAACAAAACACTGAATCATAGAAGGAAGAGGAGGATAACATGTATTTAGTTATCCAGCCAATCCCTTTTATTGTGTCTCAGGCCTTACGAACTCTGCTACTTTGTTCAGGCTAGTTTTACTACTTCACAACACACCTAAACATATCTTTAACTACTTCACCAGATACAGACCAACCAAAAATACTTCTGCTTTGAATGTTCAAAAATTTTGGAAAGCTTGTAAGAGGAGAAACTAAAGAAAAAAATTTTAATGAAAAATCTGCTGTTAAGAGAACAAAACCATTGGGTCATGCCTTCCTGTAGAGTTTTCCCTGCTATGCTGGGCTTGTAGCAGCACAGCACACTGAAAGCACAAGTCCTTTTTGACCCAGCCCTCCATGCCCCCTGTTTCTGATACCTGGGTTACAAATGCCTTGTAACTGGCAGCTGGCACTCTTACTCTCTACTGATCTCTTGTCATCCTCCTCTTTCAATGCACAGAACTCACTGACTTCCAGCCTCCTCTTTGCAACTCCTACACAAATTCATCTCCTGCAGTTTGCTGTCTCCATACAGCACTGACTACTGCAACATTTTTAATTCAGTGTTTGTTTCAGTCTCTTCTACTTGCCTCCCGTACCTGAAAGGTATTTATAACAATGTTCACTACATCTGAAATACATAAGCATATTTTTTGAATAATAAAACCCCCACACAGTTATTCTCACAATCATCACAGCATTAAGAAGATGAGAAAGGGAAAATACCTTTGAAAGTACTTGTTTGCCAAAAAAAAGCATAGATAACAGGTTGAGTGCTAGTGACTCATTCCAGAGCCAAGGGCAGACCAGATGACAGAATATGGGGGAACTATTAACAATACATGACATGTATGTCAGCATAACTCATTGTAAACAGTACTGCAAAAGTGGATTTTCTAAATAAAAGTGTAAATATGCAGGGACTTTACACAGGGAACTGCTCCCACTGCCTGTAAAATCAGCACCAGAATGACTGTACCAGACACCAGCAGACAAAATTATCAGGTGGAGAACTGAGGAAGTGAAAGGGCAAAATCCAAAGGCAGAGATGTAAATGGCAGTGAGAAATCTGCATGCCATGCCCTGCAATGCCACATGACAAGGAAAGAAGCAGATTAAGAACCCTGACAGGCGCAAGCCAAAAGGGCAGGAAGAAAACACTAAACTGGGCGTTTTAAAATTTTTATTTAACAACTTAAAACGGGGAAAAAAAACCACTTGTTAAGCCAGAAAGGGAAATTACAGTAATCATGCCTCATCAGTTAAATACAGTCATGTTTACATTAGGCAGCTTCATTTCTCAGAAAACAACTGCCTACCTGAAGAGAAATTCTTACCTGAGCTTCGTACTTGACAGTGGCAGAAAGGAGAGCAATGGCATTCTCTTCAGAAATGCCTTGTTTGATCGTTTGCTGGCAAAGCTTTTTCAGTCTGTTTTCTCTATACAGCGTTGCCAAATCTAGCAGCCCTGTGAAAATTTATACAGTTTTAACTATTCTGGTGGAAAATATATTCATGTCTTTTCAAATTAATCAATCACGCTTTTGTTTTAGGCTGAATTAATCAAAGACTTGCTCTGGCTTTTTTTCCATAGATGATGTGTGCATTTTTTAAGATCCCCTACAGATCTATCAAAAAAGGAACCATTTTATTATTATGCAAGTCTTGTTCTCTTGTTCTCATTCTGGACATCAATCACTGACTTACAGCCTCTTAAATTCATGCAGGGAAGAGCTTCCTTTTCATTCAAGATCAAAAATTGCTACAGCTACTCAAACAAGTAAACTTTCAGGATGGCATTAGTGCCTCCCTAAATAAAAGGAAGTTCTTAATAAGAGCAGCAATGAGTTCTTTCTGAAAACTTTTCACCTTTGATCTCATTGCTTGCCCACCACTCATTCTCCTTGGGCATGTTTCCTGCTACAGCATCCTTTCTTCCTGACACCTGCCAAACTCAAGATTAAAGTGCTAATGAAACTAAAACCAACAAGCCCTGCTTTCCTTACTCTGTAATGACACATTGATTGAACTTTTCAAAAACAACAATCTGGAGTAATTTCCATTTATGGCAAATACCTATTGCATCTTCAGGAGGGAGCCTAATGTTGTCTGTATACAGGTATTCCAGGAAGGCTCGGTAAACAGGATAAGAAAATTCACTCATTTCTATAATTTCATCATCATTATTGAGTATGGAGCGAAAATGTTCACACCTACAAAACATGAACAAAGATTGTACACTGCAAAGAGTTAAGCTTGAAAGATGAGCTGCAGCAAGAAGTTGGTAAAAAAAAAAAAGTTCTACAAACTAAATACAAAAGCAGAACCTCTAGCTACATGATTTCTTGCTTTGAACATGTTCATTTCTTTAAGCCTCATAAGCCTGATATATATAATTCAGAATTTTATTCCTGTTGTTAATATTTTATGGCAGGCTCCATTTTTACTTACAATATCTACAAGGATTATCCATCTGGTTTTGATGCCATTTTCTTAAATACATTATACATTAACAATCGATTTTACTACCTGTCTCGTAGCACAAAGTTTACAATCAACTTAGACATTTCTGAGATTTGACCCTGATTTCCCCAGCATTTCCTAATGAAGAGGGAATTTATTAATAATTTCAGATATCATTTATTCCAGTGTCTGAGTCCACACACAATTTAGCATTCATCACGACATTCAAGGATTAAATTATTGAAAGTGAAGACACACTCACTCAGATCTTTCATCATCTTTTCCTTACAAGTCTGAACACTTTTGTGACAGATACAAACAAGGACAAAGCACTGCCTTTGGTAGCTGTAATCTGCAACTTCCAGTTCACAGTAATTTACAATGCACTGTAACTTACTGTTCCCTAAAAAGCATCCTAACATGAGCATTGTTTTCAAAATTTTTGTTGATAAAAATGAACATCTCCACTTCTAATAACTTTTCCTACAGCCACAGTTTAATCATACTTCTTTGTACTACACTAATTTGTAACTCTCCCACATCTGAATTTTCCCTTCTTTTACTCCAACTTTCCTGTAAAAAGTAAGATGGCTTCCTTTTAATGTCTTTGAGACAAAACTACAACTTAAAGACAGTATCACTTAAATCCAAATGAAAAATAATTATTTAACTAACGACTTAAATTCTTCACATTTTACTTGTTAATGAAAGAATTTTATCTTAGTATTTGGGGGATTTTAATAAAAGAATGAAACCTCTTGTCAAATTCATAAAGAAATAAAGTCATTATCTAGCTTCTGCCACATGTTTTACCACATTCTGGCATTGGGAGAGGCAGACAAAACCTCATTGTTTTGCTTCCCAGAGCCCCATGTTAAGTAGTGGTGACCATGCTATCCATCCAGCATGGATCAGACCTTGGGAATGGTCTGTGCTCCAATGGCACCGCACAAAAGTCAGAGAGAAGGCGGCACACACTGATCCCTGAAAAATTAATAAGTAAATGAAAATAAAAATTGGTTAGCACATATCCTCCAGTCTGCAAAGTATCTTGGAGTGACTCCTCCTTTGGAGTGTCTCTCTCCCTGGCACTATCCCTGAGCAGACACAGCCCAGACCCCCAGCTCTGGCTGGCTGAATGCAGAGCTGGTAAATCCCACCCGCGCACTGGGACGTCTCTGCTCCTGCAGGCAGCGCTGGCCTTGGGCTGCTCTCACAGAGCCGGGTGTTCCCTGACATTCCTCCACCACTGCCAGCCAGTAACCACCAACAATGGGATCCAGTTCAAGAACAGGAATGAAACAAGATGGAAAGAAGTCCTCATGAGCAGTAAACAAATGACAAAACAAAAAAAATAGGAACTTTTACCAGCACTGCTTTCATGATAATGCTCCAAGCCAAATGTTGCAAAACACATTTTTAAATACTTTGATCCAGTTGCAGCATGAGATTAAAGAAAATATTAATTTTACAGTCTGTGCCTGATGCTTTATTATTCCTTCACAGTATTTTGGTAACACCATATATGTAAATCCATTTTAGAATTAGATGTATTTCCTTCACAGAATGCCATGTAATGTGAGGAAAGTAGAGCAAGAAAAAGGAAATAAGCGAAAGCTACATATAGTCTGATTATCAGGAAAATGAACTTCAGGAACATTTTGGGCATACACAAGATTTGATGCAGTATCTGATGGAGAACACATGGCATTCCAAATTAAGAGGGTGGACTATAGGCATGAGTGTAATGTACAAGCAATGAAACCAGTAAAGGGAAGACAAAAGTAATACAGGTAATCAGAGTAGTAAGAGGAGAGCAGAAAAAAGCCCCAACAAAACAAGGACAGGCAGGGAATTTTGATTTTACACAGTAATATACAAGAAATCACTAACAGTACTCAGGAGCAAAAGTAGGAAGATCAAAGTGGTGATAAACTGAGTGAGATAGCCAAGCATTTTGAGAAAAAAAATAGCAAAGAGAAAAAAATATGATAACAATGAGGAGGATGAAGCAGAAGCAGTTGGCAAGGCAGAAGTGATCTTAAGCAGCGTCTCTAGAATATCACAGGAGAAACCACATTAGCAGTAACAAATTAATCTCTCTGCATGTTAATAATAATAAGATCATTCTGTAGATCTGCTTACGTAAAACCATAAAGTGGTCTTAACTTGCAAAAAAGTTGTAAAAACAGAAAAAAAAACCACCTTAAAAGTCAAACTCGCTGATAAGAATGTTTAAAACATGTAGAACAGGAAATCTGTCATAAAAGGGGAAAAAAGATCATCTGGTTAGCACCTACAGTTAGCACCTTCAGTTGCTGGAACAACTGAAGGGTCCTGTGGAAGGAGTGCCAAGAATAAACACAACCTCCTCAAATAATTCTGGTGGAGGAAGTCAAGCATATAAAGGAGGAAAAAAGTGATTCTTACTACTGAGAAGACAGCAGAAGGAAGTGGGCAGAAAAAGGCTATTGGAAATCAAGGTCAAGGCCATTTAGGAGCACAAAGGAGGATAAATGTCAGATGGAGGGCAGTGATGGAAAGGCAGGTAGTAGAGCAACATGTTTGATAATTACAAAGAGAGTAACAGGGAAGAACAGCAGATGAGTCCCTGACTCGGGGAAAAGGGAATTTGTAAGAATAAGTCAAGAAATTTTTTGCAGTGATGACTCAGCACAGTGGACTACACTACACAGTTTAGTTTATACAATTTATACTGTTTGTTTCTTACCTAATTTTAAGAAGAACTTTATGAACATGAATGTGTTTTCCATCCACTAGGAACTTCAGGTCTGCAGTTTCAGGGTTGTCAAATTCCTTCTCTAGTGACTGGGCTACTGTTAGATGGTCATCAGGCTCTAGAATAAATAGGGGACTTTATACAAAGTAATAAGCAATACAAATATTTCCCACTACAACATTCTGGGTATCTGTCAGCAATTAACACTCTTAATAAATACATCTCCTTAAAGCTAGTAAAACCCTCCAGCAGCCCATGTGTTCTGTCTGGGCCAGAAAAGCCAAGAAAGGACAGCTTTCTTTAGTCCTTTCTAGTTTCCTGCTGCAAGCAAATATCTCTATTAAAAAACCTGTGAATTCCACTCCTCTAACTCACCTATAGAAGGCCAGAAAAAAAAAGTTAAGTCTCAGAAGTTTACTGCTCCATATGATAGAAAATGCTATCAACCATTAGTGAGTAAATTATATCACATTAAAACTGTTAGTTATTATAAGAATCTAAAAAGCTCATTTAAAAAATCATAATAAAATTTTCTGAAATGCTTCCATAAGGAGACATTATATTACAGCAAAAAATGAATCTATTACAGAAACAACATATTGGTTGGCAGTGAAACCGTCCAGAGCAATGTCCCTAAAAGTAAATACCAACACTTTCAGGTTTATTCTAAAAGAACAGCTTTCCCTGGACTTAATGGTGTTAGAAGCACAGTGTGTCAAGGTCTGCATATTCATGTTTGTGTCAGATGTCTGTATATCCCACAGTGCACATGATATTTGCATTATAAAGTTACTAAACAGCTTTGAAAAGTCACCCATTATCTGCATACAGAATTTTTACCTCCTGAACTCATCCAAATCTCCATCACAAAGTCTCAGAGAACTGTCTCCTTTAATACTACTAAAAAAAATCAACAACCCACTCTACCCCCAAATCTCATTCTTAACTGTGACAACATTTTGTCTTATCATCATATAAATACCCATCAGGGGTTTACACAGATCTTGTGGGTCAGTAATTAGCTGTTCTCTACAGAAAATCACATAAATGCTAGGTCCTGTAACCTATCAAGCTAGAAATTAGAATAGTATTCTGCTGGAAATGGAAAGACCATCTCCACAAGCTCTAAAAAAGCTTAACACACACATACACTTTGATACTGTTACACTTTGTTTAGCACAGTCATTTTGCACTTCATTTAGAGAATGTCAGGTATACACAATTTGGGTAGGTACAGGTAAAATGGATGGGGGAAAGAAATCCAATACAGTGATGATAAAAAAAAATATTTCTGAAACAATGATACTGTAAAATACTTTGTTAGTTCTTATTTTGTACAATGTGTGGTTTATTTATTCAGACCTCTGCTAGTTAAACAAGTAAGGATTTTAGCAACTAATGCAAAGGTGAAACTCTTCTTCAAAGTTAACTGGCAACCCAGATGTCCACCAAGACACATCTCTAGTTGACTTCTACAGCCATCAGAGGAAAACTGAACATAGTGGGATTCAGCTTTGAAACTCTTAGAGGGAAACCAGATGCTTCCATTTGTTACAGCAGTGAAAGGGGAACCTGAGGAAGGAAATTAAGAGGCTGTTCCCACTGACAAGGCACAAAGCCAAGAAAACTCCTTAGCAGCCAGTACTAAGAATTGTATTAGAAATGTTAGAACTGCCACAAACATGGAGAGAATGGGAATGCCTGGCTGTGGAAGCACCAGAATAAAAAGGGCAGAGAAGGACTGTAAGCATGGCAGATGTCCATGGCATATAGGTCAGCAGATGTAAGATCCCAGGACACAACTGCCTGAGGATTCTCACCACGCAAACATCAGATGACAAACAGCAGTGAGTCAGTCCTGAGAGCTTGCCAGGGAGGGACAGGATGAAGAGGCCAGGCACCCTCAGCTCCTGGAGTGTGTAAAAAGGCACAACTGACACCAGCACAGAGTCACCTAACTAAGAACAACTCAGGAGACATGACAAGGGTCTGACAGCCAGCACTCATTTTCCTGTGTCATCACAAGGAACCCTGCTCAGACCTCCTGAATAGGGCCAGGATGCCGGAGAGACTACTTGGCACATATGAAAAAGTAGTTTTGAAAGTGCACCTGAAATTTGTTTTGTTTAAAAGTAAAGTAACCTTTTCCTCCTGTAAGGCTTCACCTTGTGCTTTGGTACAACATTGCTACAGTGTTGTAGCTCTATTTCCAGAGGGACCCAGAAGTCGAGGTCAAAAAATCCCAAACCTCCCAAAAAACCACACAATAAACAAATACACACCCCCCCCCCCCGCCAAGAACAACAACAAACAAAACCCCAAAACCCACAACAAGTCAAAACAAACACACAAAAAAAACCCCACTACAAAAATTTAAAAAAACCCAAGAAACCAAACAAAAAATCCAACAACACTCCAGCAACTTCATTAGAAACCATTATGGGATTAAATTGTGGCTAAAGAATGAGCTCTCTGGTAGCCAATGCTGTATAGTTAACTCTTTCTAGTCAAGGCCAGCAAGACAGATCTTAATGCTAATCAAACATCTGAGATCCAGCAACTCATCTCTTCAGAAGACAGGTCACAATCACTTGTGATGAGACTGAGTCCTTGTGGCCAATTCAGAACATGGGAATTTGGATAACTCAATTCTTAGTAGTCTACTTAAGGGCATGAAAGAAAGCTTCAGAGCTCCTCAACTCAAATCTCCAAATTCAAACTCAGATTTTCCACCCAGAGCCACTGGACAGAAGTTACACATACAGAAGTTACACAAAAAACCCCTCCCCAAACCTAAGGCACTTCTCCATAGAAATGAGTCACATCAATAAACCAGACAATTATTTAGCCCTGCCCTCAGGCTTTAGCAATTTTTTTTTTTACCATTCCATATTACCACTTACACATGCATAGCATGTCATTATGACTACACTTCCCAGTGTAAATTTTTGTGAGGAACTATGTTTAGGCTTCAAATACAGGCAACTGTTTTATGAGGTAACAGTTCCACTTAGAAGGTGTCAGAATAAAAACCACTGGAGCTCACCTACGGAGAGCAGGCGCCACATGACAGCAGGGGTGGCGAAGCAGGCGAACACATCGTCAGTGCAGGCAAAGTGGGTGAGGTGGGGGAAGGTGACGGACTGCCCCCGGCACTGGCCCCACATGTACACCTGGCCACTCTGCGTCTTGGCCGCCGACGTGTGCGCAGAGTGGCAGGCGGCGATCTCCACAACCCTGAATTTACGAGCAAACAAAAGGAGAAAAGCAAGTCACTTTTAAGAGCAGAATGCAGTGAATAAGCTCACTGCCTCCTGTCTTTCTCTAGTGCAAGACATACTTTTAAGCATGCATGTAAGCAAGAATGCTTTCTGGTCATACATAGCAAAAGTAAAAGGGCTGGCAGTGCTTCTGCAAACAGCGTGCACTCCACGTTTCTCTTTGGAAAAGCATCTTGGGAGAGAGCAGCCAGAGCTGCAGCAGAGCCCTGTATCTGCTGCAGCACGTTCTCTGCTGACCTCTCAGCTCTCTCAAGCAAAGCTATGATGAGTTCCAAGTCACCACCAGCCCTTGGTAGTGTTGGGCAGTCAGGTGAGTAGCTGTATTAAGATGTAGAGAACAAATACTTGGAAGCGATGAAGAAGGAAATAAGGAGGCATTAAAAAAAATTAAAATTGCATTTTGGCTTATAATTGAAAGACAATGAAAGTCTTTTTTTCTGTTTGCTTATTTGTAACAGTTATAACCAACAAGTTAAACATACTTCTTCTTACTCATATAATTGTTATTACTTATGTTTAAATGACTTTCATTTTGAAAACTAAAATTTAGAACCAAACAGGACTTAAAGCTGTTTCTAAGTGTCCTTTAGCTAGGCTATGTCTCTAATCCCAAGACTGATTAGGACTTCAGAACTCCCACTGTGTACAGCATTACACAATCCACTGTTTTACAGTCTGAACTACTGCTTGTTTACTTGTGTTCTCAGCTGCCTGGGGATAATGGCAGGGAAAGAACTTGTTTAAAGCTGTATGCATAAGTCTTGCAGGCTTTAGTGAGGCAATATTTTCACTGACACCAAGAATTCATATTCTGACCAACAAAAGCCAAAGGCATCATGCAACATTAAAACTTGTATTAAATTCTTATTGTAACATTTTAAAAGTGTCTGGGAAAAAAAAAAATCAGTAACATTTGAAGCAAAACCACAAGTACACACATAGAAATAGCAATGTTCAAGATCAGGCCATGTCTCATCACCACAGCAGAGATTACACTTCCTCACAATGATGTACTCAGACACAGTGTTAAGAGGGACATCTCACTTTCCTTCTTATTCACAACAGGAGCCCAAAATCAAGATTTCTGATCACGTACATACATGGCTTTACAACAGCAACAGAAACAACTGCCCCAGTGTCCCTCAAGGACCTAGAGGAAAATATTTAACTTGCAAAAATCAAAGCTTTATTTTTAGGCAACAATACCAAGAAAGAACTCCTCCCTTTCTCTCCTGGATTATGAGCCAGATTTAATAGCAGATATAACACAAATTGCAGATGTCCACCCTTCAGTTTTTCTGAGTACACTTCTTGTCAAAAGTAGCATATTAAAATACAATTTATATTCACAGACAATAAAGTCTTTATTGTTGATTTCAAGCAATGAAGCTATACTATTGAAGGGAAACTGCAATTAAGGCCTGTAAAGTACAGTGTGAGCCGAAGCAGAAAATAGCATATTCAGGCTCAGAATGTTCAGTTTCTCTTTCACAGTGATGGTTATGGGACAGATTCAAGCACTTTCAGTGAAAATTCTGTTCACATTTAGCAGATGAACCATTGCAAAAATTATAGGCTCCTTCTCCCCCAAAAAAACAGATTAAAAATACCATAATTTTATGTAGTTCTTCTGTGAGTATGTCAACCAATGTCTGATTGCAAGACTGTAAGTATTACCTGTCCTCATCCACAATAACTGTTGTAGGGTAAGACTGGTTACTTTTATTCCCAGTACCTAACTGGCCATATGAATTGGCTCCCCAGGCATATATCTGACCTTCATCTGTTAGCACTAATGTATGTGCATAGCCACAGGCAACCTGTAAGGAATAATAAAAAAAATAAATCTCAATTTATGTGATAGTAAGTTAATACAGATAGATGCTTATGCTATAGGTTACTGCCATTGATTCTATACTCATGTAAAAATTAAAAATACAGGTAAGTTTATTAAAAATGGAAGGAAGGTAGATGAGCTTGACTTTGAGGAAAAACATTTACCAATGAGAAACTCTGACAGATAATTTCAAGAGCAGAGCAAAAAGAATAGCTAGAAACTGAGAAAGAAGGAAATCTATATCACAAATTTGAACAATATGCAGAAAAGTGAAGATTATCTGTCTTGCATTGACCTTGCTCCATGGACAACTGCTCCAATATGAGTAGCTTCACCACTGGAAAAACAGCTAAGGTCTCCCTGTCTGATCTCATCCCTGAGAAACAGCCACACAAAACTGCCCCCTCCCTGTGCCAGCTCTTGTGCTCAGAGGACCCTCTGCTGAGGTAAGAGCCCATCCCTGGAAGTGTTCAAGGCCAGGTTTGTTGGGGCTCTGAGGAACCCCGTCTAGTGGAACGTGTCCCTGCCCATGGCAGGGGATGGAACTGGATGGTTTTTAGGGTCCCTTTCAACCCAGGCCATTCTGTCATTCCCTAAACTTACATCACTGGAAGAAAACTCTCACAGTACAGTCCAAGAACCACACAAGATAAGCAACAAGAGCAAACAGCCAGGAAAGAGAGGGAAGAGACAAAACTCTCCATTCTGATGGCAGCACACAACTGTATCAACTCACAACTTCTCATGGAAACCCCCTTGGTCCTGCTGAACTGCCTCCTCACATCAGATTGTTCAAAAAATCCACTTCACATATGCAGCACATGCCCCACATACAGACAGATACACAGTGGCAACACTAACAGCAGCAGTCTTGCTCTGCAGGGGTTTGTGTAACTTAGTAGAAATAGACATCTACCAAAACCAATTTACATTGTTCATAACTAGCTCACCTATCTTTACATGATCTGCAAAGATACACCACAAACACATATACTCCACTGACATCCATGAAGCATGTGATGAACTTTAAGTGAATTAATCCATAAGTTATTTACTGAATGGAGATCTACAACATGGTATTAATCAATATCAAGTAA
This sequence comes from Vidua macroura, assembly GCF_024509145.1. Taxonomy (NCBI): domain Eukaryota; kingdom Metazoa; phylum Chordata; class Aves; order Passeriformes; family Viduidae; genus Vidua; species Vidua macroura. The sequence continues at coordinate 99,707,384 of NC_071572.1, read as the reverse complement.
ATGAAGTGGATGGAAATAGAATCTAAGCCAAAGTTGCTGGTGCATTCACCCTCTAAACAGAAGAATAAATAGAGGGGAACATAATACTCACTTTATTAAGTTACTATCCAACAGTAGTTGCTACCAGCAAAGCTACTGTCTACATCCTAGGCACTGAATATAAAATGATGTCATTAAATGAGTTTCTTTTAAAAGATTTAAAAAATCCATAGCTTTCCTGAATAAATGCAATAAATAGGATCCAAAGTTCAAAATGCTCTTGCAAATTCTCACTAGTTACAAAATCGATGTCTTCTAACAGCTTGTATCATTTTCCTGTCAGTATCCTCTATTTCACATGAATCAATAAAAAACTTTCAGTATCAGTCTGCAGTCACTGTAAATATTTCTTATTAGCCAAAAGAAGTTATCAGTTTGCTAGTTACACTGGTGGCAGCCCTGCTATTTGGTAAAGTGCAATAACCTCCAAAGGGCAAGACTAACTGTGGAATCATACCAAATGTTAGCCAAACGCAGTGGAGGCAACTTATTCAGACTCCAAACACCAGTAAGTCACTGTGGCTGGAGTGCAGTTCTAAAACAAAATTCAGTCCACAAGACAGACAAAATGCTGAACTGCAGCATTTTTCCAGAAAAAAGGCAGACGTTAATGAAAAATGGAATATCTTCGAAAGACTCTGTTATTTACTAAAATAACAGCAATATTTTAAAATTAACTTTCACAGAAAAAAAGAAGAAAACAAAACAAACCTTTTTAATGGTCTAGCCCTCTAAATAAAATCCTGACCTCACTGAAGTCAATGGTAAAATTTCCACCGAACTCCACAGGGTGACAGTTTCTCCTCTGTTGGGAGAGTTCCACTTTAGGACACATGTGTTTTATTCTGATGCCACTTTAAACAAAGGGCTATCTCCTTCAAAGGCAGCAAATGCTGCCTATAGGACTCTTGCAGAGGTTCCTGGAGGGTTTGAGGAGGAGCAGCACAGACGTACCCGCTGCACACGAACGCCCTGCAGGGCTGCGATCCGGCACGGCGTGGGCTGGTTGCTGCTGCTGCCCAGCCCCAGTTGGCCATTCCCATTGTACCCCCAGACATAGACCTTGAAACAGAGACAGGGACTTTTAGCTGTTTGCTATTTTTCACTTTTTTTTTTTTGTTTTAGGTAAACACAAACATATTCACACATATACCTACCTATATAAACACATATATATATATACACATGTTTTTCTTTAAAATGCCAGTTACATACTCATCTAGAATTCTTAACTTCCACATTCATGCCCTGGTCCGACGATTATGTAGGACTACAACATTTTAATAGGAAGAACAGAAAATCAGTGACTCATATGGCTGCTTGCCAGCACAGAATAAATCCAGCACAATACTTCCCTTCTTCAAAGAGCTGATTTCTCATTCCAAAATCTTCTAACAGAAAACACACTAGGACAATTATAAAATGGAAACTGTGCACAACAGTTTGAGTAGGCAGCTTTATGCCAAACATAAGAAAAAGGGAAAATACTGATCTCTGATAATTTCAGTGACATTATATTTTACTAAGTAGCTACTATAATAGCTACTTAGTTCTAAACTCATCATCAGCTCATATGAACAAAATCTAGAACTCTACAATCTCCTTGTATCTTTGCAAAGAGGATAAAAAAGTATGAGAGAGATTTAAGAGGTACTCCAATACAAAAATATATGCAATGTACTTTTGTTTTCTCTTAAGATGTGTGAATATGAGCATTGAAAATTAAAATATCATTCAGTGGTTATTCTCACATTCACTGATTACACATCTCACATAGAATACTTCAGATTCTAGTATAGACAATAATTTATTTGTCTATGAATGCTAAAGACAGCAGTGGTATAATAACAAAGGTTGTTATGGGCAGTATAAGCAGCTAGACTCAAGGGAGTTTGGAAAGGTAAACTTCCTTTCTGAATAATAGCTCATTACTACCAGGTTTGAAATTATCTACATGAAGTAAAATTCAGTAAAATTCAGTCCAAATATTCACTTGAAATTTCTTACCTCTCCATTTTCCACCACAGCCATAGAGCACATCTGTCCACAAGCTATATTAACGACTATTTTATTTTGTAGGCAGCTGGTAACTCTTTGAGGAATTGGTTGATTTGCTGTTGAACCAGATCCAACCTGGCCCGAGTTATTATAACCCCATGTGTATACCTATTGCAAAAGAATTGTCATCAAAGATGGCTTTATAATATACAGTTCAAATTACATATTCAAGAGAGGAAAAAGCTGTATGAATAAAAAAAATTCATTTTTTATGTGAAAGTGGCTGTATTGTTTTATAGACCTAGGAAGACACATAGGTTTACAAGTGAACTGTTTCTAACAAAAATATGCCAACCTAAGAATTTATATAGTCCATTCTTTTATGATCCTCTATTCAAAGGTAAGAGGAAACATGATGGCTGCAGTTAACGCTGGAAGAATGCATTGCTACTTTTCCAGAACTCAAACTAGAGTATCTAAGTGGCACAAGGGCACCTCAAGGCGAATTCCAGGAAACTTTTTACTTTGGCAGGTAAAATTCCTTACAGTGAATGTGATTTACATTAACATTCAGCTTTAATGCCACTAAGCATTTAAAGTAGAGTATAGCATAGGAAGGAATTGGCTGCATAATTTATTATTACAAGCAGATGTAGCACAAAATCAGTGTTCTGTACATACTTCAAAACAGCTACACCCTCAGAAGTTTCAATTTTTATGAAACATTTGTATCACATCAGCATTGTAAGGACTGCAGGAAGCAAGGTCTAATGCTAGAGGTGCAGAGTGTTTTCCTGTTTCTCACATTTTGAGAGAATTTCATTGTGAGTTTCATTATGAGAAAACAGACACTGGTTCCCACTCTTACTCACCTCTCCATCAGAGGTTAACACCATGGAGTGGTGAGAGCCACAGGCAACTTCAATGACTTTCTTGTTCACCAAGTTAGTAGAGACTTGACAGGGAATGAAGCCATGATTTGTTGTACCATTGCCCAGCTGACTGTAAGCGTTATGACCCCATGCATACACTTCTCCTTCTACAAGAAAAATGTAAAGAGCTGGTTGAAAAATCTCTACTTTTCCAATGAGTACACAACATAAAATTACACACTAAAAAGTCAAATTCAGTAACAATATGCATACTTAAATGTATAAATGCATATATGACCTATGGGGCTGTTCAGCTCATGGATGTACCAATGCTACCAGGCTCACATAGTGTTGACCACAAATCCAAACTGACAGTATCACCATAATCATAGCAAAGGAAAACATACTGCTGCAAGAAAGGGATGGTGTAATACAGAAGAGAAAAGGATGAAATGACAGTCAGAGTCCTCACTTCAATTTCTTTGTTACTGACAATGAATCAGAATTTCTTGTCTATGCCCTGGCACTGTTTCCCACTTTGGAAAATTCAAAATATAAGCTTTCATTCCCTTACAATATGCATATTCCCTAAGGAGGATTCCCTCAGAACTACAAAGGCAAAATATGCTACACTAAACCAATACTTCTCTATAATAACTGGTTAAATCTAATTACTTTATCCTATCAAAAGTGAACAACCTCTTCCCCAGCTCACCAACATGTGAATACAAATTTCAGTAAACATGTGAAACATACAGCAAAGTGGCAATGACAATAATTAACACAAGAATTGTGTAACATATAACAGCCCTCTAAAAGGTAAGTTAAAAAAGGCTGTGCTGAAGAAAAGCTATTAATGCAAATGGAGTTATGAGTAAAAATCAAAGAGCAGTTCTTGAACTGTTCCTTGGCAGTACTTCATCATCAGGTTAAGGAGTATGAATGTGTCAGTGGGATCTGCCAGTAACAAAGCTCAGAGGAATACAGATGCTTACATAAAAAAGCATGCAGAACAGTCTACCACGAAGACTGGAGAAAATCATGGAACACAACTGAATGTAAAAGAACACATTTACAACATAATTCCCCTCACCTACTTTTGGTCATAATCTAGAACACTGAGAAACATTTCCTCTCATTAATGGAGACAGGTAAGTGTGAATATCATCAATTAGGCTCTAACAGAACCTCACTGGGAACACAATATTAATTTTTCCTCAAGAGTAACATACTTAATTATGAACATAAAAGCCACCACCACAATGTGGATAAAAGAGTGTCAGTGCAGGAAGCATGAAGGCTGGAAGGCAACATAATAGGTCTTTAAAGCACATCCAAAAGTATGCACTGGAGGGAAAAGATGCATTTTAGCTGAACGACAGCGTTGGCACAAGAACATAGGGGCATAATGTAGCTACTAATGCATTTAAAGAGCAATCAGAAGTTTCAAACTTCACTGAGAAGTGAAAGAAAAAAACCTTCCAAAAGTAGTAACAAGATCAAAGTAGGGCTTGAAAAACTCTTGAAAATAACAAGCTGGCTGACACGTCATATTTGCCAATTAAAATACTTTTGATTTAACAGCCCAGAATACTCAGCTCTCTCTCTTATGTTACCAGCCCAGACCTTTCACACCTGCTGGATGAATTTAAGTGGACTCTCTAAAAAAGCAATATTCAGATCATACTTTACCTTCTGTAGCAAGAACAACATGAGGGCCACTTCCATAACTCAGGCAGGCTATCTTTTTTCCACACAGTGAATCTAACCTCCTTGGTACTATAGTGCTCTGCATATCTCCTGTTCCCAAACAGCCATTGCAGTTCATGCCAAGCACAAAAACCTGTTACAAAAGAATCACAGACTCATAACTTAGGTTGCAATGGAGAGCCTCCTCCAAAGGTCAACTAGTCCCCACTAGTGCTCAACAGAGATCTAAACAGATCAGTTGACTCAAGGCCATGTCCAAAAGATTCTTGAACATGTCCAAGGAAAACAAATCTCACAACTGCTTTAGGGATTTAACCCCTCTTTTGGCAATTTTTCCTAGTACTGGATCAGAACATGCCATCTTACAGTTTGTGCCCACTACCTCTCATCCTGTCACTATGCACTTGCAACAAATGCCTAACTCCACCTTCTCTTTCTTCTCTGATTGTGGTAAGAAGCCTTTAATTTAAACCAAAAATGTTTCAGTAGCAAGCAAAACAATCAGACATTTTTGCATGCAACTTTCTCTAGGTGTACTATTATACTACTGGCCTTCAGAATAACTTCATACATAACTGATTAAACAGGTCACGTTCATGCACATTCTTGGACAATTACCTCATCATTTTCAGTTGCATACAACACTTCATTACCAGCACTGCCAAATACACAGGCTTGACGAATTAATTTGATCTCTTCTGGGGAGCAGAGAGAAAAAATCGGCCATTTCCCAACATCCAGCATCTTCAGGGCTGACAAAAGTGTTGCCTCCAAGGCCTGGTATTATAAAAAAAGCTATCAAATACCTGCACAGAAAAATATATGCCTTTGCATAGTAAAAAATAGATAAACACCACCATCTCCTTTTTTACCCACAAACCAGTATTTTAATTCTACAACAATACTTGAAAGGAAGACATTAAATAAACACATAAAATATATCATGATATAGAAATAAAGGATCTATATTAATGGAGAAAAGTACCATGTAGGAGGTTAAATGGTAAGGTTATATTTTCACTATATTCATACAACATAAGTGCTGTCTTACAGAATTCAATGTACATTGAACTCTGCAAGACAGCATTCCAATATAAAGTGTAAAGTATATATTCAGAATTTGAAATCTGTGTATTTTCCCTTGGTGCTAAAATTGCTGTTAAAAAAAGAAACCATAAAAGAACTCTGTCCAAGAATACACTTATCTTTGAGAAATATATATATTTGTTTTCATATATGCCCTCCAAATTATACAAAGATGTGAATAAATTCTAGTTTGGAGTCTGAAGCATGTTATATCAGCCATAAGAATACTCACTTTTCAATTAGTATCACTGACTATGACAAAATATATGTAACATTAGAAAATCAAAACCAACACCCTAAATTAGTCCTAAATTAAATTCTTTAGACAAATACCAGCTAATCACACATGTCTTTATTATATACTTCACAGGAGGGGAAAGAAGGATTGGCCATCTTCACAGGAAAAAAAGTTGCAGTTCTGATCACACCAGTTCTTTCCCCATCTCCTTGCAGCAAATAACTGACCAATTTCAGCCAAATTTGCAAGTGAAAGGGAAGTAGGATTCTGCTGACACAATCAGCTTGGCAGGCAGCTGGACAAACAGACACTATGTTATGAAATAAGTCAGTGAGCAAGTAGGTCCAAGCTAATCCTACCCTGTGACACATAGCAGGGTTATCAGGGATGAAGGACCAGAATCCATATGGAATCAGTCTTCGGTCATCTGCTGCTTGCAGAATAATTTCTTTTATGTCAACAGGTCACCATTTATTCAACACAGAATTTTAGGCCCTCCTAAGATATGATAATAAATACTGAAAGCATCACACACTATTCTTCCAACTGCATCAGCAAAACTGCATCCCACTTTTGCTCAAGACTGAAGAAGTCTGAAATTCAAAAGGACAGTCAGGGCATCCTTCAATGTTACAGACTCTTTTATTGGAATAACATATTGGTTTCTTTATAATGTGGGCTCTAAATTCCAAGTGCTCAGTGGGTCAGAACCCATTCAGCTTATATAGAAAAGTTTTTTCTGTAACCTTGTTCTACAAAGCAATCATGTTCTCCCCTCAAAATTAACAGGTTTAAAAAACCTCCAAACTGTAGCATTTCTTAACACTAAAATAATAACACTGAAAGTAAAAATCCCTAATTACTCCTATAAAAAGCACCCAAGGAAATACTTATTATACTTATGTTCAAAAAAAAAAAAAAAAAAGAAAGAACCAAAACTTTATCAGACAAAAAAAAAAAAATAAAAAATCCATAATCTAAATCCTGTCTCTGAAATTATTAGTTACACTCAACTCAGTAAAAGATACTCTTCAATTTTTCAAGACTTTCTCCCCTCACACAGTTCCACATTATATTTTGTTTCAAAAATATGAAAACCAGCTTCAACTCTTAGCCTACCAACATTTATAACCCATAAGTTATCAGTTCCCTCATTATATTGCACGAAGTCATAAAAGGCAGACTTAGACATGAATTTCAGGTGTTATATGAATATATTGTTCTTCTAATATTTTGTGGATGACTTAAGCAAGATTTCTTCTGCTAGTATAATTTCTTCTAACCATAGTTTTTGTTTTCTGTCTACCTTGAAAAGTACTTGCATGTACTGAGCTACTGCCAAATGGAGACTTTCAAGCAGAGCAGTACAGAATTCCCAATACAAATCAACACTCTGACCTTGGCACTGACTCCGTGAGGAGGAGGTTCATCCTCCATATGGATTTGTGCTTCTGTCCCCCTGCAGAGAGAGAGACATAGTTAAAATCATCATATCATATTGCTGCAACAATAATTTCTGAAACTATGCACACTTAATATTAAGCCAGTACTATCTTCTTCTGTGGGGTGAGAAAACAAGAAATGCAAAGCTCTCTCAGTTTTGCTTTTATATACAACTGTACAATGATCAGTTAAGCAGACTCTGCTCTTCTGTATTCTTACCTAAAATATTAATTCTTGGACAAAACATTTTTTTAAAACAGTAGGAAAATTAATCAGATTGTGACTGGAAAGAAGGATGTTTTATGAGCACCATACTGCAATATCTTTTCATTGCAGTAGAAATAAATTGAGAACCTTCCTGACATAATGCTTTAAGACATTTCTTTCAGCAAAGAAAAAGCACACTGCTCAGAGAATTCAATTTCTGGCTTAAGCCTTCAAATTTCCTTATTCCAGTTCCATTCTGAAACCAATGTTAGAAAATCATTTGTGTCTTTTCAGGTTTGCTGAGAACTGCTAAAAACTCATTCTGCTTCAGAAAATATTGTCAGCCCTGTAAATTACCTGTATAATTTCTATGAAGTACATTATCAATAGAAACAGATCTTCAGACTAGATATTTCTTTACAAATATGCACAACTCTACTATCCTAAAATTATTTCCTAACAAAGCCATGCAACACTTGTTTTCAGTAAAACTATAAAAATGAGAGAAGCAGCTCTCGTTTTTATGCAAGAGCCTCTTTCACTGAACAGTACAAGCCTCTCTCACTGAACAGTGATGAAAGCTGTACACATCATTTTCTTTGCAGTACATTGGTTCAGACATAGCTAAAAATCTGTTTACTTCTCCCATAAAATCACATGTCTATAAAATTCTGACAGGCAGAATAGCATCCAACAAACAAGTTATCATTTTACTGAGTTAATTTTCAGACTAATACCACATTAAAATTAGTATTAGATGTAACTGCATGAAGCTACCTAACTTACTACTAAAGACGTCTCATATGTAAGACTTCATGCCATAAGACCTAATCCAATTACACAAAATAAATGAAATGAGTATGACTTAAGTATGATAAATGTTAATAATTCAACATGTAATCTACTGAATAAACAAACAAAAAATATTTTCTTGAAGCAAATAAAAACCTGAACTGTTCTGGCTCAACCATACTAAAAAATATGCACAACTGTTAAGCTTAAGCTTTAATAAAACCCACAAATCTACACACACAGTGTATTTTATACAGCTAGTTTGACACATTACATGAAGAATTCAGCTCATATTTGAAAGTCCACGGTGACTTTGAGCTTAAGGCTCAAACACACAACCAAACTGAAACAACTGGAAGCCCCTTCAACTAGAACAGACTGAAGAGCTGCCTCAGTCACCTACACATCAGCACCTCCAGGTATTTTAGATGACCTTGGGGATCCCTGACACCAAACGGTGCTGGCAGATACGATACAGGACCCACGGGATATCCACACATCCATGCCAAGCTGGAGCAGCAGCCAAGAACTAAAAGGCACCAGGCAGTTCTGCCTGTGCAGCTGAGCAGAGCCCTGAATAAGCACACAGAGCCTTCTACCAAGCTTTATATCTTCATGGAAATGGGGGAACTTGCTGAGCTCTTGCAGTTAAGCAATTGCTTATTTTCTTCAACATACTTGTTCAAACAACAAGAATGCAACCAGTTGATTTTTTGTGCATGACCTCTATTTAAAGTAAAAACAACTCCCCTAGTCAAGGCCTTTGCCTGTACTACTGAACTGTTCTGAAACATTTAATTTCAAGTATGCCAGTAGTCCTGCTGTGAAACTGATGATCAAGGCTATCCGATATTTTGCAGCACCAATTTCCAGCACTCCCTAGCAATGGTGACATGTAATCCACTTCTTGACCATCTTGGCCTACACTCAGATCTGAAGGGAATAATTACTGACTGAATTTTCTAGCTCAAACAAATGCAGAATTCCATATTGCCTTCCTCAAGCCATTTGATACGAAACTGATACCCATGATTCTTCAGGTTCCAGTATTTCATTTCAATTGCAGCTGTTCAGACAAAAGCATAGTTTCACTTAAAAGCAGTTAATTTGTTAGTATAAAGATACATAAGGATCTAACCACCTCAGTCAGTTAATAAAAAATGCTCCACTTCATTACTTTTCAGACTCCCAACAGCTTTCCCTTGACTCTTCAATAAGAAAGAGCAGTTCCATGCCCTCCCAACTCAAAAGTTAGAATATGTTTTATCTTATATATAACTATCAGAAAATTACCCTGCAACTCCATTTTCAGTTTGCTCTGCAAACATAGACACCTTATTTCTGAGCAACCCCACAGGAGTACACAGGGTGTCTCAAATTATGCCAGTTTATTCTTTTATTCAAATTCATGTCTTCAAATAAAAGTACATACTGAGTGCCACATATCTCTATCTGCAAAGTTGTTCTTTCTAAAAACCTGTCCTTGACTTAAGAGTATATATCCACTTGGGGATCCCAAAAATAAAGTCAGTAAAAAATTAAGCCTGTTTAAGAACCATTCCTATCCATATGCCTTTAAAATATTAGCAATGGTTCATATTTGCCTACTTGCACAAATTTTCCTCCAGAAAAATAACCATTGTGAAAGCAGCCAAGCAAAGAATAAACAGTATTTTCATCAAAAATGAAAAGACAAAAACCTGTATATTTGAGTAAATTAGGTACAGGAGAAAAACATATCTTAGCTATTTCAGACAAGTTACTGGGATTGTTTGTCTACGAAATCTTATAATACGTGCACAACTGCTAAAACCCATTACTTTAAAATAGCTAGCCACTTCATTTAAAAAGAATGCAATACTTATTTTAGAAAGTAAAAAGGTAAGCCAGAAATATTTCTCGTGCCTGAAACCTTTTTATAATTTTCACTATCTATATATATTTTCCAAAAAAAAAAAATCTGAAGTGCAAATCTAAAGGAGAAGACATCATTATTGTAAACATCCATTTCTTGAGGACGTGCACAGCCTTTTGATGCAAAAGCATTTATATTAAACTTCCACAAATCTCGTATCTGGAATCCAAGTACAATTAATAATCTGGACAGCACATTCTGGCAGACTGAGTTTATGTCTTGGAAATCAGAAGCTTTGACCCTCATTCTGGTCCAGCCATGACAGATCTTTGGGCAAGACACACGTGTTTCTGCAGTACACATAAGATTGAGTTAAGGAACATAAATACTAAATTTGGTAGCCAAGCTTCATTAGCAGTCCAAGACCATTTAACTCTACATATTTAAACAGGTTCACTGACTCACCTGAATGTAAACATTCTTGTAGATTCTCTCTCTAGGAACTTGGCAAGCAAACAAAAATTTTCAGAACTCCACTTAGTATTTCCACACACTTAACTTGAGCATTTATGAACCTCATCTGCTGATTCAAAGGTCTGTCTGCAGCTCCTTCCCCAAGGACTCTAACCACAGGCTTAGGTAAGATTACAAAGAAAAAGTCACAGAGAAAAGGGACTTGATAAGACTTTTAGAAAAGGAACCTAATCTTCTCTGATATTCCTGATTTCTCAGCAGTTTCCTAGCAGAGTAGTCATTACATGATGCTAACTTGTCCAAGCAATTTTGCAGGAGAGATCAGATCAGCAATATTGCCTACATGGACTCCAATTGAACAGGTCACATTCCTTTCTAGGAAGACTATTTCCAAAATTATCTTCTTCATGTACAGTGAAATACCAGTACTACACCCAGTGCTGACAATAAAGTGAACAGAACTCAGCTTGTCATTCATTCTTCCACTGATGTGGCATTTTCCATTACCAAGAAATTGCAGACCTTAACAGTGAGTGTTTGTTTGAAAAACTTCTAACTCCAACTGAAGTATAATCTTCTCTCCTTCCTTTCCTGCTTCATGACACCACACTGTGAATTGTTTGCTCCTGACACAAGTCCCACTGTGTGCATACCCATTACTCAAGCAAATCAACACACAGTTTAGAGGCTAGATCTAAGAAACTCATTATTGGCTCCATCTCTAGAGGCAAAACTTCAGCCAAAAGCATCTTGTCAGACACCATCTGTCTTTTGGCATGACATCCAGTTCCACCTTTGGCTCCAGGGACCTCCAGCATGACCCCACTAAAGTTTCCAGAGGTTCACATGCAGAATATGTATATTCTAAGTGGTGGTAAAACAAGTGCTCATATTAAGTTTTTTCATTTTTCTCATACTTATTCCAGTTGCTTTTCCCCCTTTAGAAATGTCTATCACCATCACTGATGCGGAACGGTGGAGAAATGTCTATCACCATCACTGATGTGGAATGGTGGATTGCCAACCAGCCAGCAACAAGAGAGGAAGCAACTGGAAAAAATCATCATCACTTACCAGAAAGAATATATTTAAAGCAGAAATAAAAAATAATCCAAACTTCCTTTCTCATTCTACAAACTCTAGAGTCAATCTGGAAAAAATAATTACACACCTTTGGCTATCTATCTACTTGACTTTAAAAAAGATTTGAAGAAAGAGGCTGGTAACTACTAACAAAGAGAAGCTATGTAACAAACAAATAAAAGACAGAAATACAAAGACATGAAAACAGTAATGCTTATGAAAAAAAAACAAGCCTCCAAGTAGACTTACTGAAATGTCAAAGTCAACAGCTAAAAAAGCCTGATAAGAAAATGTCAATCAAAATACATTTTCACTTAGAAGTATTTATGTCAGGATCCATCCCCATATGGGCCACCAATTGTTGGCATCAGTGCTTGGGACCAATCGATGGTGCCAAGCATGGGAACTGACTGTCACTGTTAGTTTGTTATCTTACTCTAAGACCTTCATGCCTTCGCTCTGTGAATTCTCATGGGCAACTCCTCACAGCACTGACTCCTATTCTCTTTCTTCCACACGGCCGGCTGACTTCTACGTGTCCCTGTCACAACCACCTAAACCTTCCTGTCCCTAGTAGTACATAGTAACCCTTACTGTCCCTAACATGAACACCTGACCCTTTCTGTCCCTTACAGACATACTAACCCTTACTGTCCCTTGCACAACCCTTACTCCTCACAGCAGCACAGCCAACTGACTCCAACTCAGCCAGCTGACCCACTCTTTTACAACACCCATCCTTCCCGGCCCCTCCTTACTGGACACAGCTGTGACCTATTAAAGGCAAGGCTGTTCCTACTCTTTGGTAATTAGTCCAGCTGCAACTCCTCAGGGGCAAGATTGCCTTCAGCACTATCTCTATTCTCCTACAATCGATCCTCACACATATTTACACTTCCTTGTGTAATATTGTATATTAACTTGGCCTTGAATACCTCCAGGGATGGGGCATCCACAGCTCTCTGGGCAACCTGTTCCAATACCTCACCAACCACAGTGAAGATTTTTTCCTAACATCTAAACTAAATACACTCCCTTTCAATCTGAACCTGTTCCCCCTTGTCCTCTCACTACATTCTCTTGTAAACAGTCTTGCCCCATTTTTCCTGTGAGTTCCCTTCATGTACTGGAAAGCACATCGGTTCATCAGCCCAAATAGTTTCTGATGGTGCACAAGCATCACTCCCTACAGACCTTACCCCATTCGTAACCTGAGTAAAACCTCTTTGCTGACTGTGCCTGACACTAGCAATTTCACTTGCCCAAAGAAACACCATGAAATCCTCCCATCTCCCACACAATAAACAAACGGTGATTGGTTTCCAAAGTATCCCTTCTTTCCTTAAAGCCATAACCGGGCCGCCAAGCTGAGCTCGCCTGTAGTGCCGCCGCCACCATCACAACTCTGCGCACCTGCGGGCAGCGCGCACCGGCACCACACAGACGTGACTCCTGACGGAAGCGGAGCACACGCAGACAGACTCACAGACTCACAGACACACAGACACACACACACCCCGCCATCCACGTTATCGGCCATTTACAGACAGGGTGCCTGAGAATCGAGGCCCCGGGGAGCGCAGCCCCAGCCCGGCCCAGCACACGCAGCGCGGGCGGCCGCGCCCGGCCCCGCTCCCCACCGCCGGCCAGCCCAGGGAGGGGAAGCACAGGGAAGGGGGGGGAGCCAAGCCCCTTCCCACCCCGTGCTCCCCCGCTTACCTTCCTCTCCGAGGAGGTGGCGGCTCCTCCCCCCGCCCCGGCGAGCCAAGGGAAGATGCGGTCGCGCTCAGGCTCCTCCTCACCGCCGAGCCCGCAGGGAGAGGGGAAGGGGAGGGAAGCGGCTGGCACCTCCCAGGATCCACCCACTGCAGCAGGCGCCTGGAGAGCGGCGGCCGCTGTTCTCGGAGCCCGCGGGATAGGGTCCTGCGGCACAGGGGCAGTGCTGGCTGCCGGGGAGAGCTGCGGGAAAGGCTGGAGCTCTCCCAGGGCTGCTTTGGGAAGAATCATGCCCGGAGCGAGCTCGGTGTCGCGGGAGACGCCACCCCTTCCCGCCTCCGAATCACAGAATCGATTAGCTTGGAAAAGACCTCTGAGGTCCCGAGCCCAACCTGTGACAGCTACACCGGGGCACTGAGTGCCACATCCAGTCTTTCCTTAAACACCTCCAGGGACGGTGATTCCGTTCCAGGCTGTTGCCTGGGCCAAAATACACGTGTCAACCACACACTGGGAGACACATGGTCAAAGGGGAGTGTCAAACATTGCTATGCTGTTCCAACCTGCAATAATTTAATTTTTTTTTTCCCAAAGTAAGTGAGGAGATATTAAGTATTCTGTATCTCCTATGGCTTATGTTTAAAATTAAGCACCCCCAAAGAGGATACACTTGATAAGTTTTCCTAAAAGCAGCAACCTGGCTGTTATGCCTGGTTGTGTCTCTTACCTTGAGTGTGACAACTGCCTGCTATTTTGCTGTGAGAAATACTCAGGGACCCTTGCTGCCATACCCAATGATATTGTTACATTATTGCTATGGAAACCTTATTCAGAAGAAGAAAGTTTGCTCTGGAGCAAAGGAACTCCCATCAAAAATTAAATTCCTTTATGACCTAGGGAAGGTCTCAGTTTTTCTTGTGGGAATGACAGCTTCATAAGGATGTTTTGACATTTTAAAGATTGATGTATTCAGATGCGAGCCTTTGGCTGTCCAAAAATGAGGTTTGTCTAAGTACCTAAAGTTGCAAAAACCCCGTCCTTCGAGTTACCAAAGGAGCAGAGGTTCCATACGTGTGTGCTCTCCATACTTGCTCTGTTGCATGGCAGTCTCAGTCTATGGGCTACACGTGCCCTTCATCCCATTCTTCACCTATATCATACATGCAGTGCCTGCAGCTCTGTGCCAGCTACCAGTGCTCTTCCCTGATGTGCTCCCAGTGCACGGAATCAAAGAATCACAGAATGGTTTGGGCTGGAAGGTGAAGCTATTAATATTCGGATTAGCAGTAAAGCAAAGAGTAATTGTCCCCTAGAACAATTGTGTGTATCAATTCTACAGTGCATATTTTAAACCAATATTGGGTATTTTTCTAGGAGTTATGCTTGATTTGACTCACAGAAGTGCTGTGTATTGTGTTAGGCTGAAGGTCGCACTTAGAAGCAGTGGAACAGGTGGTGTATTTGATCCTCGGAAACAAAATGCAGTTTGATATGGTGATGTCCCTAAATCTACAAGCAATAGATGTGGACCTACAAGCTGAGAAACTGCATTCTGAAACATTTAGCTAAAGGATTGAGTTCAGTGAACAACAGCTGAATAACAGAGGATGTAGAAGGGAAAAAGACTAATTTCATTCATGAATGTGCCAAGACAGGAATCAACAGTAATTGAAAGGTAATTTGCATCCAGTAATTAGTATTTTAGACCAGTTATTAGGATGCTGTATATGATGCTACTATGCATTTGGTTAGGGATGTTGAAAATGGGATAGGCTGCATGAAGATGATCAATGGTTTGAAAATAAGACATAGCTAAAGGGATTATTTGTTTACCTTATTGGAAAGAGTTTAAAGGTAATTGTCATTTATAGCTTCCTTACAATGAGAAAATGCTAGGTACTGAGTGGCATTTTAATTTAATGGAAAAGAAAAAACCATAGTAAGAAGCAGTGGATATATATAAAAGCCTCAGGAGTTCAAACTAGAAATGGTGCACAAATTTCTGACAGTGAAGGTGGAAAGTGGCCTCCATTATGTATGCCTTTAAGTAAAAACCTGATCCAGTTATTTCTGCCTTTCCTTACATGCCATTTGTTGAACTCCTGTCTCGTTTTCTTCCTTTCATTTGAACTGTCCCTGGGTTGTTTTTCTTCTTTCCTAAATGTAATGCCAAATTTAGAACTCAGCAGCAATGAATGGAAGGGAATTGAAATGGAAAGGAATGCTCATTGCAGGGGGGTTAGTCTAGATGACCTTTAAAGGTCCCTTCCAACCCAAAACTATTCTATGATTGTATCATTCTAATATGTGCCTGTCTCATCTTACAAGCAACTTGTAGAGCCTTCCAATATTTCAATTAATTACTAGGATGATGCTTATTCCATTTCTGTTTGACATGAAGCTGGGAAGGACTGATGGTGCACTGCAAGGCAGTCCAATTTTAGCTTGTACAGTAGCATCACATCATTGCATAACAGGTAAACCTCATACTGAGATGTCCAAAAATAGTATCTTGAGGCAGAAAAGAAACATTACCAGGTTGTGAGAAAATGATATTGCAAAGAGCAAGGAGAATTTTTGATTACTGCAGAATCAGGAAAAATATTGAAGCAAAGGAGATTCAGCTTTGGCAATAGAGGAAACTGCTCTCACAGTGATAATAAGGAAGCTGGGAATTGATTGCCCAGTGAAGTTGTAGTTTCCATGATTTGAGATTGTAGATCAAAATTAAAGTAACTTCTGTTGATCCTAATTCAGGTCATGAAAATTGATCAGATGACCTGTTGAAGTTCTTTCCACTTTTAGGATTCTATCATTAGTTCCATTGTACGAGAAATTTGTTCCATTGTAAATGGAAAAAAAATGCAATAAGAGGTATAGAACCTGCAGTTAAAATAGCAACAAACAACAGTTTTTAATCAAAGCAAAATGTCTTTTATATGAATGTTGATTAATAAAAAGATTATTTCACAATAACCTAATTTTTCCAAATACTCAAGCAGTTTTAGTGGCTGAATTCCCTTTAAAAAGCCATTAAGGTTCACTGTTCTTTTTTGGGAGGATAGACTATTTTAAGAATGGAATAACAGACTACAAGTTAGATGTCATATGGCTGTTAGAACAAATCTAGGAAGAATTGTCTATTATGCTTCTATCTCCAGTAATGTCTTATAGGCTGATCCTGATAAGTATTTGCTTATATTCAAATGCAAGCTCTGTTGTGATTTTGTGATACTACCCATAATGTTTGCAACAAATCAGAATTTTCCTAGTTTTGAAAAGTCATGATTATGGAAATATAATTCTTAATGGTTTTTATTTTGAGTAAGCATTTCAACACATAATCTCTGGCTCCTCTTTCCCTTGAGTATCACATTTTTATGCCTTCAATAGTACTGTTTTTCAGCCTAATTAATCTCTTTTGATCTTTTCCAATATTTTAATATAAATACAGTTTCACTATCAGTCTCAGGGAGCAAAGGATCAAGGTTCCACTACC
Source organism: Vidua macroura (assembly GCF_024509145.1). Classification (NCBI taxonomy): domain Eukaryota; kingdom Metazoa; phylum Chordata; class Aves; order Passeriformes; family Viduidae; genus Vidua; species Vidua macroura. Next base: position 99,690,372 of record NC_071572.1, on the reverse strand, counting down.
TCCATTATTACATTGCTTAGATATTACCTATGAAAAATTTGCTTTGAATTATTTTTTAATCTGTGAAGTAGAAACTTTAGTGATGCCCATGTAACTTCTGAAAACTGTTTTCTTTCAGAGTTACATCATACTATGTGCAAGGAAAAAAACAGGAAAGAAGCTATATCTGTGACTATTGCCATTTTCTATAAGCACTGTCATTTAATTCCTTGCAAAGATTCTATTTCTAGCACCACAGATATTCTTTTTTCCCACAAAAAAGGTTACAGACAGGAAATGTTTTGGATAGTGTAAAAACATTTCCTGATAAACATTTTATCACAGCTTGATAACCATTTCCTGTTGGTAGGATTTGTTTTAAATATTGACATTCTGTTTGCTTTCTTGCTATAATTAACACACATATGGGATCTGAGTAAGTGTGCTCATCCTGTTAAACAAAGGTTTTGACAAGTCACACATTTAATTATAATGTCATGCAAGAGTTTATATTGTCCATTTCCCTTCATTTCAACTTCTTCTGGAGCACTAAATGGAGGAGCAATATACGCGCAGCATTCTGGGAATGGGGAATTCCCAGAAGGGTGGAGGTTCCTCAATATTCCAAATGGAGCATTGTCTGCTGTGAGCCTAGTGGTTTCAGTAAGCATCCAAAATAAATTTAGATGAGAAGGTGGGACTTCACATAGGATCTTGTTGTTTAATACAGACTTGGACTTGAATTGACCTGAAGAATACCAGAAGAAATTAGTCACTTTCTAAGCAGTTTTGGAGCATAGTCTTTGCAAAGGAAACTTCATTCAAGAATTGTGAAATGAACCACATTTTTTACTTATGAAAATATCTTTTCAGTCAGCAGATCCGCTTTTGCCATTTTTGTACCTGCCTACTTACTTTATAAGTGATGAGAGCATCACTATCCTACAACTCAGTCTGGTTCTCAGTCACAGGAAGATTGGAGGCATATTTAGCTATGCCTCTGCTAAACTGTAGATGGACAGGACACAGCCTCTTTCCCTGTCTGGAGGCATAGCCTAGCTCATGTCCATATTATTTAGGGCTGAATTCCCCTTAAGATCAGATTGGGCAATCAACACTGCATCTCAAATGCCCTGGAGCTCCCCTGTGCTGTTTGTCATCCTGTGGCCTTCAAACATAACTTGCTTATGTCTGCAGGATTTTTTATCTAGTTCATTGTATTTGAAAGTGGTTGTTTATTACCTTTTGTTTAAAAGTTTCACCTCCACAGTTTTCTTTCCCACAGTTAAATAAAATTAGGTCACTTAAATGAAAGCATGCAGTGTTTGAGGGTGCAACACCAACTGAGATAGCATTGAGGGAGTCTGTAGAGAGCAGACTTGGAGCAGGGTTATCCATAGAGCCCACTGGAAATGGTGCTTAACGTGCACTACCCTTGAACTGTTCTAGTTGGCACAGGCCAAGTCTGCTGGGAAATCGGCTAAGCAGCAGCCTGGGTGAGGAGGTCAAGTGGTCAGGCATGGGGAGTTTATGGAGTCTAAATAACACTTTGCCTTAAGCTTTATGTCTGTTGGAAAGGCCTGAGGAAAGAAGAACCTGGAGGTCAAGGCTTTGGGAAAAGCCTACATGCATAAGATTGAATTTGGAAAAAAAAATTGTTGTGTTATGGATAAATATATTTTGCATGCACATCCTGAATGTATTGTTGGAAAAATATCCAAGGAAACAGGATCTGAAAGGTAGTGTCTTTTGGGGGTTTGTTTGTTTGCTTGCTTGCTTTTAATTAGACTGGAAGAGAGTAAATAAAGTATTCTTACAAAGAGTTGATCCCAGTCATGCAACCCAGTGCTGACTGCACAATCTATTAAGGCATCTGAAAGAAGGTGACATTGATGTAATCATACATGTCACTCACTGAGGATGAGTGTAAAAATATGAAGTGTTTGTGGAACAGGAAAATGAACTCACAACCTTGATTTATGTAATTCCAAAAGGAAACAAAATTGGTTGCACTGAATCAGTGAATGGTGAGGCTAAAGTAGATTGATTTTCTATTATTGGACTCTAGCAATAAATAATAAATAAGGCAAAGTGAATGCTATTTATGGATAGTGTATTGTGTCCATTATCATCATCTGCTTTCTGTGGAGCTGACATCTTAGAGACATTGCCTTTGACCCTCAGGAATAAAGCAGTTTCCTGTACTAAAAATGTAAAATTTATGATAGCATTGAATTGCGGTGAAAAATCAAAACCTTACAATTCCGATAGATTTGTAAGGCACGGTACGCTTTTATTACAGCACTAGACACAAGCGAGGGATCTTTCCCCTTCAAAGGACATGCGTGCCCCTGAAAACTCCCGATCCTTTTTTATTACTCTAGCTAATTTACATATTCATAGAATTTCACAGTAGGTTCATGCATATTCATTCTTCTGATTTCATGTTACACTTACAGCTAGTTACACTTGTAGTCAGTTTTTGTCAGAAAGTACAGAGAGAACTCCTGGTTCACCCTGTGCTGTCTGTTTCAAGGTCCGAGGAGTCTTTCTTATCTCTTATCTCTTTAGCTTGGAAATTTGCATTCTTTCTCCTTAGCTGGGGCAGTTTTGCTAGTGCTGCAGTTACCAGACTAAACAGCATATTTTACTTATGTTGGCAAGCTCAAAGCGGCACATTTCACCTAAATCCAAATGGATTTCTTACCCTGTTAAATTTTTACTCTGTCTCAGCATGTGTTTGATGAGGTGTAACATTTTTCACCAAATTGCCTTTAGTTGTGTAACTGTGTTATTGAAAGACAAGGTAAATGCTAATTTTAGGCAAATGCTTTACCATTGCTCTCAGATATCTTTCTGGAAAGGAACATACACAGTAACCTTATAAGAGGTAATGACATATCTCAGGTTTTGTGGGATTTCTGTTACTTAGTGCAAACAATTTAAATACAGTCTGCATTTTTTCCCATTGGAAATAATTTACAAGTCACTCTATGGGCTATTGAAAAACTAAATAAAATAAAGCAATTGCTTTTTGGATGTGTATTAGAAAGAATGTTACAGATTATAGAAGCATTTTATGCACCTTTTTATCAGAAGCCAAGCGCAATGTTACATTATTTATGATTGCTATCAAAATGTGATCTTATAAAATTAATTGTCAGGAGAAGACTTTTTTTTTTTCAATGTACAACATTAATCCTAAGAGTTAAAAAAAAAGTAGTTTTTCTCCTGCAATTCAACTTACAGAACCTTCCATTTTAAGATTCTGGAAGTGCTAAAACTTTACATGAAGAAGTCAAGGGAGAGCACTCGACTGAGATTGCTCACGAGGGTCTCCTGCTGAGAAATCTCTGAGCTATGAGTGTTCAAAGCCTAGGATAACATTTAAAGGAAGTTTCTTATTTACTTACCCTGTTCTTTTCTAACTCACTGCCAGAGTACAGATTTTGTTAGAATGCCTGAGCCTTTATGGCACTTTTCCCATTATGTGTCCTTATGCAGAGGATGTTTAATTATGTATCTAGCTTTTGACACTGCATAACGCTGATATGTACTTTTTATTTCCTGTGAGGAAATGCTCAATGCTTTCTGGGATTGGAGTATTTTTTTGTGTTTTGTTTTTAAAGGAAGGGAGGGAGGAAAGGAAGGGAGGAAAGGGAGGAAAGGGAAGGAAGGGGAAGGAAGGGGAAGGAAGGGGAAGGAAAGGAAAGGAAAGGAAAGGAAAGGAAAGGAAAGGAAAGGAAAGGAAAGGAAAGGAAAGGAAAGGAAAGGAAAGGAAAGGAAAGGAAAGGAAAGGAAAGGAAAGGAAAGGAAAGGAAAGGAAAGGAAAGGAAAGGAAAGGAAAGGAAAGGAAAGGAAAGGAAAGGAAAGGAAAGGAAAGGAAAGGAAAGGAAAGGGAAGGGAAGGGAAGGGAAGGGAAGGGAAGGGAAGGGAAGGGAAGGGAAGGGAAGGGAAGGGAAGGGAAGGGAAGGGAAGGGAAGGGAAGGGAAGGGAAGGGAAGGGAAGGGAAGGGAAGGGAAGGGAAGGGAAGGGAAGGAAGGGAAGGGAAGGGAAGGGAAGGGAAGGGAAGGGAAGGGAAGGGAAGGGAAGGGAAGGGAAGGGAAGGGAAGGGAAGGGAAGGGAAGGGAAGGGAAGGGAAGGGAAGGGAAGGGAAGGGAAGGGAAGGGAAGGGAAGGGAAGGGAAGGAAGGGAAGGGAAGGGAAGGGAAGGGAAGGGAAGGGAAGGGAAGGGAAGGAAGGAAGGAAGGAAGGAAGGAAGGAAGGAAGGAAGGAGCCCAGTGTTCTTTTTGCCTTATAATGACAGCAAATCAACCCCAGAATATAGTCCCCTAAATATGTCAGTCCCCTGGTAGTCCTTCCTGGTAACCACCATTTAGTGTCTGTTTGAAAGTCCCCATGATCCTTCCCTTACAGAATTTGTTCAGGGTAAGGAAAAATTTGCCGTCTGGTTCAACGCTTTGGTGTTGCCAGGACACAGGTCTATGCAAACCAAATTTTAAGCTCTTTAGGGCTAAGCAGTAATTATCCAGCTTTGCCACCTGACTGGTTGACTTGCTTCCAGGGGACTGAAGCAAGGCTGGAGACTTCTAAGCATATTGCCTGGCAAGTGACAGAACATGCAGTGGGGATAAGGGTACAGATTAGCACGGTTCAGTGGACAGAAAAAGAAGCAAAATGGGACTAAAATGGAGTTTGATCAAAATAGATATTTTTTCATTGGGTGCAAGCTTCATCTAGAGAATCCTGGGATGGAACTATTCCAAATTTCAAGAGAAGTTTCTCCCAGCCCCAGTTTACCAGAAGTATTCCTTTAGTGCAATTTTGTCCCCCACAGGGGCTTCATGCATAGGGAATTGTTCTTCAGAATCTCTTTCTTTGTCTTTTATTCCCCCTTGGTGGAATTTCTTTCTAAGGAAGACCTATGGCTACAATCCTATCTAAAAAAGTTCTCTTCTGTCCTCTACCCAATCTTTTAAAAGCAAACTTTATCTTCTTCTGCCAGTTTCTTTGAATCCAAATGGCTAATCAAACCTGAAATTTAACTAGGAAAAATCAATTACAATGAAGCAAAAAAACAAACTAGTACTAGTTTGCCTTTGTGAGTACTAAATTAGGAATGCAGCTTAACTTCAGTATCACAGCCTAAATTAAGGAAGCTTTAAATTATATTTGAAGCTTCAATTTCTTCATTGCTCTGCTTGAGCAACAGGAATCTTGATAGGATGGAGTTCTATGAAGCAAGGTAATTAGGAATTAAAATATGAACCAAAAAGTGCTGTTCAAATCGCACCTTAATCTTCTCAGCACATGAAGGCTTTGCCATCTACTCTATGGGAAAATGTTTCAGAGACAGAAAAAAATACGTAAGCAAATAAATATGGATAGAAGCCAATCTATGTGAAGAATGATGGGCTAAAAGTGAGCCTTTTTATAATGTGGGATATCAAGAGGAATCTGGCTCGATTATCCAAAAATGAGAGGTCTCACAGAAGTGTAAATGATTTCCCTTGCTAATGAATCTAAAGTATTCCTTCCTTACGTTATTTTAGATGTTTCCTGTCGGACAAGGTGAATTAAATCCTGGTAGTGGCTCTTTCTCTCTGCTACTATAGTTGGAATTTGGGATGGTGACTGGCACAGAAGTCCTTGTTTGATGGGGTAAATCCATCACTGGCTACTAGGCTTCACAGGAACATGCTGTTTACAAGGCAACAGCATGACAGCCTGCTGAAATGCACTGAGATTTTGGAAAATCTTCTGATAATTAGAACTTGAAGTTGTCTCTTTGGTGGTGTATGTGACACTATAGTGAACTACAAATGCTATCTGATGCTTTCAGTTAATTTTCAGCAGGACAAATAACTTTAATTCACATTTTTTTTACTCTGATCTGCAAAAAAATTAAAAAACTTTGTTCTCTCACTCCATCAGGAAAAGCTGAATATAATCTTTGAACCCACAGGTTTAATTTTAAATTGATAACTTCTCTGGGCATTTAAATTGCAATTAAGATATTGAACAACATAATTTAACAAAATCTTGATACCTCTTTAGAACATTGACATAAAAAATGTCAGATATTGGATATTATTAGTTTCACTATGTACTGGGTTACTTAAAATGCAAACTGTTTTCTGAAAATTCCTAAACCTGAAGGTTTAATTATTGGTATCTATTCTTGTCACTGACTAGCTCTCTCTTTTTTGCTCATGCTAATAATAATTCTCTCTCTATTTTGTGGGTGTTCACCACTGTCTAAATTTTTCCTGGAATTTTAAACCAGCTTTTCTAAAAAAATAAAAGTCCATACGATCACTTCATTTGCTGATCTCTCTCCATCCCATCCCCTTGACAAATGACTTTTACATTTCTTGTCCTGTTTCAACCAAATGAAACAGAGGGAGAGGGGTTTTCAGAATTACATTCCTAGCAGATCTGTGAAGACTGACAGCTAAGAAGAGGAAAGAGCTGGACAAAGGGCTCTGCTGATGGACAAACAAGCAGACCTAGGTCATGACACTGGTTTAGCCCCAGTATGCAATTATTTTTGTGGTCCTTGGAGGAATTCCAAAGGGACTTGGGGGGAATTTGGGCTACTTATGTGCACTTAAGTGCACATAAAAGGGGGAGACCCAAATAAAGAAATCTGATTTACCTATTACTTGTGTCTTTCATTAATCAGGTTCTCTGAAGGAGCCTTTTTTTCCCCCTCTGTGTTTTTCTTTACTTTACCCTGTTTAAATTAACTGATAAGTATGGATATTCTCAGTTCAGTCAGAGAGAAAGAGAGAGGTTTTTCTAACCAGGTGAGAGCCTGGGAAACAGTTGGGAAAGGATGTAAATAATTTTCTAATCTCTCTTGTTGTTCACATTGTTTACAGGTATGTTCTGCTACCGTGCATCATTCACTGCACACCAATGGTGTGAGATGTTTTTACTTTAAGACCAATGAAATTAGTCCACACGATGTTCTCTATGTATAGAGTGGTGCACTTGAAATAAATCAGTTTCATTCCTTACCTTCTAACTTGGAGTCCTTCTGTTCCCGTCCTGCTCAACAGCAACAGATAAGAGCTTTCTAAACTTGTGCAAATACGCAAACAGACTGAAAACAGAGTCCGTTTGACCTTGGTTCACTGCCTCAGAATAAGCTTTTCAGGGCGTTTTCAAGAAAAGTATGTAAAATTCTAGGAAAAGTGATCTGTGATCTCAAAGTTTTAACGTGAACTCCTTGAACTCAGAATCAGGGCTGCTATTTCTGTGCCAGAGAATGACATACACTGTGGATACGCTGCAATTAGTGTTACATTTACTCACTACTTGTAGAAGCCTCAGATGGGATTGTGGCCTCTGAGCTTGATGTTTTACAAGTGCATGCGTGCAAGAAGCAGAATGAGACACAAACCAGAAGCAAAGAACATTCAATAAAGTTTTCTATGTAGATTAGACATGGCCAAGAACTTTTCATCAAGGTGACTGTCAACACAAAATAACAGTCATCTGAAATGAAAACTCCTTTTTGTACAAATGCATTTGTTTTAGTTTCGTTATTTGCATGTGATAGGAAGAACTCACAGGCTTGGTCTGCCCTGTGCAGAAGCCTGTTGCTGTCTGAAGAAAAAAACCTCTCTGGAATTTCACATGCTGGGTGATAAAGCTCAGTACTGGGACTCGTATCACAACCCCCTGCCTGGATGTCCTGCTTATGGAAGGATCCATGTGAGCCTGGTCATGGGAATTTCTCCTTGGCAAAGTATAGGGTGAGCTCCCTACAGGCCTAAAATAGGCAGACTGGCACCTCCTCTGTGGAGCTTGGGGTCTAACTCCAACTGGGATTTTATTGTGAGAGGGAATTATCACTTTGTAAGGAGGAGGTCATGGTGCATCTGGGACTCATGTGATTTGGTACTAACTGGGTAAAACCCTTAACCCTGTAAAGTTTTTAACACTCTACCACAGAACAGACTTTAACCCACCTTGGCTGTGAAAATTAGATATTTTGAAATTCCTACTTTGTGACATCTTGAGGCAATTGAAAGAGAAAAATAATATTAATAAGTAATATCCTTATTGCATATTGGCCCTGAAACCTATCTTTTAAAAGTTCATGGTCTGGTATGGGGATGGATTGGGTAATTTGCTGAGTAGCATAGAATCAAAGAATCATAGAATTGTTTAGGTTGGAAAAGACCTCTGAGAACACTGAGTCCAGCTGTTAACACAGCACTGCCAAGTCCATCACTAAACCCTGTCCCTATGTGCCACACCTACACACCTTTTAAATACCTCCAGGGATGGTCACTGGGGCTGGTGGGATCAACACAATCTTCCAGTAAAGTGCTGCTGGATTTTGAAGCCTAAATACCCTTTTCCTATTGTTATTTTCTAGGAGTACTTATAGTACTTTTAAACTTTAAAATCTTGCCCTTTTTTTCCCAAAAATGGAAATAAGCTATTTTTTTTTCTGACAGTTTCATAGATTGTAATCACTTCAGCCTTCACAGAATTATGTTTTGAACCAGACATTGTAAGGCAGATCATTGTGTTTGGACTGATGGACACCCAGACTTGCAGTGAACCAAGGGAGACAGTGTGATTAATGAGTTTCTGACCTCCAGATTTACATCTGCTTTAGATAAGAAAGTCTAAGGCAAAAATTGGAGAAAGAGTTAGTGTGAATTAGCCTGTTTAAAATAGAGGGAAGATTATGGAGAAAGCTTCCTAATTCAACTCCTCTTTGTGCTGGCAGTTTTATTTCAAGGAGTGGCAGAATTATGTCCCACTCCTGCAATGTACAGCTGACATTGGCTGATTACTGCAAATTAAGACAATCTGCAGACTAATTTTAGATGTTTTGGAAGTGAACTAAAGAATCAGGAAGTTGTTGCTTTCAATTTTGTTGTGAGCCTGTTCTCTTTTAGGGAGAATCACATGATATGTATGCATTTGTCCATAACAAAGTACATCAGACACATGGTATTTCATCATCTCTGGTCTCACAGGCCACATGCCAGTGAAAAATAGTTACAGACATTGGGTTTGGTGGCATTTATGCCCAAGGTGCTAGGTCCAGCACCTATATTTCTGAAAAAACAGGCAGGGAGGGATGGAAAGGCACAACTCATGGGATCTAAGCAACTGTGGCACATAGGAGAAAAGAGGGAGCTCATCATGTCCTTGCAGTCAGGAGCAGTTCTGCCAACAGCAACCAGTTCCTGTTCCTTGGGCTCTGCACCTCTACCTTTGCTCTCAGCAGGTTGTATAAACACAACCAAGCCCTTATTTTCATGTAGGTGTTACCTTTTGATAGCCAAAGCTTTTGTGTAGGATCCTTCTGAGCAAATTGGGCAGTGTTGTGTCAATGCCTGTGTCTGAGCTGGTTGTGAGTCATTAGAGAGGGGTACTGATGTTAGAGAGGGGTAGATAGGGGCCTGATTCCTTTTTAAGTGTCTGAACTCGGTCAGATGCACTGCCTCAGACATGCCTTCTCACTTCCTTTTGCTGTAAAGAAAGCATGGGATATAAGTAAAACTACACAGATTGTAAGTTGTGTACGACTTGGCACTAACAGGAATTCTACTTCAGAAACAGTGCCACCTTAAAACCAAATTTTAATTTTTCATATTACTATAATAGTGTCTTCCAGCTTGCTTGGAATTTACAGTAAGACCGTACTTAGATTGGAATTGCCACTCAGAATTAAAAGGCACATTGAACATTTCCTGTGACCCTAGCCAATGCTGTATGAATTGAATCAGATCATGGATGTAATAAGATATTCAGTCTGAAATAATTGAAAACAAGAGAGCAGTGCCAACACTTAGAGCTACTGCAGAGGGAGAAATTACTGAGTTGAAGTAAAATGGTTTCGAAGTTTGACTCCAGGCCACAAATCAGCCAGTAATTAGACTGTGGAGAAAAATTCTGAGAGACCATAGATGGATGTAGATTCAGAGAATAAATAAAGGAAGAGTTCGCCCTTAGTTTTACTGAAGTCTATAACTGGTTCTAGATTTTATTCTGTACTGTCTGTAATTTGATAATTCCCGTTGTATTCCCGGAAGAGCACAAGAAGGAGCAGGGCAGGTAGATTGCATAGCACTGTGCAGCTGTGTTTGCTTTGTGAAGGACAGCACTGTTTGCTGTGCCAGTCTGTGGGTGCTCTCATGTGTCAATAGCTATAACTTGTCACTCTGTTTGCTTATATCTGATGGGAGATGTTGGAAATGGAAGCAAAATCTCCTTTCCTAAAATTATATTTTATTCCAGTGAAACTTCACCAAAGTAGCTTGCTATAACATGGCTGTTTTCCTAACATGACATTAGTAATCAAAGGTTTAACTCAAATATTCCTACTCAAGTGTGTAAATCATTGCAGCAGCTAATTCCCTTAGTAGGGTAAACTACAGGAAGAATGACACTGTATGCAATTCAACCCAAAGACAGTGATACTTACATAATTATACCCCATAAATAATGTTTCCATATGCAATTGGATATGTTCCAGTGTGATGTGGCTTTCCACCCAGAGCTGCAGGAAAAGGGGAAGATGAGAAGTGGCACCTCACCAGCAGTTCTGGCCAAAGACATTTTGCTGCTGCAGGCTGAAATTTTCTGTGGCTCCTAGGAAAGCTCCCTTTAAAGCTGCTCAACACTGCTTTTTACAAATGAACTCTACATCCTCTCTGGAAACATCTGTACTTGAATTAGGGCACTTGTTTGTAACCTCTTTCTCAGCCTCACAAAGGGACTATCTCAGCTACCTTTAACACAGGTACAGAAGAGGGGGCTGTCAAAGCCACATTTCTTCCTCTCACGAAAAACTAAGGAAAACCAGAATCCAGTCATCACTGAGATATTATTTCCTCTAAAAAATCCTTTTCACTCAGGCATGTTTTTATTACCTAATGCTACTCCTAAGTATACTGTGTATTATAATATACTTCAGCATATTGTGTTTAAAATAAGAGATTGCATGATCTAAAACCCAGCTCACACATTCACAGAGCAATCCTGAAGTTTAAAGAAACCCTGTGTCCAACTGAAAATTGAAAATTGAAAGGTAACAAAAAGAAAACAGGCCAAGTATTATGACTGGTCTTTGGTTACCATTTTGGCCAGTAAGTTGAGACTGATGTATTTAGAGCTGGCAGCAGAGACAGCCTGAATACATGAGAGCTATCTGCACATCTGGCACACCAAGCTGTGCTACAAAAGCATGAATGCTTTGGACCCAATCTCTAAAAAGTGAGGAAATGCCAGGGAAAAAAATGCACAGGCAGCCCTAATTTTCCCCTTTGTACAGACATGTTATAATACGGGCTTTAGCTGTTACTTTTCCTCCAAAGAATTTCTGCCTTGATCTGCGCAAAGAGGAAGAGCACTGATTGTGCTCCTCAGTTTGTTTTATCCTGCTTTAGCCTTCAGCCTTTGGCCTGGTTTACTGGCAATGGAATTAGAGGACAGTTGTTCAAAGCTCCCTCTGGAGTCAGGGAGTCAGTGGAGACATATTAGTGCTTCTTCAGAGTTTTTCAGTTCAGCATAGGTTTTGAGTTACTTTCTGAAAGCATTTCTTTCTCACCTTTCTGCAGCAGGGAGCTTAAGGTGAAAAAGTGATTGTATCATGCACTTTAAATCAGCATTTATTTAGGTGAAAAAAACCTGTTCCATAAGCCTTGTTTACAGAAAATATTCTGTTCCTTTTCTCCAAACAATGGTTAATTTCCCTATGTGATTTGCCATGATACATATTGGTTCAGTATCTCAGTGCTTTCCAATTATAACATTTTTACAAGGTCCTCTAAAATGAGGGGATGACACAACTCCCATTTATCTGTTGAGAGCTGATTTCCTTAATAACAACAACAAAAAAAGCCCTATTAATTTTGGCTTCCACATACCATGCATTATATATAAATTAAGAGGGAGTTCTCATTGCCTTTGGCTGTAGCTCTGTGTAGATACATGAAGTCCAGATCACCTCACAGGATTCAGGGCAAGCCCAGAAACATGCCCTTTTTGAGCCACTGTGAGTGGTCTTGAGTAGACAATCTGCTCAGCATCATTCAGAATGCTGTCTCCTGGAAAGAGAGCTTCCTTGTCCACAGCATATTTCTGTCAGCTGAACTGCATGGCTTTCTGCTGCTTCCCTTACCTCATTCATCAGTTGTCTTACAATTTCTGTTAGTTCAGGTCTTCCTGCTCCAGGTCTGCCTTCCTCTTGGCCCCCTTCACTTGTCCAGCTACCTCAGTCTGGGCTTTCATTCCCCTGGGCCACATCAGGAAACTTCCTCAGCTACCTCAGTACAGTGGAAGGGTCTCCCAGAAATAGCTCTTTACAGGAACCTTCTTTAAAAAATTGTCTTGTCATTAAGTAACCATCTTGGCTCTGGTTTGAAGCTACATCTGAAATACAGAATATCCAGCAGTCCATAGGTCAGCTCCAGCACTGAGTTGCAAGTCTGGTTCAGATAAATTATCTTCCACTCGCAGTAGTTTTTCTTGTCACATTTTGGCTTTGCTTGTAGGCTTCTCATCCAAAGAAAAGCCTGACCTCATTAAAATGGTGACCCTATGGACTTTGTGCCATGTCATGACTGCTATTACTTTATGCTTACCACAGGGGAAAAAAGCATTCCAGCCTTCAAAGTTCAGAGGCAGAATCAAACACAATTGACAACTTTCCTACATTTCAGGTTTTCCATATCAACAACTTGATCCAAGCCTGAATGTTTTGAAAATTCAGAGACCAGAAATTCAGGAGTCCACTTTTGGATTTTAATTTAATCTCAATTTTCTTGGAATTAAACACACAGAATTACATCTGATTAGATTGACTTTGGACATAGTGCCAACAGAACACTTATTTTAGCTGGGAATGATTTGGATAACTCATTCCAAGAGTGTAACACTGAAGTTAGAAGCTGAGTTAGACAGAAATCAAGAGGTAGAGTTAATGTTAATAATGGTTACAATATACTAAAATAAAATCACAAAGAATAACTTTATATTAGCTTATTACGCTTTTCATGCTCACAAGCTGCTTTTCAGGTCAGAAGAAGAGAAAGAGCAGATGTAGAGGCAATGAGCTTGGGGACATTTCCAAAAGCATTCCTCAGCCATTGCCCAAATCGTGCAATTTTCTGGCTATTTTGTGGCTGTTCCCCACAGGTCAAGAATCAGTTAATTTTTGTCTATGTCATTATGGCTATATTAGGATCTTGAATGCTCTCAGTGAACTTATGAGTCTCATGAGAGCTGCTGTTTCAAAGACAGATGGTTGGTACTTCCCTTAGAGAACCTCAAGCAGGGTCTCAGCCACCGTGGCCTCTCGAGCCGCCCTGCGTGTCCTGCAGCAGTGACCAGCTGACATGGGCAGCAGTGTGCAGCTCAAAACCACAGCCCTGTCAAGCCAGTTATTTGGCAGCCACGGAGGCAGATGCATCACACTCACATACTTTCATTCAGCTACTCCCACGTTGCTGGTGAAACTGTCCCTGGTGTTTCTAGTAGCTAACTCTGTGAACCTTCATGACCCAGTAATGTGACCCTCATTAAGGACTTCTGCCCTGGGTTTTGCTGAGTGAATGAATGCACGAGGCACATAAATCACACATAAATCTTCTGCTGAATAGGCAGTTAAAGCTCTCCTTATTTAGTACCATCTTGCCTAAATGTTCTGTACTGGAACCACAGATTATAATACTTTTATGTTTTCTTTCTCCATTTCTTTTAGCTAATCTATGGATTGAATATACTCTCTGAGCAACATGGCTGTATAGGCAGGTTTTGAACTCAGAAATTATGACCTGTCTAATCTCGTGGAAACATGCTAGAGACTTTGTACTGCAGTCATAAAATTTGTTGACTCAAGCACACAAAAGAAACAGAATCAAACCGAAAGTCATTTGAATCCAGGCAGATGTCAGATGGAATTTAAACCTGAAAGAGGGCATCTGCTAAGGCCCTTGATTTGTCCTTTATAAGTGAAAAGACAGAACAGTTTCTTCATGGAAAGTGGAGCTAAGAAGAGCAGTAAATTCTTGACTTTAGTACAACAACACATGAAGAAGAAGACAGGATTGCAAAATTAGAGATGTGTGTGTAAAAACACAGCTCAGGTAGATGCTTTCAAGACATGGCAGTTGCAGATGGGAATTCCCAGTTAATGGGATATCTTGGATAGCTGATCCTCTGGTTCCTGGTGGTCAGGCTACTTTGAGCTGTGCTATGGCTCATCTGTCTGGTGTTTCTCCTGTATGGTTCTATTAGCAGGGAGGACAAGCTGCATCTGCTGTATCTCCTTATTGCAGGAATGTCACACAACATCTCCCTCATAAAAGGAGGGGAGAGACTCCACATATCCATTCTATATCTGAGTGGTGACTGTTGTGTCACAAGGTTCAATAATGCCCAAAATGTTTGTGAATACCGGAGTGCAGTAAGGACAGCGCAAGAATTAATTTTCAACATGCTAGCAAAACCAATTGTGTTTCCCACCTTTGCTCTCCCATCTGGAAATGGTTCCTCATCTGTCCTAAACTGTCTTCTTTGGCAAAGAAAGAAAAAAGGCGTAGTTCCTTCCCTCACTCCTCCCTAAGCTTCCCCAGCAGCAAGCCACAGTCCCAGACCACTGCAATTCACAGTGCTTCTGTCAGCCTTGCTGTGGTCCTCTCAGTGTCAGGAAAAGTAGGGGCAGGAGTTGCCTAAAAATTCCTGCTTCATGGGGCAGAAACATCCAGGGTCTAAGTCATATGAAAAATATGTGTAAAAACAGGATTAAGACACTTTTAAGTATTTTTTAGAGTCACTGAGAATTGGAAAAGTGGAGAACACTTTTCACTGAAATGTGTCCTTGTAATTCATAAAAATACTGTGGATGGGAAATGCCTTTTACACTCTGTTAATCAGGCTGAGCTGCTTTTTATGCTCCACTTCACTTTTTTTAGGTGTGTGTTTTATTCCTCTTCTAGATGGCGCCAGTGTCTCATTACTGAGATGGCTCCTTGCTCTCCGTGCATCTTATTTTTATGTTTTTATTTTAATGACTGCTTATGTAAAGGACTGAAATAGGTATTTACCGAGACTCAGGTTTGCATCCTGTTCTGCTAACTTCTGCCAGTGGCTATTATTTTTCACACAGTCTTGACTTTATGGTACAGAAAATTTTCTGCAGGTGTTCATGGTTTTAGTATTTCTTTTACACCTGTTTTATGCCTTATTGTTGTTAAATGGAACGTGTTAACATGAAATATAAAAGAAGATTAATGGTATTAGTCCAATTTTTCCATGCTCCTGGGCCCTCAGGAGAGCAGCCCCATAGGAACAGACATCTCAAAGACCAGAATGGAGCCTGTTTGTGCTGAGACATCACAGTTCACATGTAAGGAAGAAATCAGGGGGTTTGTGGTATCCTTTCACATGTAGCTGATGCTGTTCAGTTTGTATTCTCTATATCACTGTAGTTTTAAATGCTTTACCACCTAATTGGTGGTAAAGCATTTAAATTGGTTCTTCCTGCAGGATGCATGTCTCTGGTTACAAAGAAATGTAATTTTCCATACTCACTTGTTTCAAGAAAAGCTGATGCCTTTTACTTTCAGATGAATCACACAAAGACCCAAGAAAAGGAGCAGTTAGGTATAAAGAGCTATTCCTTAAAGTAATGGTTTTTGTTACAAGGATGTTATTGCTTTCTAAAGTCTGGACCAACTTCTTTATTGTCTACCCACCCTGCCTAGAAGATTTTTTATTATATTGCTCTGCTAGTCAAAATCCATACTTGTCACAAGGTTTTCTACAGCATGTGTCATCCAAAACCCCAAATGCCCTCAGTGGAACTGGGATTTTCTGGCTTTTCTAGTAGGAATGTTGAAAGAAGGAGGAGGATTTTGTGGCATACCTGAAGGTTAATAACAGTTTTTATAATTTTGATTTCCTTCAGGATTTCATTCCCCATTGGAAATCTTGAACTGAAAACATCTGTCTGTGACTCACGGCTTTGACACTGAGATTTGTTTCAGCAGCCAGCAGCTGTCTGGGTGGCACAGGGAAGAGGGAGCCCTGCTGTAGCAGGTGTCTGTGCCTGGACCTGATGCTTTTCTGCCCAGCTCCTAGCATGAGTGCTGCTCTGCACCTTCAATACCTCAATCCCACTGCCTTGGTAGTGCTGAGGGCCTGCTATTTGCAGCCCTGCAGCCTGAGTTTTACTCCCAGCTCTACAGCCTCTCACCACAGCTGTTGTGGTAGCAGATTTCAGAGCTTCTGAAGTGGTGCCTTTTCCTTGCTGCGCTCATCCTCGTGTGGTTTTTCATGCTCTTTTCATGGTTTTGTACCTGCAAACCCAGACATGGTTATAATGTGTTTTCACAGAAGACAATTACCACTGGCCTGAGTCTGCCACCTTATTTCCCCTTTTTCCTTATCGCTCATTTTGTAGTTTGAAACAGAGAAAACCAAAACATAGTTTTTAGTAAAGTAGATAGAAATAATTTAAATACTCCATGAATATTGTCCAGTAATTTACATGCAATGCTTGCACCTAAGCGTCTACCAAAGGAGGATTCTCATCTGGGTCCCCATCACTGCTCTTCCTGGTCTGACTTTTCACTCAGACAGTTTTCCCTTTCTCCCTTCTCTCTCCTGTGTTTTTTTGTTTCTTCCAAAAACAAACTTTCAACATTAGAGTGGATGTCAGCCGTCAGCTGCAGAACCTGCAAACAGAACTGCATGTGTGCCTCTCAGAACATTCTTTGTGCATCCTTAGCACAAAGATGGCAGTCCTCTGCCATCCTGCAGTGACACTGTGGTGTTCCTAAAAATAGCCCATATGCTTCAGCCGTGTGAAAGAACAAGACTTCCTGGTCTCTCTTTTGACATACATGGAAGAGAGAGAAAATAAAAGTGTATATAAAAGCAAGTTTTGAGTTCAGACTGAAAAAGGCTTCATTGAGGAATTTTAATTCTAAAGCTACTTCAGTAAAAAAAGCACTGTTTTTAATCCAGATGATTGCAAAATGTCATATGGACCACTCTACACGTAAGAACTTGCTTTCTTCCTTTAACAGGAGCTGGCAGGGACTTCTGCTAACTCTGTAGATATAAATGGAGATCAAAGAATGCTCACACCCACAGATCACACATAATTCAGCAGATTACTGTAAAAGTTAAAAACCCCTTAATCAAATAGCAAATGGCTAAATTATATGACAAATAGGCATCCATTAAGAGACTGCAAGAACCAGCATGCCTGAAATTCTGCTCTCCCTATTCACACCAATTCTCCCTATTCAGACAAATTCACTTAGCAAGCAGATTGACACCTCTTTGAGAAGTAATTCCAAGTCAGTTTTTAGGTATTTTTAGTATTTCTATAACACAATTGTTCCTTTTTCCAAACACGCAAGTGAGAAGCCTGACCTTTTCAAAGAGGAACTGAAGTTTCACTGTGAACAGCTCTGGCTAATAGAGGCTTTGCCATCCCATGTCTTGAATCACATCAAATCTGTTAGGAGAGGCTAATAAAATCAGCTACAAGAAGGGGCAAGAGCCTTGTGGCTAACAAATTATCCAATTTTGTGTGAGGTATTTAAGCTTGTGGGCACTGTGGCTGCATGTTTTGGCATTCTGCCTATATTTACACTGGTGCCACCCTGTCAGCTGTACCCCAGACCAAATCCTGCATTACTCCAGCACTGCTGTCCAAGTGCTGTCACACACCAGAATAACCAAGCTCCTCTCTTCTGCTGTCAAGGACAGACTTGCCCAGTAGGACACAGCTGGCACATCTGGCCTTGCTCAGACCTTGCACCACCCCTCAATGGCATCTCCTGCCTCAGAGCTGCCCCACGGCCAAGGGACTCAAATTTACCTCACAACAGGTATGTGCCTGAAGAGATCTTCTGCTTGAGTAGCTGCTGTTTGCAGGCACAGCCTGTCCTGGCTTGAAGGTGTGTCATCACCCACCCAACATTTTGACAGAGACAGCACAGATAGACAGGCCTTCAGGGCACAGAGCAGAGCAGCACATGGCCTGATTTAAATAACAGGTGGAGATAGGAAACCCAAACAACAGAGCTGAAACCCTGATTTTGCCGTGGTGATTTCCCCTGGGATGTGGGTTGAGGGTACATGTGTCTGACTACTCCCACAGGCTCCACTTGGGCACACAGGGAATTGTGCATCTTTCTTTGGGGAGCCCCCCCATGCCATGGACTAGGGGTACAGTGAGAGCTGTGAGGCTGTGGCCATCAGGAGTTCTCTTGATGCTGCCTGTCTCCTGCTTAAGTGCCCTGGGCAGGCTCCCCTTGGGCACTCAGTGTATCAGGCTGCAGACCCAGGCTTGTGTGGCTTCTGCAGGGCTTTCTCAGGAGACTGCCCATGAGAGCCCCACAGCGTCTGTGGGTGAGGAAGGAAAACAAATGTGTTAAGCCTGCCAGGGAAGTGGAAATGAAATGTGCATTGCTTGACTGTGTGTGCCTTGCATCCTCACTTGTTGCATTAAAGCTCCCAAATCCCACACCACTCCTTCATCACACCCAAGTATAAATCCCTGAGGACAGTTGTCCCCCTCTCTCATGGCCTAGGCAAGTGGTCTGCCATGTCCATGGGTGCTCCCAAGTTGTGCTGCTTTTCTCTGAGGCTCGTAAGCTTCTTCTGTGGAGGAAGGCTTTCAGGTCTTTACCCTATGCCAGAAGAAGCCTTCAATGTGCTGGTGGTTTGTCACTTTGTCTGTGTTATCTCATGGCCACCTGATCTTTTTCTCCCTTGTTCTGTGACAGGAGGAAGCCACCTCGGTGAAAACAATGTTTTCATATGCTGAGGCACAAAAGGAGCTAATAGGAATGAAGTAAATCCTTCCCAGCACTTCCAAAAAAGTTAGGGCTTAGAATTTTACACAGAAACTATCTACAATATTAGATGCTGGCCAAGAGGCACATTTGTCTTCTAGATATAGCATGGACTGCTCAGACTAAATTTACTTTCAAATGGTAACATTATAAAGTTCTTCAGAAAGTGCATGGTGGTAACAATCCATTCCTAAAACCAGGAAAGAAGAAAGTGACAAGTGACAAGGTGAGGGAAGGTTTATATCCTTCAAGGTAACATCTTTTCTGAGATATAAACAAGACACATAATATCTTCTAGGATATAACACACTAATTAACCTGGTCAGGAAAATGAGAGTTCCAAGACTGGCTAAGTAATCTAAAATAATTTTAGTCTTTTTTGTTAAATTTTGTCAGAATAAACTACAGGTATAAATTACTTTCTTTTTCATTTCTGGTTCCTGTAGAGGGTGTTGAAGTACTTCTTAATGCAGTGTCTGCCTGTACTTGTTTTGGTGGCTCATAAAACTGTAGATACATTAAAATATGTCTTCTGAGATCACAGCTCTGCTTTCAGTTCTTTGGTCAGGCTTATTTTTCAGATTTTTTTTCCTCTGTCTACATGGAGATATTATTGAACAGGGGACCTGAAATGCAAGGAGCATTGTGTTGAGGAGGTGACCATCCACATTTTGGCCCTTTAAAATGTAACTTTCACTATCTAGTTTCTTTGGAGCACTCCAGCTCTGCTGGGGTATTCAGTTCAGGGGCTGCAGCACCCCTGGAATCCTTGAAGACACTGTCCCTTCTGACAGTCAGGGATTTGTCACCTGTCAGATCATTCTTGGCATATCATCTCTCAGGCACAATAAACCCAGCAAAGCCCATCACTCTTCATTAGCAGCTGGCAAGGAAGGAGATCAAGCACAAAATGAACTTGGTGCACCTTATGACATTGTCCTCAAGCCTTGGCTTGAGAGCTGACATGCTGGGCACAGTACAGCCATTACTTGCAATACAACAGTACCAGAGGGACTATTTTAGGTGCCATATAATTTACCTATAGTTAGTAACCAGGAACACATACAATTGAAAAGAAAATACTGCATTTGAGAATCAGTGTGGCTGTACCTTAAGTAACACTTCTGTATTTTGTAATCTTCATCTTCCTGGACACTTCGGGTAGGCAGTGCAGTTACCAATATACCAGAGTGTGGGAAGGAAGAGCTCTAAGTGAAATCTCTTATAGATATTTCCCTAAATAGATATAATTTAGCTGTTCCTTGGTATTTTCTAGACTTATTTTCTGTACCTTTATGAAGACAGTTGCTTAGTACGAGTTCCTTCCACAGGTAGGCTGGAAAGGCAAGATCTACAAAGTGCCTTGAGCATTACTTTCTTCTGGCATACAATCATAATGAGACAACAGCCCAAACTTATTTCAAAGTTAATAACCTTTCCTTTTATTCACTGTCATGATTCTCTCACTGATGAAGCCATAATTTTAATGTGTATCAGAAATGAATGCATATTCATTTCTTTCTGCACCTTTCTTACTGCATAGGTAAGTAATTTTGCTGTAAAAAAGGCCCTTTCCTATTCATCCATGCATACACTAGACATTTGTAGTTTTAGCTTGCTGACTGCTTAGATCAAGTCCTTAAGCCATTTTCTGAAAGCTTTTTGTTGTTTTGCTAATATGTTGCCAAGAACAACCAGTCTTAAAACAGAAATATATCCAAGTGAATTTCAGTAGAGAAAGATTTGGTTTAGCCTAGGGAGTCCAGCTCCTCAATCAGATGCACTCTAAAATAACTCAGGCTGTTCCTTCAGCTTATTTTGGGAGTTTTACAATAGTTTATATAAGAAAGCCATCTGCACCAAGTGAACTTTGTGCACATACCCTGCTTAGTGAAATATCAGTGCATCACCTGTCAGAGGTACAGTCACAAAGACGAGACATCAAAGCATCAGTTGAAGGCTTTCTCTGGAGTCAAGGTTACATTAATAGAATGCCTGGTTTTTCAGACAGAAGAGACACAGATGAGTGGGTTGTAAGACTAGTAATCATTTTCCTTTGTGCACATTTTGGTTGTACTTTTGCAAGGCTTTGCACACCCCAGCTCCATAGGTTACCTTGGCTCAGGCAAGTAATTCTTTACCAGACTTCAAGCAGCACCCTATGCCAATAGACAAGTGTGCATCGCCAGAAACAGTAAAACCAGGCACCCTTTAAATCAACTGGAATATTGCCTATCAGTATTCTAACATTGTTTGTTGCAGTGGAATCAAAAAATTTCATAGCCCTGGTGTTCTCTGAGGGTTTGTTGAACTGAGGGAAAGGGGAATAGGGGCTCACTGGCTAATTCATTCATCATCATGGATTTGAGGTACAATTTAGTAATGTCTCCCAAAAAAGTAATTCCTCTGGCAAAGTCTCTCCTCTTCTTGACATCTCCACATAGGTTTTTCTGTCTTTTGCCTTTAATGGGAAATGTTTCAAGTCCTGTAACTGCTGAATCAGTATGTATGCCTGCCAAGTGGCAGTGGTTTTGTAAAATCTCCTTGTAATCTACTCCACGGACAAGATATTATATTAAAAGTAGGAATGCTCAGTTCATTGCAATTAGTGTTGGTGCCTTTGCATGGTAGGCTATTGTTAGTATATTTTCAATGTCTTTTCCCTGCTTTGGGAGCCACTCTAAATTGTTTATGCAGCCAAGGATCCTCTCTCTCAATTCAGATCTGTTTTCTTATAAACTCGTATTTTATTTACTCAGAAATCTCCTGTTTCCCAACCAGATAATGCCTCAACTCTTGTCCTGAATCTCTGAATTAGCAGAGAAGATGAGTCTGCTCTGATATGTTGTAGTCATTCCTATTTTTTATCTCACTTCCCAGACTTATTGCAATTCCCATGACTCTGGCTGTACTAATACTATACTAAAAAGTTTGCTGAACCATCCTCTAACACTGAACTGAATGACCTACACACACATTGCAAAACTGAGTGCTTCAGTCTTTATGATCTCTGTTTTCCAAATGACCCATCGTAGTGACCCTGGTAACTTCCAAAACATACGCGGAAATCGGAAGACCCCAGGATGGCATTCCCAGTACCAGATTGTTTTAACCATTTAGCACTGTAGACTATCTGGGAACACTTTTGACATCTGAGAACATCTCTGGGCATGTCTCATTTAATTATTCTCATTTTAGCCTGCATGTCTTAAAATAGCTTTTCCATAGACTCATGGTCTTCCTAGAAATATCCAATTATGAGATTTCCCAGTGGAGGGTTCTCCAGAAATAACATCTAAGGTTAACGTTTCTTTTCTATTGCAAATGCTACTAGTTCATCTCACATCTTAGAAGCAGAGAGTGATTGGTAATTGGCTGCCAGAACCTCCTCACCTCTGTTTGAGGAGATCCCAGGGACAGCTTTCAGTGGACACAATACACTGGTGACCCTGTGGACAGTCTTCCCCTGCCTCAGAAGCTGAGGATATTTCTTTTCTCATTCTATTCTCCTGGTGTACCCATTCCTATCTGTTGCAGTCTTTGATATCCTTCCTACAACTGGATGATTCTTTCCTTTGTTTCTTGATTTAGAAAGTCACCCTCAGCAAATTGCATACTTTGGGTCTTGTCCTCCTGGGGGGCTGAATTTTAGCCATGCAGCATTTGGATGCTCAAGCCCAAGACAACCTTCAAAGGACCTAACTCGACCTCCTGATGAATAAGTCTGAGCAGCAAAGGCCTCATTCTCTCCCAGCACTATTTTGAATGATAGTATTCAAGGTTCCATCAAACCCAGCTTTACCAGCCCAGTTCCTGGGAGAGAAACAAGCATTTGCAATATCAATATTCTTTCACAGCTGTGTTAGCAACAATCCATCTCATTCTATTGCTGTCCACATTTTATTAATACTTTTCCAAGTATAAGCAGGCATCACTGGTATGAGCACACCAGAATTCCCACAAGACAATTCCTTGTCTCTGTCAGTTCAGGTTTAGTGTTGATCTGTGTGCTTTGCTCTTCAGCCTGTCTTTATCTATTGATTAGTGATGCCACTGGGAGAGATGGAGACATCTCTGCCCATCTTCCAAGCCCTTCCAGTCATGGTCTGACAAGTACTAAACATGTCTGAGTTAGTCATCTTGAAAAAAAAACCAAAACCACTCTTTCCCCTTGATTCCTTTTAGCTCTTCCTGTGTTTCAAGAAGTCCCCTTACAGCCTTTCAGTTAAATCTTCAGTCTTAAACCCTTCCCTTTTTTTGCCATGGATTTTAGTGTCACTTAGGAGGCATTTCATTTCCAGTGTGACCCAAGTGTGGCCTACTAGCTGGCCTACTGGCTTCTATAAAAACAGATTCTCCTGCATCAGACATATTCTTTTCAGGCTAAAATTAATCCCCTGATCTTTAATTTGAGAAATTTAAGTCCTTTATTAAGTCCTTAAATGACTGTTTAAAGGGTAACCTAATACTGACATATTTCTACCTTACAGTAGAAACCACAAGAAGATGATTTTTTTCCCAGGAGTGCCCTGATATTGCTGTATTTCCCTTACTAATCAGAATGAAGTAGCTGCCATCACTCCCTTCCCTCCCCCAGGTCTTATATATCAGAATTAAGCTGCTTGCTTAAGGTTAACTCTCTGGAGAAAGAGATGCCCATGGAAAGGAGGAAAAGCTGAAGCAGTGGCCAGTTGGATCATCACCCATATAATAACTGAGATCATAGCAGTGGCTTGCTTGCAAAGTGCATCTGAACCAGCTTCTAGGAAGTACTGGAGAGGTGTTGGTACCTGTTACCTGTGTTCAGCAGGAAGCTGAGTATCAGGATCTCTCTGGCTGTACTGTCCAAAAGGCTCCTGGCACATTGTGCAAGGCCAAGAAGAGGCAGAGATGTAATTCCAGCTTGCGGGAGAGAGTAGGAGCCGATGGCAACACAGGGACTGCCTGGGCATTGGTCAATGGACAGTAAGTAAATGTATTGTGTATTGGTTTATTACTTTCTTTTTATTACTTTTATTATTTTTGGCAGTCTCCCTTTTCATTAAAATTGCTATTAGTAGTAGAACTATATTTAACTTTATTTCAATTATTTTACTGTTCTTAGCCAACAACATCATGGTTAAACCACAGCACCATATTACATTATTTTTAGGTATATTATTGGTATTAAATATTACTTAATAATATCACAGATAATATCACAGTTGTAGGCACCTCTGGATATTGTCTAGTTCAGTCACTCTGCCTCAGCTGGAGTAGATTACTTGGAATTCATGAAGGAACAATATTAGCATTTAGCCACTTACTGTGGAAGAGCCATTTGGCAGTTGTGACCCTGATGTACATGAATTCACAGCATTTTCAAGATCAAAAGAAGCAACAGCGCTCAAAGAAGCAACAAACACCTTACAGCTATTAAATTTTGCAAAGGGGAGCTATATAAAGGAGAGTGTGTTTATTAAGTGTTTACAGGGGCATTGAATCTCTGCACACAACTTTAGTACCAGGAAAGAGTTCCACAGTGGAGGAAAAAAACAAATACTTTCTGTAATTCAGAAAATATTTGAGAAAGCACCGAAGGAAGGCAGCATACATAGACTCCATTGAAAGGAATGCTGTTACAGACAAGAAGACTTCCTTTGAGCAGCTGAAGTTGTGCCCAAATAGGGTGAATGTATTCACCCTATTTGGATCTGTTTGCTGTAATTAAGGGCAAAAGTGTAGTAAGGCAGGCCAAAAAACTTCCTCCTAAATCCCCCTTCCAAATTCAAATAATCCAGGGAATTATTTACAAAAATCAATTAATAAATCCTAAAACCATGTCAGAAAGCCTGACAGGGGTTTGTTTCAGTAGCTCAAGGACGGGAGTGTGAAACATTCAGGGAAGAAAAAGCCACAGAGAGAAAAAAAAAAAAAAGTATTCATACTTTTTGGGTCTATCCACTGAATAAGAGTCTGGATAGTTCTTCTTGCAAAGAACGTATCAGTGGGCATCTCAATTTTAACTAAAAGTGTCTTGGAACAAGCAGAGACTATTAACACTAATGAATCCCCATTACTTGATGGTTTTGATCCAAAGTGCACCCAAGAAGCTCCAGGCAGAAAGTGCTGCATTTCTCACCGTAATGTATAACGTTGCACTTAGAGCTGTCTTACTACCAAAGGAATGGAAGAGAGTTAATGTGAAAAATTAAGCCACTAATTTGGAAACCTGGCATATGTACTGGGCAAATTACTAGTAATGCTCTTAAAGAACCATAGAGAATTAGTGGATATATGCATAAACCAGACAGTGTGAGGAAGAAATATTTTCTAGTGAGGAATAAATGTTACAGTGGCAAAATTTGTTACAAAAAGCATATTGGGTTCCTCTGAATGAAAAGCAATGAGAATTAAGGAGGTCTGGATTCAGCATATCTAAAGATGTCTAAATAATATTGAAGAATCTAAATGTAAACTTTTCAAACAATTGAGCAACTGGTGCCTAGAAGGGAAGGTCCTTGTGTTAATAATGAAGAGAATGGGTAGAAGAAAATAACTTTTTTAGGGCAAAAAGGGGTTGCTACCAGTGTGTTCCAGAAGCTGTTATGTATGTCAGAACCCAAAGTGTCCCTCAGACACTCTTGGATGTTCCAGGCCCAGGTCAGAAGCATTTGAGACCCTGGCAGGCAGCCAGAAATCCCTGTGGCTTTGAATCTGATCCATGGAACAATTTACCAACCTTGCAGGGAGAACAAGAAATCACAAAAGTTTAGATATTATAGTAGAAGTAATCACAAAGTGAAAGGAAGAATCTTTGAGTGCTGTACAGGAGGGGTTTAGGCCTTGCACAGAGGGGTCTGAGTTTTGTACATGGGGGTCAGAGGTTCTAAGATGGAGCGATCTGGGCATGCCCTGTCCTCCTTCTTTCTCCTTCCTATCCTCCGTGTTCTTGGTGATGTTGGCACTCACAGATTGGTTTAGAGTAGAAAGTCACAATTCAATATAGGTGATAGGCATTGGGGAAAAACCATGAACATTTAACACGTAATGTGTGATATAAAAGATGGCACCAGCCCCCTGGGCAGTCAGAGGGTGTCAGAGACAGTGTCAGTGTGTGTGTGTGCCTTTGTCTGACCTGATGAATGGACCGCAGCAGTTCAGGAAGAAAATCTTTTAGATAACATACAATAAACTACCTTGAGACCGGACAACTGAAGACTACTGAGTCTTTCTTTGAAGGCACAGGTTGGAGGAGAGACTTTTCCACCTCTCGGGGTCACGCCAATCTGGAGGTGAGCCCCATCAGTTACTGAGACTTAGCTGTTCCACATAATAAAAGCCTAGAAAGGAAGGTAAAAAGTGAGGAGATAAAATTTGAAGATGATATGCAGAATACTTTGCTATTCTGCAAAACAGCAAAGATGAGGATTGACTTTGAAGAGCTGCAAAAGCACCATGTGAGTATGAATAATGGAGCAATTAAATGACACATGAAATTTAGCAGAGATGGATGCAAAATAATGTGCATCAGAAGCCTCTGTTTTTGGCATTTACCTTTATCCCTAAGATGGGGCACTCTGAGCTCACAGCTGCGTCTCAAACACAAAAGTTCATTGTATGAAGACCTAGGAGTTCAGGAGAAGATAAAACCCCCAAGTTACTTCGCCACTGGGTAAATCCAGAGTTTTTTACATTCTGTGTAACATTGAAGGCCTCTGCTTAGTGGTTATTAACTTTAATAAGGTTTACAGTTAAAAATGAGCCAGGTGAGCAACCTGGCTTCCATACATGGAATGAATGTGTCAGCTGGGACCCTCCAGCCTGCCAGAAATGACCTGGAGTTGTGTCAAAGGTCTACAGCCTGGAAGGGGTGATTACAAATTGACTGTACTCGCACTAAGTTTGGAAATCAAAGAAAATCCTTCCCCTATGCAAATGTCAGAAAGATGCATGCTTTCTGTCACATGCACCATGATTTTCTGTACTGGCTCAAGGGGCCAAAAATAATTTAAAATAAACAAACAAAATTGTCCACGCTAAAAATAATTGCAAGGTGGCAGAATACTAGGGGGAAGTAGTATATAAGTTTGCCTTGTTCCTATACTTCTTTGTCATGCACACAGAAGACCGGATGCTGCTCCAGGTACATCCTCATTCTGAACCAATGTTTTCTTCATATGTAGGAAGGAACAATTTTTTTCCTCTCCTTTTTCAGTGGAAGAAGCAAGGAGTCTTAAAGAAATGTGACAGTTAGCAGGTTCAATAAAGATGAAAGGATGTGATTTTCATGCAGGTAATTCTAATGTATCTATGTCTAATGTTTGTGATCTAATTCTGTAGCACTTTTTTCCATGATATGTACTCATTCCAAGGAATTCTTCTGTGCAAGATGTTGTGTTGCCAAAGGCTGACATTCACTGAAGGAAAACCTATCAAGGGTTATTAAATCTCCAGACTTTTCTCCTGCAGCAAATCTTTAAGCAAGAATTGTAGACAGCTGAAAGACTATTCTAGGAAAACATGACTACATACTTGTTTTTTATTGAACTGCTCCACAGGCATCTTTGATTTGTCCCTGTTACAATCAGGGTGCCAGGCAAAGTGAGCACCTTGACTGATATTGTGTGGCCTTTCTTGACATTTGACTTGCTCTTGCAATTATGTGAAGAATGTATGTGTACATCCGCAGGTTTGATCTTCCAAAACCTGATTTTCAGGGTAAAGCTTGTTGTTTTTTTTTTTTTTTAACAGTCAGCTGGCAACAGTATGTTGGATATATCATCTCTTTTATTTTCATCACTGACACCAGAAAGAGCTTCTTCCCAGCACACACAGATGGTGGGAGATACAAGGCTAATTCTTATTGTATAGCTTATCATTCTGAATGGTTTAAAGAAGGTTACTATTGTGCACTATCAAAGGCAGTCCCTGCTTACTAGCTACAGTCTCTCCTGTTGCTAGTGAACTCAAGCATGGCCTGATGGTCACCCAGGAGTGAGTTCATACATATAGAGCAGCTCTTCATCACTAGTTTGCTTTCTGTTTTCCTTCCATTCAATAGTTGCATAAAGGGAAGCAAAATATATATGTTTCTATGGGTATGGCCTGCAGACATTGTATATTGTATCTCAAGAAAGAGCCAAACGTAATTTGGATGGTATCTTTATTGATGAGAATCCTAGCTGTGGCTAAGATTTCTTGTGCTGAAGCAAAGGAAGTTTTCATTTTAGAATATTTAGAATTGTGTTAGGTTTACTACAGTTTGCCATGTCAAATAGCAAAGAGCCTCTATCACCTATTTGCAAACTCTTGACATAGCAAAATTGTGCTTTCGCCTTTTGGATAATTCCAGCACTTTAGTGTTACAATTCCTGTTCTAATATGTGTCAGCAATACAAGTGATGGATCTATGCACTAGAGAGATGAAAAATGAACAGAAAACATTCCTAAAGTGGGAGCATGCAGTTTCCTCAGCCAATTTGCTTACACCAGCAGATGTTTTCAGTATTGCCTGTCAAAGGGAAGCAGAATTTTCCAGTGTTATATCTGGTGGATATTGTACATAATGCCGCTTTGCAGAGATGCAAGCAGAAGATATTAGACCTAATTTTGCTTGACAAAAGGCAATGTTGCTTATATGTAGAAGCTACTTTATTACCTACAGAGGCTATAGTGACCATGCTTAATTATTAAAAAGGAAAGTAAGACATGAGACTTAGGCAAATTAGAAGATTTGGTTTATATGCAAAAATTGTCTTTGATTAGTGTTGAAATGAAAGGTTTAAATTATAATGTAATGATGCTAATACAATATAAGTGCTGATACAAATTTGCTAGAGGTAATTTAGCTAGCTCATAGGAATTATACTTACTATCCTACTGAATGCACTTAGGTGATGCTTTAGAAATTAAAATGTAGAATGGAGAAAATGAAGTGCAAAAGACATATTAAAGGTCTTGTTCTTTGGATCTTTCCTCAGTGATGTTTTTTAGTCTGCATCATGGAGTTCTATCAAGTCATTATCAGATACAAAAGGTGAGTTGCTGACTTGATTTTAAAGCATATCAACTTCATCTTGTTTCCTCTTTACATAAGCCTTTGACTTTCTGTAATAACTTTAGTGTCACAAAATAACCTCACAAAGTTTGAGCATCTCAATCAAATGTGATGGGACTCAGTCCCATTCTTGTCCTGTGGACGGGTACTTGTGATTGTAGCAAGAAAAAAAAATTACATTGGTCAACACTGAGAAATACAAAACATTAGTTTGTCAGTCAGACATACAATTTACACTGATAAGAGCTTTCCTTAGCCCAGCACTGATGTTCTGATCCTAGGGAAATCAGTTGAGCTCATGAGAGATTCCTGCGGCAGCAGTGGTTGTCTGCTGCATGCGAGGGTGTCACGGGAACAAAGAACAAAATCTGTGTGACAGAAGCCATGGGATTTCATCTGAACTGGAAATCTACTGACAGCCTGCCTGACTGTTTTGCCTTTTGTCTCTCAGCCAGGCAAGATGTTGTTCAAACCAGTCTAGCATGTGGAAAGCAAGAGCGGGGATAAGTGTGCTAGGCAAACACAGCCTTCACCTGGGAATCCAGGATCAGCCTTGTTGCCAGCAGAGTACAGCACGACACCATGGGAAAGGGATGGTTACTGAAGATGTCACCAGCAGGGGAGACTACACAGACCTCTCCCCTGGAACCATTTAATCTGCCTGGAGATATGGCTTTTACGGTGTTGCAACACAGATTCAAAACCTGAGGGAGCTGAGTGGGCAGATGTTATGGCCAATGTTCACACTTGAGAGTGGCTTTTGCTCTGCAGCCATGAAAGTGTGTTAGCTGAGCTTACAAGATGCCTGAGTAGAGAGGGGAAGACTGTGTATAGACTGTATTAACACTTAGTCCCCTTGTGGCTCCTCCTTGTCCTAGAATTAGCTATACCAAAGCTTCATGTACCTGGACCTGTGAAGAGCCAAGAAAAGCTAATTGTGGCACGGACAGTGAGTCCTGTTGCAGCTAGCTAGGGCTAGAAAGAGTACATTTTCATTTAGTCATTCTCTTTAATGAGAAATAGAATATGAGCTAATGCAGGAGATCCTCAGCAAGAAAAAGCTTTATTACATATAAAAACTTCTCTACTTTCCACCCAGTCTATTATGTGAAAAATGAGTCATATTTTTGAATGTGGCTGAAAAGAAAAGTTGTGACTGAGGGACTGTGAGTACAAAAGGAAGCAGATGGATGGGTGCTAGAATATGCTGAACAAACAGCTGACTTCATTTTGTTTATTCTCTTCTGAAATGATCAGTCCTTGGGTGTTGAGAAAGTTACGTAAAAGTAAAACCATTGAGCTAATTCTTCTCTGGTGGCATGCTCTGTGTTTGCAGAGAATTACAGTGCTGGTCTTGTAGCAACAGCAATAAAGTGGAAGAAACATTCTGCCAAACAAAACTGAATAAAATTGTGTATTTCTCTTTAGTTTCTTCTTCCAGCAAAAGACCAGTCAGCCTTTGCCCAGCTTCTCCACATTGTACTGAGGACTCGGAAAGCAAAACATGTGGTAATTTAGTCATCACTGTAAAACCCTGTGCAAGATTGACTGACCTTCACCCGTTTCTGTAGCCAGCCCATGTTAGAGCTGCCTAGACTGGTCCCCAGTGCTACTTGAACTGGTGAACAAAGTCACCTGATGACAACTAACCACAAAGATTGGTGCTGATAATGGAAATTATCTAACTTTCCCAACTAATTTTAAATTAGTTGTTTTGTTATTCACAAGCAGTGCCCACTTGTAGCCAGCACAAATTAAGTTTTTTTTTTCTCAGACTCTTATTGTGACTTTGATCATTAAATCACCAAAACCTGAAGTTTCCTAAACTTACCCTGGTAAACTTCAATAAACAAAGCTTGAGGGAGTGAAAGATTGGATATCTGGGATCTTAAATTTATGTCCCTTCCAGGACATGATGGAGTAACCAGAAGATACAGAGGAGAATACAGTCTGGAGAGTTGGAGATTCCCTGTCTGAAAAAAAGATAAGAGGGATAAAAGAGCATGTGGACTCATTAGCATCAGGAGTGCGAGATCATGTCACAAAAACACATACCCTGTGACAAAGATGTGCTTAAATGAATTCTCATTTTTATCTGGTGGACACCAGTTACAAACTAATTATGAAAGAAATATGTAATCCTAGCAATTTTCATGGCGAGAAGTTTCATTTATAAATGGACATTTTTTCAGTGTATTTATGGCCCATCACAGACACATGGATATTTTCCTGAAATTCCAAGTGGAAAAAAAAGGGACAAAAGATCTTGTTATGATTTCTTTCAAAATCATATCTATAGATAACTTTATATGGCATTATAAAATGCAGTTTAAAAAACATCAAACCGCACACAATAAACCATTTCCCAAAGTCTGTAGAATAGAAAATATATCTACTGACATCTATTCCCATCTGAGTTTTATCTGAAGGAACATCAGTCTAAAATCCAGACTGAGGACAAAAATTTAAACTTGCTTTATGTTGGCAGCAGCCAATGCCTGAAGGAAGAATTTCCCACATGCCCCAGGGAGAGGGACCTCTGGCAGGCGGGACCCATCATCCTCAGATTAAAAGATTGGGGGACTTATGTCCCATGTTGTACAGAGAGGGACATTGTGGTCTCTCATAAAGTTTTTGGTGATTATCATTAATGAGTACATTGATATGAAAGTGGACTTGGTGGTGGTGGGTTATGTGGAAGGACTTGCAAGTTGTGTCTTATAGTGGTGTTTGGCCATTGGATAGAAGAAGCAGAGCACCTACATCTGGTCATTCTGATTTTAGAATGTTGTGGTTGGATTTTATCCAGCTCTTGGGTCAGGGATATTGTGAGAAAAAGAGAAAAAAAAGGCTGTTTTGCTTTGAGTTTCTATATTTGTGAGGAAGGAGAGTTCAGCAGAATTCTCAGGATTCACAGAACATTTAATATGTGGTAAACAGAGACCAAAACACAGCACTGTGTGCATGCATGCATACATGTGCCAACATATACAAATAACAACTTTTGGGAGACCAAATCTTAAGACAGAGGTAACTAGATTCGTTGCCAAATCCTTCAAATTCTGCACTTTCATTATCCCGCTGGTTTGCAATCCTGCGATGTCTACTATGCAAACCAGAAATAATAACACAAGCAGAAAGTGACTTCAGCACCATGGTGATTGGTAGAAATGGCTGCAGAAAGGTTTTGAGAGGTACATTACATGGAAAAAACAGAATATACCTGACATGCTGAGAAGCTTGCACATGTTAGATCTGAAATGCTTTTAGCTAGCTGGAGAAAAAAAGAAAAAAAGAGTTGTTTTTTTTACAGTCACAGTTTCTGAGTCTGTCTGTCTTAGGTTTTAAGCCAAAAAGACACTATTCTTTCCAGTGACTTCAATGGGTTTTAGATGAAGGCCTTAGAAGGTGTTTGGTGTTTTGTCCTGCTCCAGTTCAGTCTTTTCAAAATCAAGAATTGGATCGATTATTCTCTGGGAAGAGCATTAATGCTCCCAGCTGCCATCAGCTCCACAGCTTTTGGAGACAATTTTTCCCAAGGCCCACAGCCACCTTTGAAGGAGCTGGCAAAAACATTACCAGTTTTAGTGCTTCATAGTTTAAAAAGAACAGTTTATTTTACTTAAAGACAGCATTAGATGTCTTTTTTCCATTCCAGCTATATATTAATGCTCCTCCACTCTCAACAGTATTTTAATGAGGAACTGCAAACAAATAAGAAAGGACCACAGGCAATTAAAAAAGATGTCATTACTAATGTTGCAAGAGAAACAGCTTGAAAACCGTCTGTGTTTTTCCTTTCTGTAGAATTCCTTTTAAAATTGCCCCTGCTTCTTCCCCTTTCTTCATGCAGCTGTCACTTTTGTCTTCCCATCCATCCAGCCTTATGGCTGACAGCAGATGAGCTACAAATATTGGATGCTGTTTTTTTCTGGATTGCACAGAAAATGAATGTAGGCTTGTAATTTTGGTCTCTGGAAATAGATATGTGTTAGTAGGCTAAGCTGCCGTGTTGAAGTCATGCAGCGCTAAAATCTTCAATGGAGGTAATCCCTTCTGGTTTTTTGACAGATCCATTTTTACCAAGAATATTTTGTCATGGAAAAAAAGTGAAACTCTGCCACTAGAATTTTGTGCCTCCAGACAGCAAAACATTGACTGAACAACTGGAAAAATATGCAGGCTCCTTCACCTGGGTTGCCTGGGAGACCTGGTATCTCACCCAGCTCTCCTGGTGCTGGGGATTGCCGTGTCTCCCACGCGCAGTCCTTGTGTCTGCGGGAGGCCGAGATGCTGGAGCTGCTGCACAAGGCAGTCCATGCTCTGTGAGCTGATGAGCTTTCAGGACCCTGCTGGTCTTTGTGTATCCAGCAAGACCCACAGGTTTCAGGTGCTCTCAGCACCTCTGCTGAGGTGTGAATCAGGTGACAACTGCCCAGTGAGACTGCAGTGCCGGAGGGATGCATCAGAAAAGGGGGTAGGGATGACCATTCTAAGACAGCACCTCACCTGACTTTAGGCTGGCTGGAGGGGGAGGCCTGGCCTATGGAGCACATGATGGCATGATGTGTATTTGGGATGTCCAAGGTGTCCTATAGAGGGAGTGTGGTGCACAGGCTCCTTGACTGGCACCCCCAGCAGATAGTGCTCAGCCCACAAGGACACTTGAACTAGCCCATAGAAAACTTTGAAAAGGTGAAGGAGAATCCAGATTTTTGCTTCTACTTAGCCTGGAGTACTTATTTCAGACCCAAGATCTAGCTTTTTCACACATTTGGGGCCCTTCCCTGTGGGCAGCACCCCTGTGCAGGACTGGAGGGCATGTATTGTTATGAGCAAGGGGAAGGAATAGGATGAGTAAGCCCCTCCTGCGTTTCTGTCTTG
Organism: Vidua macroura; assembly: GCF_024509145.1. NCBI lineage: Eukaryota > Metazoa > Chordata > Aves > Passeriformes > Viduidae > Vidua > Vidua macroura. The sequence goes on along the minus strand of NC_071572.1, from coordinate 99,656,620 downwards.
AAACTGGGCTGTTGTGGAGCCAGAAATGCAAAAAGAAACAGAGACAGAGGCATGATGGAGACTGCAGCCCGGAGGGGTGGTTTGCACTCTGCTGTGTCCTCAAACATCTATGCGTTTTAGGGACTCAAAATTCAGAAATGGTCTAGGCTCCTAACTGTTAGATATGTGATATGCACGCAGCATCTTGTGATGAAAGTCTTTGATTCTTCATGATATTCTGAGATGTCTTCTCCAGAATTACTGAAGTTTTTATTAGTAAGAAATGTAATAAACTCCCCTCGGAAGCTGAGTCATACAGCGAATGTTTCTAAAAAATTCCAAGCAGTCACTCCGGATCTAGCTCATCAGGTGCAGGGTGAGTTGGCAGCCAACCTCATTTATTCAAAGCCAGGCTTAAAGCAAAACATAGAGTTACTTTATAAAAGGGAGGAAGCAGTACTCTCCAGAAAGCAGGGTGTTTAAGAAGGTAAAATGCCTGGGAAATTACCCAGGCAATGAAGATAGTCATATCACATGATGAAAAAGTTGTTCTCAAAATATCTCAGGAAAATAAAATGTGATCAATGTCTTAACTTTTCTGCATGTTTCAGCCTCTGATTCTGTATCTGAGAACAGCCTGCTTATCAGTCCCAAAATGATTATCGCCACAAGCCTTGTGATGGGGATGTCATCAGCCTGCTACTGCAATGCCTAAATTAGTCTCTGCCAGTTGCAGAAAAGATGCAGTCTGAGTTACTGGGGCACTGCCCAAATGAAGACTGAGGCCAGAGCTGCCTTTTGGCAGTGGTCTCGCTGGCTGATGTGGCCTCAGTCCCTGATGCATGTCTTGTCTCTTTCCCAAAGGACTCTGTCCACAAAGATGCTGACAGGATCATTTCCACCCTGCGTCCATGTGACCTGGGTAAGAAGATACATCCTGTTCCAGGTGTCTACAGTACCTGCCTCAACGACTCTGTGGGGTTAGGGAGCACCCAGGAGTCACTCTGCAGGCAGACCTTGGCAGACAGGGAAACAGCTGGGACAGCAACCAAAGCAGCCAGCACAACCACAACTGGAAGAGGACACTTATCCATGGGCTTAGGTGCCACAAGAGTTGGCAAACAGTGGTTTCAAGAGGGTCCTAATTCTTTGTCATGCTGCACCTTGAAAATCCACTTCATGTGGATCTCTATTGGGAAGCTTTTTAAGTTGACTTTGCTCTCTCACCTCAAATGAAGGCAAGTATTAAAAACCACTTTTTGTGGCCACCTTGGAGACCAAAAGAGTTAGTCTTGTTCTTAGCTAAGCTAGTTTTCTATGTCCTTTTTCAGCCCCGTGCTAAAACAGAGGACCCACAGAGCTGTTTGTGAGTATAGGGATTTGTGAGCTCTGGTGACACAAGTCTTTGCAACCACTGCACATTGCCACCATGATCCCACATGAGGAGCACACCCAAAGGACTATTTTGGCTGTTCTCAAGTTGACATGTACAAATGGTAAATAGAGGAGAAATTACAGTCCTTATACAAAGCACTTTGGGGTATAGATAACTACAAGTGTGGGTGGCAAGAATGTTGGGTTTTTTTGGAGACTCTTCATCTGCTGTGCTAAGCAGCCATTTGTGGACTCCTGACCTGCTGCCAATATGAAATACAGCACAGCAACCAGAAAGCACTTGGATATGTCTGGTCCACCTGCACGTGCTGACAGCACATACAAGAACAGAAATAATCAAGCTCTTACATCTCCAGTGTGTATAAAAACCTATTTTACAACAGCAGTGGGCTCAAAGCACCAATCTGTGCAGTCAGCATTGCTCCACTAAGAAGTGGTGAAGCTAAAGAGGGGGTAAAGCATTCACTGCAGCCATTTGCTCATGGCCTAACAGAGCTCTATCTGTTCCTGTAAAAATTCAAGGAAAATTAGCCCCCCAGCTTGTTAACTCAGCCTTGAATTACGCATTGAATGAGATTATGCACCAAGTCCCAGAAGCCTGTTAACGATTTTGTTATTTATATGTTTTCTGGGAAGTAAACAAAACCAAATATCCTCTCTCTAATTCCAAGAACATCTTTCATGATTCATGGGAAGATTATTTGGGCATCTCACTAATATTTTGAGCAACTCTGACTAATGAAAGCACATATATAGAAGTGTGGGCCCAAACACAGAAATTCAGAACGCTTCGCAACAAACCATGTAGCTGTAAAACCTCTTTCATTGAATGAAAATAATTAAAGACTGCCCTGTGATTGCTAGCACCACTCCTTGAGCTGACAACATTTCTCTTTTAAGAATATGTAAGAAATTTTAATCAGGATTTACTTCCCTTTACCCTGTTTGTGGTTCTTCTTTGGCTTCTGCATTAGTAGCACTCGGGTTTTGCATCAAGTTTTTGTGGGTTTCTTTTCCATTAAAAATCCTGAAGTCTGTGAGCAACAGCAAGCAGAAGGAGGAAATACTGAACACACCAGAAGGCCCATGAGCTGAGGTAAGACAAGGTGTGTTTACTTTCTCTGCTGTAGATGAAATGGTTGCAATGATTAAAATACAACGTACTTTTCTTTCTCATTATTTGCAGTTAAGGTATTTCTTGCCAGAAACAGTGATAGTTGACCATAATTCTCTATGACAAAACTGGTGTTGAGAAATTTTTTTGGCAGAAAAAAAGGGTAGATTTATGTAACTAGGGTTGTTTGCCAGATGGAAGATAACAATGAAGTTGTGGATCTGATTAAGTGAGCCTTGTTTTTTAAGTAGATAAAAACCACGTAGTTGGCTTATGGTGAACTTTAAAAATAAAAGGTGTTAAATGTCAGATTCTCGGGTTTTTTTATTATTCTGCATTTAGAAAGGTGAGTAATATGCCATGTTTTGATGAACTTAGTGTTGATTCGAAATATTTCAATATTTTTCATTTATTCTTGGTAATGCTGCTCCTGAAACACAAAGTGAATATTAGCAAGAAAGCCAGTGGGAACTTTAAAAAAACATGAGAACTTCTGTTTTTCTTGGAAGTGCAATAGCAAATGCAAATTATCTCCTCTATAGCAGCAATATTATAATTGCCTTCCTATTTGGAAAATAAAAAACAGAATCAGGTGTCTGGGGTTCTCTTTAGACAAAAGGTTACTGTGATAGATGCAAAGATCATACAAGAGGTTCTAACTGCTCCTCACTTTACATAGCAAAGTAGTATATTTTGATGGAACAGCCTGATTTCCCTATTTAACTTTGCTTATGGAGAACATCTTATTAAAATGAAGTTGTTTTGTCATTCTTCATGTTATATTGAATGCGGTATTTTAGAGCAGCAGATCTCAGATCAACAGTTTGGAAATGGAGAGTTTATTTACACCTTTAGAGACAGTGGTGGTTTCATATTTAGCCCTTCAGCAGCAGCACCCCTCCACCACACATATTCAAAAGGACTGTGTCCTTCTGTCCAGGCATGGCACAGAAATCTATCCCATTCTCTGCTGAGATGCCATGTGACTTGATTGACTGCCCTATGTAAGAACAGGGGTAGTCCAGGGCTGCTGACTACTTTACTTGCCTCTCTCTGCATGTCCTCAAGCTCTATAATCTCTGTTCTCAGTGTACAGACAAGCACTGTCCACTATGGCAATGCATCAATATTTTATACAAGGTGATACCCTACTTGATGGTGCCCCTCATTTTGCTCACAGTTTTGGTTCTTCTGCTGTTGTAGCCAATGCAGAACTGACTTCAGCAAATGGTCAATGATGCCAGTGCCATGTGTCCCTTCCTGAATGCAACAGCCAGTTTAAATTAATATAATTAAGCACAATTTAGATTATTTTTCCCCAGTATGCATCACCTTACATTAAAATATACTAATTCTCATCTGCCACCCTTCCAGCATGGCATCTGCCAGTGTGGAGAACTGTCATCTCCAGACTGTTGTTAGAGACACTGGATAAATCTAATATGAGTGCCAAACCCTAGAGGACTCCATTGCTTATTTATTGAGCCCTCACTTTGCTTCCTACACTTCAGCCAGCTTTCAGCCCACAAAAAAATGTGCCTTCCAGCTCTCTGGAAACTTAGGTACTTAAGAAACATTTGTTGCAGAGCTATGTTGAAGGCTTTGACAAATGCAACTCTAAATACACACATATCATAGAATCATAGAATGGTTTGGGTGGGAAGGGATCTTAGAGATCATCTCATTTGAAGCCTCCTGCCATGGGCAAGGACACCTTCCACTAGACCAGGTTGCTTAAAGCCCCATCCAACTTGGCCTTGATCACTGCCAGGGATTTCATTCCCCCTTGTCCTATCACCACATGCCCTTGTGGAAAATCTCTCTGAAGCTCTGTTGTAGGGCCCCTTTAGGTACTGGAATGTGCTTTAAGGTCTTTCTGGGGTCTTCTCTTCTCCAGGATGAACAGCCCCATTTCTCTCAGCCTGTCTTCACAGAAGATGTGCTCCAGCCCTCTGGCCATCTTCATGGTTCTGCTCTGGGCCATCTCCATCATGTTCTTATGTCAGGGTTTCAGAGCTGAATGCAGTGCTCAGGTGGGGTCTCACAAGAGTGAAGTAGAGGGGAAATCTCCTCCCTCAGCCAGATATATGTACATCTATATCTATATCTATATCTATATCTATATCTATATCTATGTCTATGTCTATGTCTATATCTATGTCTATGTCTGTATCTGTATCTATAGCTATATCTGTACGTATGTATAAAATGACCACTGGGTCCCCTTCATCCATTGTCATCACAGCCCTTCAGTGGGTAAGCCAAACAGGATCTCCCATTTCAGAAGACATAATGACTTTTTCTCAGCAGACTGGCATTTCAATGAGCTCAGTGCCTTCATTCTTCATTACAGATGCCCCCAAAATGTCCCAGAGGAGGAAATTGGTCCTAGTGGTCAGTAGCTCCCAGGACTGATAACGAGCTCACAGCTTTGAGCAGCCTTATCAAGCCTTTCTGGTAAATGAGAACTGCACTGATGACACATCAGTGCCCTGGCACAGTGCCTGATTGCAATGGTGGGTTACGTGGCTTGGCCAGCAGTCTCATGGTTGAGATCCTTTGGGATACTGATATGAGTGCCATCTGGTCTCAATTACTTTTTGGACTCTCACTTATCTAGTTGGTTTAATACTTCCTGTCCACATCTGTTGAGTGGAGCTGGCTCCTCTGTCCTTTTTACTGCACCAGCTCTGAAAATATCCCAGCATCTTTGGTAGGGAAAAGTGAATTCCCTGAGTATTCCTGCTATGACTTTGTTCCTAAGAGATCTTTTGCCACCAAACTCCCCTGCTAGTTCCCAAGTGGTTCTTTTTCATCTTTCAGTAGGTTTACAAAACTTACTGTCAACCTAGAACATCCTTTACTAGAAGCTCTTCACTATTTTTTTTCTTTAATGCTCCTGGTTTCCTCTCCGTATTTGATCTGTCATGATACAGACCTTCCTGTTCTCCCCATATTGACAAGACTTCTGCTTTCCAAATGGAGATCTTTTCCTTAGAGTAATCTTGGTAACTATTTTACTGATAGACATTGGGCTCAATATTTCTAAAAATGCATATTTCTTTTGGAATGTAGGCTTGTTGAATTTTCTGTTTGTTTTCAAAAACAGCCCCCAAATTTATGTAGGCTTCTTCCTTCTGGGACTGCTTCTCTGTCCCACAGTGCTGCTGAGCCCAGCTCTACTGTGATTAACAGTACAGACCTACCTCCACCAAAACCTGCGCAGCACTAAAGATCAGATGACATCTTGTAGAGGTAGAATACCAAGGTAGAATGGCATCTTGTGTTGTGGATTTTTTTGCAGGACTAATTGTTCTAGGAATCAGGAAGTTGTTGCTTATGGAGATAATGTCTCATCCTGCTGCGGCATTGCATCTTTATAATGACACTCCAAACCTCCTCCCATTGCTACCTGCTTTCTGTCTTCCTATCCTCACTTAATGTGCTCTGGCAACTGTCATAACATGGTAAGGAGCTCAGTAGTGCATTCCTAGTAGTATATTTGTATTATTAGAGTCTGCCTACAAGAACACTGTTGTGATTCTCTTTAGCCACAATATTTTTACAGTGTTGTGAGTTATGTAGTCCCTCCTGCACAGTGCCACTCCTCCACCCGAGCATCCTACAGTATCATTACCATAAAGCTGGTAGCATGGCAACACAGGCTCCTATTGATTATCATTTCTCCTGCAGATCTCTGAGCTTTCCTTTGCACCAGGATTTTGGTCTCATGCCAAGCCTGATGGGTGCTCTGTCTCTTTTTCAGGTTTGAGATCAGTGCAGAATTACATGTAAGATTTGGTTTTGTTCAGACATTCAAGATAGCATGTACCAGTCTATTGGATTTGTGGGCAGTTGGATCCTGAGCTTAAAGTATGAGAGGTTTGGGACATTTTTATTAGTTTAGTATCTCCTTCAATTAAACAAACCTCCTCGTACTTTTGCTCTATCACCCCCCTACCTGTCTTGCACACTCATCCATTTGTTAAGGATGTAAAATTTACCTTAGGCAAGGAATGTCTTTCTGCTATCATCTTACCTAAAATTGCACTCAAGCCAGGCTAAGATAAAAGGAAAAATATATATTCATAATAAATATGTATAATTTATAATATAGATGTTATTTGTAATGAAAGATAAATATTTCTTTATAAAATCCTTGCTAATCAAGCTGTAAATATTTCTAAAAGATTTCACAGAGATGAAGAAAAGATAAAAAACCCATCCAAACTCTACATCTAATCTACTCATGTAGCAATTATTTCAGAAAAGGCTCCCTTTTTCTTTCTCAGCTGATTTTCTCTTTCTCATGCCAGGGAGATCGTCAGAGCCTCAGGACATGTGTCAGCTGCTTCCATTTGATAGCTTCCATCAGTGAAACTCGTATATAGAAAAAAATCTCCTGTTACAGAATTTCTATCAGAGGAGTCTTGCAGTACCACTGAAGAGAGAATCCCATTTCAGTTTGTCCTTTTATCTAAGGTTTTTTTTTGTTTTGTTTGGGTTTTTTTTGTGGTTTTTTTTTTTTTTTTTTGGAGGGCTGTTAGATCTTACTGCAAATCTCCCTTCTTTTGGGAGACACAGAAAATTCCTATAGGTCCAGTCTCTCACCCTGACCCATCCTTTTCATTCCTGACCCAGGAGACTGTCTGGACACTTTTGCTGAAAATGAAGTTTATGGCCTGTCCTTAGATAGATCATTAATTCTGTATATCTAGTAGCCATCTCCTAACCTTTGCTGGCTAATAACAGTTCTTGGATTCAAGGAAGGCTAAAATTCTCCCCTTATCCTCTGTGGCTGGTTGAGGTAGTCCCACCCAAAATATATCTTTCACCTCACCTTCCTTTCCACATTGATCTGTGTGTCAAGACACAGCTAAGAGGAGCATCTACATATGAAAAGTGCATGGGTCATTGTTGGCCCTGTACTGAGTGCAGGCACCATGGTGCTTTAAGAGCTTTCAGTTGACTGGTCTCCAGTTTCTTTCTCTTGGACATTCCATAACAGCTTGAAACTTGTGTTGGAATAACTTGGAGATGAGTCTGAGAACTGATTTTCTTGCTAGGGCCAAGGATGATGAATTTTCTCAATTGCACCTGTACTATTCTACTTTTAGTCTCAGTCTAGCTGGAAAGAGAATTGAGGAGCATTTGTGCAGTTAGAGGACAAAACAGCTTAAATGGTGGTTGTTGGCTAGACACCCTCATATGAGGAGCCTGAGCTAAGTGCCTCAGACCCTGTGCTTGTAGTGCTCTTCCCAGGGTGCAGGGACCCAAGGGCTTTTCATCAACTGAATATTCATTGCCCCAGTCTCATCCTTCATCTGATAGCACTGGACACAAGCAATCACTCATAGTATTGAGCAGGGTGTGGAATTTGTCCACAGTCCAAGTTCTTCAACCTCATTTGACTCATCTACCTCACAGCTTTCACACACAACAAGAATGCTTCAACAAGTGGCAGATCCCTTTACTAATATTTTCTTGTGTTTGGGGTTTCTAAAGGCAAGGATGCTTGGACCCCAGGAAAACAGAGTCAGAAGGGCTCTTCCCTTTGGTGAACCTCAGGCTGTACTGTTTCCCTGAAAACTGGGGGAATCATATTCATTTGGAGAAAAGCTGGTCTTTGATCTCATACAGAAAATGTGTATATCAGACAGTTATTCCATAAAGAAAACCAAAACAATTAAATTTTGATTTAATAAGGGACCTTTGATTGCTAAAGATTTGTCTTGAAGAAGAATATGTTTTCCATCTCCTTCGTGAAGAAAGAGGATCTCCGACGAGGAGGAGATTAAGTTTAGGAGCTTGTGTTTAGTCAGTCCAGGGCTTTGCTGAGACCCAATATCCATGAAGTGCTCCTTGGGAGCCCAGCCTGGGGTTGTGCTTCCCACGCTTCCCATCCCAGTGGGGCTGGATGAAAAGATGCCTGCTGGGGCACATCTGTTTGCTATATTTAACGGACTCGGACAGACTCTGAGACACAACCCTGGAGGTACCATAGCCTGCTCTGAACATAGCTCAGCCTCCCACACCATGGCTTCAGTTTGCAAATTAGCTCCCATTTACAGCACGCTGGGTAGCTGGGTGTTTGAAGTACCCAAATGTAAAGCCAAATTTACCCCCAAGGAGGCTCCACCTGTACAAATAAATTAGTTTCAAATTGTGAAGCCAGTGAGGTTCAGAATAAGAGATAGGATGCAGTTGTGTACCATGGGCATGTTATCACTCTCACTGGGGCAAATTAAAAGCTTCTTTTCCATGCATCTGGAAATGCCATGTAGTTGTGGTTTTCAGGCTAAACATTTCCGTGCCCCATCTTTAGAATATATTGGTAGATATAAAGAGGGAATTACTCCCACTGTCAAACAAGAAACAATACTGACACCTTCCTTTGAAAATACTACTAGCTGCAGGACAGCTGAGATAAGAAATCAAGAGTTCAGAAAATAAATAGACATTAATGAGAAAAAAAATATTATTTAGAGTGTATTAGTGGTGGGTGATTTTGATTTTATTTGATTGAGTTATAGCCTCACAGGAGGAAAAATGCCTCTCTTTGTGAGCACAACCCATTTTCTCAGAGGCCATTTTCATTAGGGCTGCAAATGTGGGCTGCCCTGGAAGCTGCAGTGTGTGTGGATGACTGTCTGGTGCAGAACAGCTGAGCACAAAAGAGGTTAAGGGAGTGGCACGTGGAGCAAAGGCCTCACAAAAAGAGACATAGAAAGCCACCAGAAGCTAACAAGAAAGAAGAAATACAGTTCATGGAGGAGGGAGTTAAAAAATGAACTGTGCACAATTAGCACAGTGTTTGCACAGTGTTTAAGGTCAAAATGTCCTTAATTTTTACATGTATCAAAATACGTCTGGTATTGCACAGGAAATACTGCCAAAAACATACCAGAAGAATTTCCCTGGTTCCAAAAGGCAGATTCAGTTCTTTTGGCTTTCATTCCTAATTTGAAATGCAGGCCTAGCAGTGGACAGTGATTTCTTTTCTGATCAGGTTTTGATGTTTCCATGGTAGGTGACTGGGAACTCAAAACTTCCCTGCCACAAAATGGCTGACAGCAAGTTGGCTTGTTTTGCACAGCAAAGATCAGAGACTTGTCATTAAAACACACACACAGCACCTCTAAAAGCAGCGCTTTTACAGGCTGAGAACACAACCAGCTGCTGTAGTACTGAAACTCATTAGAGCTTACTTGGGGCTTTGTGTCTTGAGATGTGTATTTACTGGGACATCACAAGTAATTACTCATTAATGAACCCTTACTTCCCACTGTCATCTGCATCTTGCAATTCCCACCCTCAGTGAAACAGTCCCAAATAGCCAAACTCCCTGCCCAGCCTATAACCCAGCACTCACACCACTTCTTTTCCCTTTAGCAGAAAAATGGAGACACTGGCTCAGACTATGAACATTTCCAAGGTGGCAGAAGATGGCAGCTTCACTAACAGCTTCTCCAACTGTACAACTGACAGCTTCAAACAAGTAATTTATCCCATTGTGTATCTCTTTATCTTCTTCCCTGGTGCTGTTGGAAACAGCCTCTCTATTTATATTTTCTTCCAGACTTCTCAAAGGACCTCGGTAAACATTTACATGCAGAACTTGGCTATTTCAGACCTCATGTTTGTGGTCACTTTGCCCTTTCGGGCCTCATATTTCCTCTTGGGATCACGTTGGATATTTGGTGACATCCTCTGCAGGATCATGACTTACACCTTGTACATGAATATGTACTGCAGCATTTATTTCCTCACTGTGCTCAGCGTGGTTCGTTTCGTAGCCATTGTCCACCCATTCAAACACGGACAAGTGACCAACACGAAGTGTGCCAGGATTACCTGTGTGGCCATATGGATCTTCGTGCTGGCAGCTGCCAGCCCTCTGTTAAACAAGGGAATCGCTGGCTACATCAACCCAGACAAATGCTTGGACCTCCACCCCTCCAGCACGCACAGGCTCCTCATGATGAACAGCTTTGTCCTCGTCGTGGGCTTCATTCTGCCGTTCTTCACAATTTTGTTCTGCTATGTCTTTGCCATCAGAGCGCTGCTCAAGTCCAGGGCTCAGCAGAGCAGGAGGACAATCTGTCACAGGAAGGCACTGTTAACCATTGTCATCACTCTCGTCCTCTCCCTCATCTGTTTCCTGCCGTACCACATCCTGCGAACTGTCCACCTGCTGTACAGCAGCTGCAGCCAGGCCAGCCTGCACAAGGCACTGGTGGTCACTCTCTGCCTCGCTGCCATGAACAGCTGCCTCGACCCCTTCCTCTATTACTTTGCTGCTGAAAATTTCAAAGCAAAAATCAGAAGTTTGTGCTGCAGATAGCTGGTGCAGAATTGCAAAACAATATATATATACAGTCCTGATGGGATTTCTAGACTAGGCTCATACTATTCAATGACAGAGGCTGTGTGCTGTCCTGCTGGCCTGCAGCTCTGCTGCTCACTGTCAGGCATCTCTGGAGCAGAAGGCTCTGGGACAGAGCTCTTTGTGGGTGACCAAAACTGAGTCCAGATGATCTGTGGACACGTGGCTGGGTGTGATCCCTGGTTGTCTTCTGTTTAGCAGGGTAGAGATACCTCTGTTGTTCACCCTCCCCAGGACAAGGCATTGAAAGGTATCCATCTTGCTACTGGAGTCCCATTATTTAATTTCACAATACTGAGCGACTTGAAAGGAAAATTGCTCACCTGACCACTTCAGTGTCTGTGCCTGAACCTCTCAGCGCTCCATTTCCCTGCTTGTGCAGGGGTTCAGAGACTGTGATTCCCTACATTCACAGTACCCTGCCAGTTCCCCTTGCAAACACTGTCAAAGGGGTTGCACATTAAAGAAATATAAAGCATCACTGATGCTTTCTACTGAGGCTGACTTAAAAAGCAGGAAGAGAGGCAAACAGGACCCAGAACTGGCTCAGGCTGCTCAGATGTCACTAACATTTCTAAATTTTCCACTCTGAGCCAGCCACCAAAGGTATTCTGCTTAACATTTCATGGGTTGTCAAGGGAGAGAATGATTTCAAGCAAGTGGCATCGTCCTGGAGTGTTGTGAGTAAGATGACTGCTGGCAGTGAGGGCAGGACGCGGGTGCCCAGAGCACTGGGCTGCATCCTGCAGCTCTTCATGTGGTGTCAATTCCTTCAAGGTCATTGTAACACTTTGTTTTTATGCCCAGTGTTGCCAGTGCTTTTCACAAAGCTGAGGCTAAGCAGTTCCATTCCCATGCAGGGATCCAAAGACAAACTTTTAAAATTATTTTGGTCCAAAAAGGTTGCTAGGGAGTGGTTTCCTCTGCACAGGTAAATCTGCCAAAGGCATTCCCAATCGTTCATCTTCAGTCTCGTCTGAGGAGGAAAATGATCCCTGTTTTTCATAGGATTAACTTCCTTTTGGTTTGAATTTCCTACATCAAACATGAAAGAATGCAACAGGGAAGCACTAACCCAGGTACAGGAAGAAAGATGGGCAACAGAGACCGTGGAGGAGAGCTTTTTTTAGAAAGCAATGGGAATCTACTCCTCTGTGTACTTTGGAAAATTTCATCAAATGGCTGTCTGTATTTGTAAGTCTCTGAATATTTTCTAAAATATGTTTTCTAAAAATTAGACCTAAGTGAAAACAGGCTCCAAACTCTGTTAGACCACATTTAGATTTTGGGTTTAATTACCTCATCTTTTACTAAAAACAGACGAGAAGTTTAATCATATTTTCCAAGAAAGCAGCTGGGCTTATATGAAAATTAACAAAAATGCTGAAAGCCTTCCTCACCGTGAAATTCAACCAAAGGAAGATTTCTCTCTGTGAAGATACTTCTCAATGCTCTGAAGTTTTTATGGAGAAAGAACTCCATAAACGGAATGTTATTTCTCCCAAACAAAAATAACAGCAGCAAGCTATTTTTAGCTCTGTCTGAAATATGCAGAAAACAAATAATTGCTGGTCAGGTGGAAAAGTACTTGGCAAATTACAGGAAAAGGCATATTTTTTCTTGGCTATCTAAGGGTTATGTTTAATCTGTTTCAGTCACTTCATGCTGCCTTTGATGCAAGCACAGAGTTTTATCAGAAGTCTTCACTAAAGTTCATTTTCCAAATCCTTATTTCAATAATGCAGCAGCATACCGGAGGGCTGACCTAATGATGCCATGTGAACTCCTTGATCCCATGCTGTTGATGAAAAAGGGAATAATAGCAGTGGTTTGAAATGGGAATATGATTGAGATGGTAACAGTGCAGATATAGCAGGTACATAATTGGAAGGAAGGGACAAACTCTTCTGTGGTTTTCACCAAGGAGGAAACCTGAACAGCTACAAGTGACAAGCTGAAGCCTCTCATGAGACACCACCCACTTCAAATACTGCAAGAGAATGCAGAAAATTAGCCACAGTCTAATCTCACCTACATGCTTCTGTCTGTATCTGTCCAGTGCACCCAATTATCAGATAATTTCGCATTTAGAGGATATATGTATCTCACTTATGAGGTCACTTTTTTTTTATTGACCACCCTACCACTTTGTTGGCAATTGAATTATCTGTCAGAACTGTTTTAATAAACTAGATTTACCTGTGGCTGAAGAAATGTTTTTTATTGATCGCACAGCTAACAAGGGATCTCCTCTGAGTGCAGGGGAGAAGGAACAAGAAACAGATACTGAGTTTCTGTAAGTGGGCCATCATTTCACAAGACTGAAATGTCCTTGGAGGTGTGAGAACATCCTGCTGCCTTATTCACATTACCGACAAAATAGGGGGGGACATGAGTCAAAATCTGAGGTGCAGATAAAGTAATAGAATTTTTAAATTATGACTTAGTTACAAAAGGATTCTAGACCATCCTTGTTAGGGATTGTCTCATGAAGTTTCAACAACACTTGTATAACATGCCACATTCCCATTTACTGCCTTTTCTCCATTTACTGCTCTTGCATGTCTCTACTCATGGAGCTCAAGATTTGGGTTCTTCACTGTGGAAGTATCATAGTAAAAAATGGAGTTAAAAAAGCACCAACATATCTATTCTAAAAAAATAAAGCTCCTGACAGTTAAATTGCTAGCAATACCGCTAGGTCCCTCAAGGGACCACATTCCCCTTAAAAAGTACTTTGATATGTTTCCTCAAATTTCTAAGAGGCAAAATCTAAGAATAGCTGTGTGCATAGAAAGTTACTGAAAATCCTTAGGCAACTGTGCTCTTTTAAGACATCTAAAGCAAGACTGTATACAGAGCTACCCACTCAACCAAGCTAGCAAGATCGATTCAGAGAAACCCACTGATAAAAGGAAGCTGCCAAACCAAAATACCCCCTCTCCTATGCCTCTCCTGATCTAGTACACCTTGCTGTTTCCACCCCTACAGTCTGTACCTCATTTAAGGACAGGGCTCACGTAAGTAAGGTAGCTATGGAGACAGTTCAACACATTGGCAGAGGATTTGTACCTGATCAAAAGAGAAGGGACAATGAGATGCTTGGCCATCAAGAATACCCTGACACCTGCCCACCTCCCTGTCCCCCTCTCCATTCAAAGAGATATATGACAACTTTCTTACTTTGAAAGTCCAATGAGCAGAGAACCAGAGGGAAAATATTGAGCTGAGCTGCTGAGCTATGGCTGACTCAGCTGCATTTTTTCTAGGGAACCAGGGTCACTTAGCAAAGAGAAATCAACAGTCAGGGCATGAATGCCAGAGACTTTCTCAGAAAGCTGCAAAAATCAAGGGACTTATGAAACCTCTATGAGGAATACTATATATAGTATTTCTATACTACATATATTTCCAGGAATTGGGAGGAGCTGCTGACTCCCCTGAAGATGAAAAAGCCTTGCAGAAATATCTTGACAAATTAGAGGGCTAGGCAATCACCAACTATATGAAGCTTAACAGAGACAAGTGCCGGATCCTGCACCTAGAGAGTGGAAAACCTGGATGTATGGACAGACTGGGGCATAAGAATCTGGAAGGCAGCACCTTGGGAAATCACCTGGGGGTTCTGATCAGTGGCAAGTTGAACACAAGTCAGCAGTGCCTTGGCAGCCAGGAGGGCAAACCCTGTCCTGCGGTGCATCAGGCACAGCATTGCCAGCTGGGCAAGGGAGGGGATTGTCCTGCTCTGCTCTGCTCTGCACTGGGGCAGCCTCACCTCAAGTGCTGGGGGCAGTTCTGGGTGCCACAATGTAAGGAAGACATGGAGCTCTTACAGAGTGTTCAAAGGAAGGTACAAATGTGGTGACAGGCCCTGGGAGGAAGTCATGTGAGGAGCAGCTGAGGTCACTTGGTCTGTTCAGCCTGGAGAAGACTGAGTAGAGACCTCACCGCAGTTACAGCTTCCTTGTGAGGGGAAGAGGAGGGGCAGGCACTGATCTCTTCTCTGGGGTGATCAGTGACAGGAACTAAGGGGATAGCAAGAGGCTGAGTCAGGAGAGGTTTAGGTTGGATATCAGGAAAAGATTCTTCACCCAGAGGATGGTTGGGCCATTGGAACAGGCTCCCCAGGGAAGTGGTCAGAGCAATAAGCTTGACAGCATTCAAGAAACATTTGGACAATGCTCTCAGGAACATGGTGTGACTCTTGGAGTGTCCTGTGCAGGGGCAGGAGCTGAACTTTGATGATACTTGTGGGTCCCTTCCAACTCAAGGTAATCTGTGATTCTGTGTTCTATGAATTGAAAGTCATGGCCAAATCTCCATTTCAGAAATTCATCTACTTTGAACTGCTGTATCAGGAAGGAGCCTCAGAAGTCACAAAGAACTATGCCTCTATTGGGAGTCTATGCTTAGATTGTGTCTCACAGCCAAAAACTTTCTTTGTGTTTCACACGCAGTACATTTCAAGATATTTAATTTCTGGCTTATAACAGGCATTATCATCACCATCATACAGTACTATAATATACTTGCCTTCAGAGTGCCATCCTGATTCCTTATTTCTTCAAGTAGTCAAGTAACAACAGGAAGAACAGCAAAAATTTGGGATTGCTGTTAAATGATGTTAGTGCCCTGGAGATGCCAGAGAATGGATCCAGGCTCTTCTTGGTGGTGCCAAGCAATAGGACAAGAGGCCGATGCACAGGAAATTCCATGTGAAAGAGGAATTTCACATGGATCACAAAGTTCTTCACAAAACGAGGAAGAACTTCTTTACTGTGTGAGTGACCATGCACTGGAACAGACTGCCTGTACAAGTCTTCTCATTAAAAATATTCAAAAAATGTTTGGATACAATCCTGAGTAACATGCTGCAGGTGAGCCTGCTTTAACAGGGGTATTGGATGGGATGGTCTCCAGAGGTGCCTTCCAACCCCGTCCATTCTGTGATTTATTAGTCTTGGATTTTATACTTTGCATCCAGTAATTAAAGACACCAGCAGGTTATTTAACCATAAGAAGTAAGAGAAGAAGTTCCTGCATATAAATGCAGGAACATACACAATCTCATATTTATTTATTTAATAATTTTTTTACATTTTAATGGCTTTATATATTTATGTACATGACCATAGATCTTAATTTGCAAAGTCAATGAATACGTATTTAGCAATCAGTATCAAAAGTCTCAAAACTAATGTGTTGTGTAACCCTATTCCATTAATATCTCAGTAATGGATTTTAAAAACAACATATTCAGGAGTAACTCTGCCCCATCATGAAATTGTAATGTAGATCTGAAGTATAAGAAAGCGAAACTTGTTCCCTAAGTGATATATCAAAAATTCATACCTGCTCTGATGAGCATTCTTCAATAGGGGAAAATTCAAACCCAAATACCTCTTGTACTACATCTTGCTAAATTTTGCTTGACATCCCTATTATGAGAAAATTTCTGCTTCCAATTTCATTGTGACTCTCCCTTTGGCCTAAGGTGACAGGTAAAACCTTTGACATGCTGTCTTTTTTAAGAAGTTGACAAGCTATCTATTTTTCACACTTGGGAAAACCATGTGGAAAAGATTTCAAAAATCTCTACTGACAGCTGTGAAATTAAGAACAGGTTTTTGGCCTGATGCTGGTATAGTAAAATAATGTTTCTTACCCTGTGGTGTGCAGGCTGGTGGGCTCCACAGATTCTTCTTAGACCACAGTGTGTAAGAAAAAACATCAAATCTGTTGTTAGTCAGACCAAATGTGCTATTGGAAGGTTCACACCTTCAGAGGACAGCAGAAAGCTGTCACAAAGCATCATTCTCAAACGTGGACATGTCCCTTCCCAAAATGCAAATGTCTGTGTTCTGTGTAAGCACTACCAGCACGCGTAAACAAGAGTGTAAGAGCAGCAAGGCTGACATTGCATTTTGAGAAATTCTGCACAAGTTCCTTGAGAGATCACTGCACACTGACTGGGATCCTGAGCATTTCCATTTGTATGAAGAAAATAAAGAGATCTAGCAAAATTCAAACCCTTCAACATCCCACTAAAGAAAGTAAAAGGTTCCTGTTAAAATACTTAGGATTAAACCCACTCTCTACCATCAAAGGCAATATTCCCAATTACAACTAATTTATCATTGTGGAGGGCATCAGGAGAATTCCAATCTTGAAAGTAGAATGAAGTGATGAAAATGTAATACCCAAAAATAAAGATGAAATAAAATTATATTGAAGACTCATAAGAAATTGAAATTGATTTGAAGGCCAATATAATCTTCCAGTAGAAGACAGTATTACATCTTCTTCTCATACACAAATGTATAAGAAGCAATCAAATTTTATTGTTTCAGAAAAGATGTACCATAAGTGAAGGTGGTAACAGAACAGAGTCATATTGTTCTGCTGCCCTGGGGACTTTTGCTCAGGCACTGTGGGATTGACCAGCTGCCTCTAGCAACTGTGGAAAAATATAAAAGATACAAACTGCACTGATGCTAGATTTTCAAACTGCAAGCAGAGTATTTAGTAAGTGTCCAAACCCAAGAAACACAGAAAAGGATGTTGATCATTATCTTAATTTCTATGGGAGGAAATATGTAAAAAATTAAGTCTAAGTAGGAAGAGAAGTGAGTATGAAGAGCATATCTCTGAAGAAATTTAAATTCATGAGCATGCACTTGTGTCTTGGTGTGGTCAGATGCCTTCCTGAACTTAAATAAGCAAGGTTAATTAGAATTAGTGAGGTTATTTAGACCTCAGTATTTCTGTACCATACTTTGGTGTACAGTAAACTCATATGGAATGGGTGTCAAGACAAAGTCAAACTTTGAACTGTGTCTGTGGAAATCCACAAGACAGTGCCGTAAAGAGCAAGGATTTCCTTTTCACAAACCCTATTAAGATAGAAATCATAAGAGGAGAAGAGGTCACATAGTGAAGGATGTGGACTTAGAGCATCCCAAGTACCTCTGTCCATGGTCAGCTATAAAACTCCAGTGCAGGAGATTCACCTTGGATAATCTTGGCTGGAGATGCATGCCCCAAGCGGGAGGGCTGTGAAGAAAGCCCCAGTATGTTTTAAGAAAACACTCCAGCACATTAAATATGGTGTCATTTCTTAACACAGAATTCAGTGCAAAATAAGACATCACTTTCCCCAGATCTTTGGTGTAGAAAACCAGCTCCAGCTCCTTGACGTCTCCCCAGTGCACCCCATTGCAAGAACTGCTTCAGGTTGGCTCTCTCCCTCCAGATGGATTTTGCTCTGTCCTTGCAAAGGTTGACTCCTTTTTCCTTGATCTCTGCCCAGGCTGGTTGCCTGCAGCACACCAGCCCTTGCTCCACCAGCCAAGCATCTCTGGCTGGGGACAGATATGGGGTCAGTGCTGCTGTCAGCCAAGGCATCCCCACCTGCTTCCTGAGTCATCCTGACAAGAGTCACTCCCGTTGCCTTTAATGGCAGCCCAGGGTGATTAGTTCCATGTTGATCATTGTGGTCTTGCCAGCAACCTGTTCCCTGCCAAATATTTTATAGACCTATCCCTGACTGTAACCATTTCAGACTCCTTAAGTTGGTGTGATGACATTCACATGTTCTGATGTCACCATTTCCATACACTCAAACTACACATTAAAATGCAGGGAGAGCTCTCTGGATTTGAGGATAAATTTAGTCCTGTGTCAGCGCTGACTGATTTAAGGCGGTTAAAGTGATGCTCTTAAACAATTAAAAGTATTTGCCAGTCCTGTCAAGATGCTCTGCTGGGCTTTTCCATCTCCCACTATGCTAGAGCAATTCCACAGTGATGGGCTGATGGTGATGCACTGGGACATATGAGAGTGTAGGGATGAGCTCTTACATTTCCAGTCTCCAATACTCCAGATAAAGGACAAGAAGAGAGGTGGTTGCCAGCAATCAGAGTCCGTGAACAGCACAAAGCTTGGAAATGTCAATGCCTACAGAAAGATAAAAAGAACTGAAATTCACAGCAAAGTCTCAAAGCTCACAACACATTTTGAGAACGTAGATGTTTCAGGATGACTGTTGAGGATGAGCATTGTGTTATCCTGGGACAAGAGAATCAACATGTGTTGTCTTGGATTTATAAGCTCCTTGTTTCATAAAATTATCCCATATAAGTTCTCAGTGAAGAGGGACTGTATCCAAGCATACCTGGTAAAAATGGTCCTGCGCAGGAGCAGGTAAGATGATGTGATATTATCCAGAAAAAACATTCAGAGCTGACCTTGGCAGTCTAATCCATAGCTGTCATGGACTTTGGACCCAAAATGGCTGGGTGAAGGTGCTATGGGTATCCTGAAAATCCCAGATTTCCTTGTTACCTGCTTGCATTTCCAATGAGATTAACTGTCTTTAAGACCAGAGACCTTGCTGGGCAAGAAGCCTTCCCAGCAACCACTGTCTGAAAGATGGGAGATTTTTATGTTCAGGTTTCATTTCTCAGGATCTCTGTCCAGTTGTGTACAGCTTTAGCCTTGCCTTACATGGAAATGGAACAAAATCAGTCCTTCAGTGAAGTGGCTGCCAGAGGCATGAATAATGTGACCTCCTACTTAGACGACAATTCCCTAGCCTGATGTGGTTTTCTTTTACTTCATATACCTACATACTTACATACATAGATAAAGAAATTTATTCTTTGTGCCCTATCCCTAGACTTCCAGGGTTTGCAGCAGAGGCAAGGTCCACAGGACTCTGTCCACAAAGAGCAGGATAAATCTCTAGAGCTCCCTACTGATAGCAGAAACAAGAACCTGACAACTTGGAAATCTTCAACATGTTGGGATGTTTTCACGGCTGAGTTCCCTCACCTGCCTTTTTGGGGCTATTCAGTTTTATCACAAGTTCCTGGAACAACGACAGCAGAACTGGACTGAATGTAGCGGCCAGGTACAAGAGAAAATAGCTGCAAGGCAGGCGAGACCCTTTTATAAAGGTTGCTGCAATTAATAATAACCTTTATAGCTTTATTACCTGTGACCTTGCCTATAGGGAAAACTAGGGTTAGCTGCATCAGCCCTGCACCAGGTGCAGCTAATGTGAGAGCTGCTGATTGTTCTGAAGGGAGAAAACAATTTTTTCACTGTACTAGTGATGGATTTTTTAATAGCCCATTAGCTGGGAAAGCACCCAGGTGAATAGACTCCTCATCAGAAAATGAAATGATCAGGGAGGAGAAATGCCTTGTTACAGTCACTTCTAGGGTCATTTTGTTCTGGTGCTTTCAGCCATATGCAAAGAAACTCTGCAAGGAAAATATAGAGATTAAATGTATAAGGCAATGAATTATTGATTATCACAGACAAATCCCATTACCCACAGACTACAGCCTGGAGGGAGGAGGAGCAGAAGGAGCGTGTTAGGAAATGGAGTTGCAGGAAATCTCCTCAGTTGGTCATAGGCCATTCCTACTACCTGCTCACAGTTAAAGACTGTGAGATACTCATGGGTTCTCCTCAGCCACAACCTCTTGTAAAAGACGAGCCCCTATGTAGAGGGATGAATGAGGGATCTTGAACCTGCTACAGCTGGTAACTACATCCCAGAAACTTCCAGAGCTGCTGAAAGCAGAGGACCCAGGAGATTAATTGATGATGTTTCCCAGCAGCCTCTTTGGGGATAGTATTTTTTTTCTGCTCTGCACTGACAGTACCACCATCACCTCTGCTTCTCTCCAGGAGCTCAGCCCAGTAAGTGCTTGCTGTCATGTGTATTTTTACCCTCCTTCACTATAAAAACAAAGTCAAATGACCATGTCATCAGCCTGTCATTTCCCTGCACTAACTTCTGAATGTACAAGGCAGTTATGGGTTTCAGTTGTCCAAACATCTCTACAAACATGGAGTCAATTTGTGGTGTCAACCTGATGCTGATTTAAATGGTGCAGGATATCCTTCCTGTCTGGTGTAACAGGGCATGAACCCGCTGTAATCACTGTGTCCTCTCTGCCAGCTCTGAGAAGGTGTCATGGGACCACAGGGCATCTCAGAAGGCATCAGGTGACAATATGTTAGACCTGGCAGCATGGACACCCAGGTGGAGGAATCCAAGCTGGACCTGGAGCCCACTCCAAATATCTAAATCACAAAGAAATTTGCTACTGCAACACCTTCCCCTGGGTTTTCAGTACAGCTTGATAAATATCAGCAAAGACTCAAATCAACCCACAAAATGCTCACTCAAGCACTTTTATTTTCTCCTTCCCAAATTGAAATCCACCAAATCAAATTAGTAAATTGAGCTATTACCTCCTAAGACAAAGACTGAACAGAGTGTTTTGGCATTTGCCCATCCAGGATCCTTCCCTAGTCATTTGACAAGATGAGCATGAAATAGCAATATAGTAACACTTTATATTTCAGTGCTGTAACAGATCACTGGTATTACATCTCTACAGGTAATTGCTTCAATATTGATGAGTACAACCTACGCTGCTCTGTCTGCACAAGGCACCTACTGCTTCTACCCGTACCGTGTTCCAGGTAATTAAATAAACAAATCTAAAATAACTTTTGCCACACTAGTCCTGTGTTCCTTCCCTGCTAACTCTTCCATATCTGTTATTAATAAGCATGACATTGGATGCACATTAATATCAGGTTTTATGCTCTTAAAAGCTGTAGGCTTTTTGATGAAATTTTGGTTCCAGTACTTCATGCTACTAACCTTGCTCCAAAGTTACTTCCCAAAAGCTGGGTTTAGTTCAGTATTTCAACACAGTCAAAACCCAGTGGGAGATCTTTATGTGCACCTGGTTCTGGCAAAATGTCTTTCCTCCAGCAACTTTTTCAACAGCTAAGTTATGACTCTGACAATCTCACATAGCAAATCCATTCCTGTCTCATTTGGGATGTTCATAAGGACTTAGGAGCTGCCAGGAACATGCACAGAGACAGGACACAGTGCTAATGCAGAGCTCTCTAACAATGTGTTTAATATGGAATATGACAAAAATGTACATGGGAAAATAATACTACCATCTGGCCTGCATAAGGACAGACAGTCTTGGTTCTATCTGCCTCCATGACCATGCCTAGAAGTCCTTCAAGGTCAGAAAGGATAGACCAAATTATTTATTTGGAAATATTTAGGAATTTTAAGCAGTGGGAAGATTAAAGTGAGTGTCCTTTCCCTCAGATAAGCAAAAAATAACTGAAAATACATAAAGATGTTGAACTGTAGTTTGTTTTTAGAAGAGACAGGTGGGTGAAAGACCATGTTGTGCCACCTGAGTGACCTGTGTTTCCCACCAGGACATGAAAGTGGGAGTTTGACAGCATATGTACGGCCATTGCAACTGGGAGGGACAAGATGACAGCCCACAGATGGCTCTTTTTTGTCAAAGGCTGAGCTGCTTTATAAAAACCAACCCATACAGCCTGAAGGAAGGAGAAAGAGCCCTCTGTCTTTTCTGACTGCACAGCACAAAGGATGTGGTTTTCCTTTTTCATGTGGGACTTGCCACAGTTGTCTTTTCTGCTACCTTCCAGCTGGAGAATGCTGAACAGCTTTGTGTGGCTATTTGAAGGTCACATGGAAATTTTTTTTAGCACAGGATGGATCTCCATGGCTGATTAGTAATGTTTAGCAGCTGGTACCATCAATATTTTCTGCCTGAAAATGGAACTAAATCCTGCTGCAGTTTGAGGTGCTGTCCGACCAGCTCTTTTTATTCCAGTCCTTTCTCACTGGTGTCCTCTGTTTCTGACAGTTTTCTTCCATATTAGAGAAACAACTTAAGTGAAGATACTGACAGATCATTCAAACATCCAGAAAAGAAAAAATACTTCTCCTTATATATATTTAAAATATTTTTCCCCCTCCTGATTCCTCCTCTCATTTCTCTGTTTTCTCCTCTTGTATATTCTCTAATGGCAACTGTAGCCTCTCCCAGAGTTTCAGATACTGTTTTTCTGGCTGAGTTTCTAACCCAGCTCAACTTCTCTTTTTCAGCTTTGCCTTTAATTCCTTCTACATTCATGCATGTCTACTCACCATCTAAATGTAAGTTCCTTACAATGAAACCCAGATGTCTTCCCTTTGGCCTTTTCTGCATTATCTGTCACTGTGGACAACTCTGTTTTCTTGTCTCTGTCCTGTAATCTGGCCTCTCTTCTCTTCTTCAATCACACTAGATCTTGTCTCATTAAATCTTGTAATTTTTTTTTTTTTTATAATCAAGATCAGTCTTTTTTCATTGTTATCTCCAGTCGTAATACCTGATTCATCTTCTGACCTTATGACAATAAATTCCTGTAATACATAGATAACTGGAATGCTGATAGAATGTTTCAGTATGGGAATAAATTCTGCTTGTCTACATTTCAATCTGAATGATTTGTTGTTCTATCATAGCCTGACTTTTCTCCATGGACAGAGTAGACTTTAGATGTAGTCCTGTTCTATGTGCTGTTAATTGTACGACCAGCACCACATTTCAACATTATTGAACAAAATTTCATGTGGTATTTTGAATTTCCTTTACTACCCCATTGTAGGTTCATCTGATCTGTTTTCTGCTCTACAGTAATTACTTCGTTCCACTCACTATAAGGAAACAAAATAATTCAGTTTATAATCTCTGCACTTCCTGTCAAAACTCTTTCTCCAATGGGCTGCTTCCAGCTTCTCTGAGCCATTCTGAGCCACTGACTGAATATGCCTACACTGGATGTCATGGAGAGAAAGATCTTTTTTCTTTATCTACAAAATGACTCAGTACTAGCCATATTTTGATGGCAAAGGTGACGACACCTTTTATTTGAGCTCTTTTGTTTGCACAATCTGTCTCTGTTTTGTGCATTGCCAGTTCAAACCTTTACTTAACTGGAACTGTATTGCTCATACTCAGTGCATCTGCAGTGTGTCCATCAGGAAACTGGAAATTGTGCCAATCATTACAAACACCTCTGCTTCTCAGCCACATCAGTTCCAGGCCAGGCCTTTAGAATCCCATCATTGCTCTTCAACCCTTAGGAACTCAAAGATCCATTAATCTTGTACATCTATATGTGTATTATGTTATATTCTAGACAAAACTGGTAGGGATTCTTCTCTTTAGGAGGTCTTAATCTTCCTCACTGCCAAGAAAATTTCATTTTGTAAGTCCAGGATGGATTTTACTTCTTTGAACTTCTTTTTACTTCTTCTTGGCCTCCTGGGAAATTGCAGTGACAGCAAGGATGGAAGGTGCATGCAGCTACACATAGGTGTGCACATCTCATATATATGTATATACACACACATCAGCCTCTGCCAGAGAAATCTCCACCACATCTGAGCAGCACAGGACCCAGGACAGAAGCTAAATGTGTCTGATTACTCCCAGCAGAGGTCAGTGGTATCTTAGCTGCCAAAATTGCTCCCTGTGTCCAGTCCAGCATGAACATACAACCCTGCACCAGAAAAAAGTAATTGGGAAATTTTATATGGATTTCTTGGTTTAGAGTCAGAAGCACTTCCCATACACAAAACTGCTTGTTTTTTTTCCTGGGAGATGTATTGAACTTTTCATTTTAGAAAATAACACCTGTGTGTCACAGCAGCTTCTCTTTCACACTGTTTATTTTTTGCCCTTCAAATCATGTTGTAAATATTACTTTGTCCGTTGTGGTCAATTTAATATAAAGATCTGCAGAATGCCTTTTTTTTTGTTATAGAAAATACATTATCTGTTAAGAAACTGTTTCATTTCATGTTTTCTTTTCTCTTTTTCTGAAAATGAGATGTATGTAAAATACACTCCCTCCCTCATTGTTTCCCCCATCTTTGTGCCTTCTCCAAGACTCATGCTGCCAATATAAAGTGTATCTCAGATAGAAGAGGCTAGAGAACTCATTTAATAAATGGCATTGCAGAAGATAATTTTATATTGTATTTTCCAGTACCTCTTTTTCCTTCTTTCTGCAAAGCATTGCAAGTTTTATTTCAGATCAGCTTTCAGTACAGCCCAACCACCAGATCTGTGACAGAAAGTACAAGTGAATGGTAACAAACTTTTAATTAGAGCTCAGTTTGCCTCTGTTAATGTATTTCAGATTTAGCAACCTTTGAACACTTGATATATGGCCAACACTCTTATAATTCACAGTTACTCATCATTTAAACAGCAATAAAAGAGATGCAGAGCATTTAATAGATATTAATGATTCCTAGGGAGCTGCTTGACCTAAGGCCAAGGCCAAATAACCTTGATTGATTGTAAATTCCCAAACAAGTACTTTGGCCAGAGTTCATCATTGCTATTGGGATCTGAAAGGCAGGGAATGCAATACGCCTGTTTTCTCCCCACTGTCATGTTCTGTGATGTGCAACTGACCTGGAAATGCTGGGAGCTAACAGGGAATTGACTTTCCTTGTGTTAGCTCACCACACGCCATTTTTATATCTGAACTACCCAATTTCCCCAATTTAGAGACTAAGTTCCAGTACCCTGTAAGATTATTTAGTCCATAGGCTTCAACACACCTTTCTAGTGGTAACCAAATACCTGGTATTGAAATCTACTATAGTCTTAATGTTAAAACCAAAGATGTTGAAGTCTGATCACCTACAGATTTTTCTGCTTTCCTTCTGACATAGATTTGTCAATAGCTTTTATAGATTAACTATCCTCTGTAAAATAATGAGGACGCCCAGGGCAGAGCAGGCCAGGGCAGGGCACAGTCCTTGGGGACCAGCAGAAGAGATGCCCACAGCAGAAGCAGTATCTAAATTATTGATGGTATCAAAGCTACAAGGGAATCTAGACACTTCCTTAGCATGGAGATATCAATCAATCAATGGCTTTGGTGTGTGAGGAATAAATAATGGAAAATTCCTGAGTGACTGCTAGGGAAAGAGAGCAGCACAAGCTCAGGATTGTATTCTGGCATGTCCCATGCTGACTTTGATGTCCCTGTGTTGTCAGGTCTGCCTAAAAAAGGTGTAAGATTGTCTCCATGGAAGCACATGCTTGCAAATGCTTCTGTGTTTGACCTGGCCAAAGCCCTTCCCTGCAGAGGCTTCAGTGGAGCTGATCAAGGGGGAAATTCCCATAAGGGACCTCCCTCACCTGCTGTTTATTGCACCTTTCCTGTTGGATTCCAAGGGAGAAGCAGGGACCAGCCAAAGGGAAAAGAATATTGCTTGATGGAGCTGGACAGATAATGTTTTCCAGGGAGGGTGGCTGGGCAAAATCCATCAAGCCCAAGGAGGAGCTAAAACATCAAAGACCTGGTGAAGGACAGTGAGTGTAAGGCCATTCATTTTTGGTCATGCTTTTGTGGGAGGTGAGGCTAGGAAATTATGAGGTATGCAGGAAGACAGAGGAGAAGGTGAAGGATGCTGAAAAAGTTGGCAATTTCATACAAAGATCATTTATTTAGCACTGCTTAGGTGTTCTTGGGGTGTCCTATATTGTATCGCAAACTTGCAACCAGTCAAAGGGGAAGATGTAATTTTCATACCTTCACAACAAGATCTACTGCCTGTGGTGCCAAAACCATGTGAAGGAGCTAAAATATTTAAATGTTTCTCTTCAGATATATTCCTTTGTCAGACTTAATTCTGTGTTACCTCTTCCACATCTATTTCTGACTCCTAAAGGATCACTGAAGTTGCACCTGGAAGATTTAAGCAGATAATCCACTTGAACATGACTGTGCAGAGCTCTTCCCTTCACCATTTGATAGTACCATGTTTATCATAATGACACAATAGAAGCATAGAATCATTAGGGTTGGAAGAGAGCTTTAAGATCATCCAGTCCAGCCATCAACCCAGCCACCAATCCGGTGGTTACCGCTGTAACCACTAAAGCACATCATCCAGGACCAGATCCAGACACCTCTTAAACACCTCCAGGGATGGTGGTGACTCCACCACCTCCCTGGGCAACCTCTTCCAAGGCCTGACCACTGTCACCGTGAAAGATTTTTTCCAGTGTCTGATCTGAATCTCCCCTGTCTCAGCTTAAGGCCATTTCCTCTGGTCTTCTCACTGTAGGCACGGTAGAAGAGATCAGCCTCAGTACACCTTCCTTTCAGAGAGATGTAGAGAGCAATGAGGTCCCCCCAAGCCTCCGCTTCTCGAGGTGAAACAAATTTCTTTAAACATTTGCATTTCTTACCTACCTGCCTTCTGTCAGAAAGCAGAACTCTCTTCCTATTACTTAACACACCTGCCTGAAAAAACACACCAGAGGAAAGATTTCAGCAGAATTTCTCTCCGAGTTATCTTTCCTGATAATTTCCTAATATTTCAAAAGGTAAATAGCAGCACTAAAGCAGAGATTTAAAAACTGCTCAGCCAACAATTAGTTGTTTTCTTCAACTAGTTTTCCTGCCAATAAATATACTGGCAGCACAGCATAAATCAGAGAGGAATAGGTTGTCAAAAAATCTCAAAATAAGATTCTCCATTACCTACAGTTTATTACAGCTGCAACTGTACCCCTTTTGGGTTGTTTTTCTGCAAATATTTTTATGGGTTTTTCTGCTTGTGTGGATGGATGAGTAGTGGATGGATGAATAAGCAGATGTCTGGAGAGGGAATTTTATTCAAGCAAATGAAAATTCAGCATGTGAACAAGTATATTCATGATAGAATTGCTTTCTTCCCTCTCATGGAGAGATGCATACGACTAAATATAGGTATATATATGGTTGTTGGCAGAAATGTGAGATAAAAATGAAAGGAGTGTCTTTCACACAATAGAATTTCTGCTGCGTCAGGAGGGAAGACAGCTACTTAAAATCTGGGACCAATCTATCAGGAACATAACATCCTTTGTTGAATAACAAAAAACCCCAATGAAAACATTGTGAAATGCTTTGATTTTTCCTAGTCTTATATTTCAGCTGTCTGTATCTGAAGTGGTGGAGTAAACCCAAGCACCAACTAATATATCTGAACATCCACCTCCACTCAGTTATCTGAAATGCTCATGGACACAGAATAACTAATGACTGAAAATATATTTTGAGTGAAACAAAAAGTAATGGGGGAAACCCCTGCATTTTTCTGCCAGTTTCCACCCATAACCTGAACACAGCAACAAGCATCCCAATGCAAAGATTTTGTGAACAGAACACCCTGACAATGCAGCTAAGCCAAAACCTGAGGGCACCGGGACAAACTCAGGTTGCAAATGCAATAGCAGCTGTGATGTGTTTTAAAGAACAAAAAAACTGGCAAGGGCAGAACATCCCCAGCAAATAAGCAAAGTGGGGAGGAGCAGAGGGGCAGGTACCTCCTGGGCAGCTCAGTGCAGGTCTCCTCTGCACTCGTGTACTGGGAACACCTGTGCAAAGGGATGCCCTTACACTGGGCAGGATAACTGCCTGCCTTGGCTGGTGCCTGTATCCTAAGGGAGGGCATCCTTTGATGACAAAAGTGATACTGAGATTCAATTTCCTTAACTTAACTAGATTTTCCTCAGGCTCAGGCCGATGCCATCAGAGTGTATGGACTTGTAGGTGAAAAATCTGTGCAGGTTTGTGTTCAATCTCTTTGTTTTGATCACAGGATTTGCATGCTGTACATACAAGGGCAAGCTGAGATCTGAGTAGTGCTCAAATTATTCTTTTTTGACCAGCATCCCACAAAACTCAGCAAAGAAATGCATTCAGGTTATGGGATGCTGTGAAAAGCATGCTGGAACCAAGTGCCACAAGGCAAATATTGCTAACAACACTGTGGGCTTTGAAGGGGTTCCTGTTGAATTTTGGAGCAGATGTCCAACTCTGCAGTCACAGTCAGTGGGGCTGAGGGGATTCAAGGTGCATCAAAGGATGCCTATTAGTAAAAGAATTACAATAATAGCAAAAATTAAGTCTGGGATATAGTTTCTACGTGCTGATTGTTTCTAGAAGATACTCATGTGTGCTCACTGCTCACAGGCTCACATACTTCACTTTGTGCTACAAAAAAAAGATCTCATCATGTTTTACTGGGGAAACCACGTGCAGAGGCCATGTCTTTACCTCATGATGTCTTTCAGTAAGTTGGGGCCAAAGCCCAGCCTCATATCAGGGACATAGGCCTTTGTCTGCTGGGATAGCCCCCATTCAGAACCTTTATCGCTTTACAGGGACCTGCCCTGTTAAGCCCAGGGGAGCAGGCTGTCATATTTGCTGTCATTTCCTTTAGCACGGCTGGGAAAGCCAGAGGGAGACTCATAAAGCAAGCTAATGCCCAGAGGGCTGTGGTTTGTAAGGTATTTTGGTGCCTTGGTACTGGAGTATTTTTTCCATGGTGCAAGTACTCTGCTTCAAGGAGATATTTTGAGTCCACAAGCTTCTTCCATGTATCTTAGTGCTTTCCAAATTCAGGAATACAACACCCAGCAGTCTTTCTGCCAGGAAAGGCCTTCTTTTTACCTCTGTTTTAAAACATGGTCCTTAATGCTTAAAGATGAGCATTTAAGATGCCCCAATGAACCAGACCTGCCCCTCGCTGCTGCCCCATGACCTGTGTCACTGTTGCTATTCCGAACAGACATCTCAGGTGAGCCGAAGCATTGAAAACAGGTGCCTGTGCAGGTGAGCTAAGAGGGGTGTTCAGCTGGAGGGCTGAGGCACCAAGCACTGACACCCTGAGAAGCAGTGCTCCCCAGCTTGCTGCTCCCAAAGGGGTCAGGGGCTGTGCTGGGACACCAGCAGAGACAACATCTTCTCCAGACCAAAGCAGCCAGGGCAGCAAACCTGTCTCCCCAGGCAAGCTCATTTCATCTGCCTACTTCGGGCTGAAAAACTCAGTTTTGCGTAGACCACTGTGAAGCCTGGAGCCAGTTCTGAAAGACAAGCCCAGATGTACCATGTAAAGGCACATGAGCTCACAGCAATCACCAGCTTTTGCCTTCCATCTGCTCTGATTAAACATGTTTGTGACAAACTGGCTGTGGATTGCTGCAGGAGAATATTCTATTAAAACAAAGATCTTAAATTGAAATCAAAACAAAACTGACAAGGCAAACCTGTTTGAGAACTGGGAGTTCTAACTGTATCTTTGAGGATGAAGTTCTTTTCAACTTCCCTCCTCTTCCCTCTATTATTTTTATACAAGGAGGAAATTATCTTGGGAATCAAAATTGTCCAGTTCCTTTTCAAATGGACATAGGGTACAGTGCTCTTTTAATCCTTCATAGTGCGCACTGTGAGGGGAAGTTGGGCAGATCCTGGCTGCCACCTTGATGGGTCCAGCAGAGCCCTGGCTCCCACCTGGCCCAGCAGCCCCTCTGGCCATGAAAGCAGAGACCTCTCTGCCTCCTGCACAGTTCCTGGGGTACTCTGTGGCCAGCATTTCAAGGAGGATGCCAGGATGGGCTATGAAGTGAGTGGTCAGCCATCCCCTAAACAATCTTTGCTGCTAATACCAGTTTTGGCAAGAGCTTGAGGAGGGTGTTACACAGGATGGGCCTTGTGTGCCTTAGATAGGGACACTGGCTCTCTGCTATCTGTTAGATACCAGGTTCACCAGCTGGGATACAGAAGCTCTGATGTTCATGGAGGTTTTCACGAGCCCCTGCCCACCCCAGGTTCTGTTAAATGTCACCAGGCTTAGTGATGAGATCCGGACCTTCATCTCCCCCTTCTGCCTCCAGCCCATCAGCCCATCCACTGGTGGATGGAAAGCTGCCAGGAAATTACTGGTCAAAGTCCCTGCAGCAAAGGAGAGGCCGTTCTTGTGTATTTCCTTCATGGTTTCCAGCAGCCTCTTGTTATGAATGTCAAACCCCCGCATTTCCCTTGAAAAGACCTAACAAAGCCTTCACATGGGCTGTTAGTTATTCTGCTGCTTTTTACATCCCTTTCTCCTGACCTTTTGAACGGATTAAGAAACTCTCAGATATTTGTACCTGGGGGAAATCTCAGTGGCTCATCTTATATGCAAATTCTGAAAGTTTATAATTCAAACTGTGTTGATTAGGTACAGTAAATAAGTATTGATTCCAACTAGATGGTTTATGTAACTAAGCAGCACAGCAGGAGTGAAGCATTACAACTATTACAGCTGCATGTGCAAATTACAGAACTCTCATTTATTGGAATAGTTGAAATGAACTGCTCCTGCTGTGCTGATTAGTTAAATAAGCCATCAAATCAGGGAACATAACCATGTGCCATAACACTGTGCTCAATCTGGAATTATGTATTGCACTACAGCATTTGTGATTCATACCAACCAGTCATCCCTCTAACCAACTCAAGGCAGAGAGCGATTTGTCCTATCCTAAACATATAATGGGATATTTATCCTCTACAGATATTTCAATGCAGAGTTAGCCTGTGGTGACTAGCTAGGGCTTTGAAGTGTTTGTGAGCATGAACTGCACAGATATTAAATGTTAGCAGAGAGCAGGTGGAAAGATTTTGTGAATAGGAGCCACATCTGAATTCCAGGCAGGGCTGGCCATGACCCTCCAAATCCAAGCACTGTCTAATGGTGCCCTGGCAAAGCAACTCTCATCTCTCAGGTGTGGCTGATCCCCCAGCTGGTCCTGCAGGAGAAAGTTGTACTAGCATCCCCATGGTGAATTTTAGTGGAGAACTTACTTTTAGCCTTTTTATTGGTTTTTGTTGTCACACCCACATGGCATGTTGAGAAAAAAAGGCAGCAATGC